>NW_026529350.1:0-300000 GCF_028500815.1 Rissa tridactyla
GGGCTACGCAAGCGGTTCCCAAAGAGCTTTAGACAAAGGAATAGTTTTCCCTGCTGGCTCTTTGGGCGGGGGACCCATCTCCAGCCATATGGCCATTTTTGTGCCTGGCGCGGCGCAAAGTGGGAAAGGGTAGTTTTGAGGCTGAAGGCAGCAGGAAAGCCTGCAGCCCCCAGGTCTGTGGGGCTACACAAGCTGTTCCCAAAGAGCTTTAGAACAAGGCATAGTTTTCCCTGCTGGCTCCTTGGGCGTGGGACCCATCTCCAGCCATAGGCCATTTTTGTGTCTGTCCCGGCGCCCAGAGGGAAAGGGTGGTGTTGAGGCTGAAGGCAGCAGGAAAGCCTGCAGCCCCCAGGTCTGTGGGACATTTCAAGCGGTTCCCAAAGAGCTTTAGAACAAGGCATAGTTTTCCCTGCTGGCTCTTTGGGCGGGAGACCCATCTCCACCCGTATGGCCATTTTTGTGCCTGGCGCGGCGCCAAGTGGGAAAGGGTGGTGTCGAGGCTGAAGGCAGCAGGAAAGCCTGCAGCCCCCAGGTCTGTGGGGCTACGCACGCGGTTCCCAAAGAGCTTTAGAACAAGGCATAGTTTTCCCTGCTGGCTCTTTGGGCGGGAGACCCATCTCCAGCCGTATGGCCATTATTGTGCCTGGCGCGGTGCCCAATGGGAAAGGGTGGTGTCGAGGCTGAAGGCAGCAGGAAAGCCTGCAGCCCCCAGGTCTGTGGGGCTACGCAAGCGGTTCCCAAAGAGCTTTAGAACAAGGCATAGTTTTCCCTGCTGGCTCCTTGGGCGGGGGACCCATCTCCAGCCGTATGGCCATTTTTGTGCATGGCGTGGCGCCAAGTGGGAAAGGGTGGCTTTGAGGCTGAAGGCAGCAGCAAAGCCCGCAGCCCCCAGGTCTGTGGGGCTACGCAAGCGGTTCCCAAAGAGCTTTAGAACAATGCATAGTTTTCCCTGCTGGCTTCTTGGGCGGGGGACCCATTGCCTGCCGTATGGCCATTATTGTGCCTAGCGTGGCACCAAGTGGGAAAGGGTGGTGTCGAGGCTGAAGGCAGCAGGAAAGCCTGCAGCCCCCAGGTCTGTGGGGCTACGCAAGCGGTTCCCAAAGAGCTTTAGAACAAGGCATAGTTTTCCCTGCTGGCTGTTTGGGCGGGGGATCCATCTCCATCCATATGTCCATTTTTGTGCTTGGCGCAGCGCCAAGTGGGAAAGGCTGGTGTCGAGGCTGAAGGCAGCAGGAAAGCCCGCAGCCCCCAGGTCTGTGGGGCTACGCAAGCGGTTCCCAAAGACCTTTAGAACAAGGCATAGTTTTCCCTGATGGCTCTTTGGGCGGGAGACCCATGTCTAGCCATAGGCCATTTTTGTGCCTAGCGCGGCGCCAAGTGGGAAAGGGTGGTGTCGAGGCTGAAGGCAGCAGGAAGGCCCGCAGCCCCCAGGTCTGTGGGGCTACGCAAGCGGTTCCCAAAGAGCTTTAGAACAAGGCATAGTTTTCCCTGCTGGCTCCTTGGGCAGGGTACCAGCCTCCAGCCGTATGGCCATTTTTGTGCCTGGCGCGGCGCCAAGTGGGAAAGGGTGGTGTCGAGGCTGAAGGCAGCAGCCAAGCCCGCAGCCCCCAGGTCTGTGGGGCTACGCAAGCGATTCCCAAAGAGCTTTAGAACAAGGCATAGTTTTGCCTGATGGCTCTTTGGGCGGGGGATCCATCTGCATCCATATGTCCATTTTTGTGCTTGGCGCAGCGCCAAGTGGGAAAGGCTGGTGTCGAGGCTGAAGGCAGCAGGAAAGCCCGCAGCCCCCAGGTCTGTGGGGCTACGCAAGCGGTTCCCAAAGGGCCTTAGAACGAGGCATAGTTTTCCCTGCTGGCTCTTTGGGCGGGGGACCCATGTCCATCCGTATAGCCATTATTGTGCCTGGCGCGGTGCCCAGTTGGAAAGGGTGGTTTTGAGGCTGAAGGCAGCAGCAAAGCCCGCAGCCCCCAGGTCTGTGGGGCTACGCAAGCGGTTCCCAAAGAGCTTTAGACAAAGGCATAGTTTTCCCTGCTGGCTCCTTGGGCAGCGGACCCATCTCCAGCCGTATGGCCATTTTTGTGCTTGGCGCAGCGCCAAGTGGGAAAGGCTGGAGTAGAGGCTGAAGGCAGCAGGAAATCCTGCAGCCCCCAGGTCTGTGGGGCTACGCAAGCGGTTCCCAAAGAGCTTTAGAACAAGGCATAGTTTTCCCTGCTGGCTCTTTGGGCGGTGGACCCATCTCCAGCCGTATGGCCATTTTTGTGCCTGGCGCGGCGCCCAGTGGGAAAGCGTGGTGTCGAGGCTGAAAGCAGCAGGAAAGCCCGCAGCCCCCAAGTCTGTGGGGCTACGCAACGGTTCCCAAAGAGCTTTAGAACAAGGCATAGTTTTCCCTGCTGGCTCCTTGGGCGGGGAACCCATCTCCAGCCGTATGGCCATTTTTGTGCATGGCGTGGCGCCAAGTGGGAAAGGGTGGCTTTGAGGCTGAAGGCAGCAGGAAAGCCCGCAGCCCCCAGGTCTGTGGGGCTACGCATGCGGTTCCCAAAGAGCTTTAGAACAAGGCATAGTTTTCCCTGCTGGCTCTTTGGGCTCGGGACCCATCTCCAGCCATATGGCCATTTTTGTGCCTGGCGCAGCGCCCAGAGGGAAAGGGTGGCTTTGAGGCTGAAGGCAGCAGGAAAGCCTGCAGCCCCCAGGTCTGTGGGGCTACGCAAGCGGTTCCCAAAGAGCTTTAGACAAAGGAATAGTTTTCCCTGCTGGCTCTTTGGGCGGGGGACCCATCTCCAGCCATATGGCCATTTTTGTGCCTGGCGCGGCGCAAAGTGGGAAAGGGTAGTTTTGCGGCTGAAGGCAGCAGGAAAGCCTGCAGCCCCCAGGTCTGTGGGACAATTCAAGCGGTTCCCAAAGAGCTTTAGAACAAGGCATAGTTTTCCCTGCTGGCTCTTTGGGCGGGAGACCCATCTCCAGCCGTATGGCCATTATTGTGCCTGGCGCGGT
Organism: Rissa tridactyla; assembly: GCF_028500815.1. Classification (NCBI taxonomy): domain Eukaryota; kingdom Metazoa; phylum Chordata; class Aves; order Charadriiformes; family Laridae; genus Rissa; species Rissa tridactyla. The sequence continues at coordinate 2,992 of NW_026529350.1, forward strand.
GCCCAATGGGAAAGGGTGGTGTCGAGGCTGAAGGCAGCAGGAAAGCCTGCAGCCCCCAGGTCTGTGGGGCTACGCAAGCGGTTCCCAAAGAGCTTTAGAACAAGGCATAGTTTTCCCTGCTGGCTCCTTGGGCGGGGGACCCATCTCCAGCCGTATGGCCATTTTTGTGCATGGCGTGGCGCCAAGTGGGAAAGGGTGGCTTTGAGGCTGAAGGCAGCAGCAAAGCCCGCAGCCCCCAGGTCTGTGGGGCTACGCAAGCGGTTCCCAAAGAGCTTTAGAACAAGGCATAGTTTTCCCTGCTGGCTTCTTGGGCGGGGGACCCATTGCCTGCCGTATGGCCATTATTGTGCCTAGCGTGGCACCAAGTGGGAAAGGGTGGTGTCGAGGCTGAAGCTAGCAGGAAAGCCTGCAGCCCCCAGGTCTGTGGGACAATTCAAGCGGTTCCCAAAGAGCTTTAGAACAAGGCATAGTTTTCCCTGCTGGCTGTTTGGGCGGGGTATCCATCTCCATCCATATGTCCATTTTTGTGCTTGGCGCAGCGCCAAGTGGGAAAGGCTGGTGTCGAGGCTGAAGGCAGCAGGAAAGCCCGCAGCCCCCAGGTCTGTGGGGCTACGCAAGCGGTTCCCAAAGACCTTTAGAACAAGGCATAGTTTTCCCTGATGGCTCTTTGGGCGGGAGACCCATGTCTAGCCATAGGCCATTTTTGTGCCTAGCGCGGCGCCAAGTGGGAAAGGGTGGTGTCGAGGCTGAAGGCAGCAGGAAAGCCCGCAGCCCCCAAGTCTGTGGGGCTACACGAGCGGTTCCCAAAGAGCTTTAGAACAAGGCATAGTTTTCCCTGCTGGCTCCTTGGGCAGGGTACCAGCCTCCAGCCGTATGGCCATTTTTGTGCCTGGCGCGGCGCCAAGTGGGAAAGGGTGGTGTCGAGGCTGAAGGCAGCAGCCAAGCCCGCAGCCCCCAGGTCTGTGGGGCTACGCACGCGGTTCCCAAAGAGCTTTAGAACAAGGCATAGTTTTGCCTGATGGCTCTTTGGGCGGGGGATCCATCTCCATCCATATGTCCATTTTTGTGCTTGGCGCAGCGCCAAGTGGGAAAGGCTGGTGTCGAGGCTGAAGGCAGCAGGAAAGCCCGCAGCCCCCAGGTCTGTGGGGCTACGCAAGCGGTTCCCAAAGGGCCTTAGAACGAGGCATAGTTTTCCCTGCTGGCTCTTTGGGCGGGGGACCCATGTCCATCCGTATAGCCATTATTGTGCCTGGCGCGGTGCCCAGTTGGAAAGGGTGGTTTTGAGGCTGAAGGCAGCAGCAAAGCCCGCAGCCCCCAGGTCTGTGGGGCTACGCAAGCGGTTCCCAAAGAGCTTTAGAACAAGGCATAGTTTTCCCTGCTGGCTGTTTGGGCGGGGGATCCATCTCCATCCATATGTCCATTTTTGTGCTTGGCGCAGCGCCAAGTGGGAAAGGCTGGAGTAGAGGCTGAAGGCAGCAGGAAATCCTGCAGCCCCCAGGTCTGTGGGGCTACGCAAGCGGTTCCCAAAGAGCTTTAGAACAAGGCATAGTTTTCCCTGCTGGCTCTTCGGGCGGTGGACCCATCTCCAGCCGTATGGCCATTTTTGTGCCTGGCGCGGCGCCCAGTGGGAAAGCGTGGTGTCGAGGCTGAAAGCAGCAGGAAAGCCCGCAGCCCCCAGGTCTGTGGGGCTACGCATGCGGTTCCCAAAGAGCTTTAGAACAAGGCATAGTTTTCCCTGCTGGCTCTTTGGGCGGGAGACCCATCTCCATCCATATGTCCATTATTGTGCCTAGCGTGGCACCAAGTGGGAAAGGGTGGTGTCGAGGCTGAAGCTAGCAGGAAAGCCTGCAGCCCCCAGGTCTTTTGGACTACGCAAGCGGTTCCCAAAGAGCTTTAGACAAAGGCATAGTTTTCCCTGCTGGCTCTTTGGGCGGGGGACCTATCTCCAGGCATATGGCCCTTTATGTGCCTGGCGCGGCGCCAAGTGGGAAAGGGTAGATTTGCGGGTGAAGGCAGCAGGAAAGCCTGCAGCCCCCAGGTCTGTGGGGCTACGCAAGCGGTTCCCAAAGAGCTTTAGAACAAGGCATATTTTTCCCTGCTGGCTCTTTGGGCAGGGGACCCATCTCCAGCCATAGGCCTTTTTAGTGCCTGGCGCGGAGCCAAGTGTGAAAGGGTGGCTTTGAGGCTGAAGGCAGCAGGAAAGCCTGCAGCCCCCAGGTCTGTGGGGCTACACAAGCAATTCCCAAAGAGCTTTAGAACAAGCACAGTTTTCCCTCCTGGCTGTTTGGGCGGGGGACCCATCTCCATCCATATGTACATTTTTGTGCTTGGCGCGGCGCCAAGTGGGAAAGGCTGGTGTCGAGGCTGAAGGCAGCAGGAAAGCCAGCAGCCCCCAGGACTGTGGGGCTACGCAAGCGGTTCCCAAAGACCTTTAGAACAAGGCATAGTTTTCCCTGCTGGCTCTTTGGGCGGGGGACCCATCTCCAGCCGTACGGCCATTTTTGGGTCTGGCGCGGCACAAAGTAGGAAAGGGTGGTGTCGAGCCTGAAGGCAGCAGGAAAGCCTGCAGCCCCCAGGTCTGTGGGGCTACGAAAGCGGTTCCCAAAGAGCTTTAGAACAAGGCATAGTTTTCCCTGCTGACTCCTTGGCGGGGGACCCATCTCCAACCGTATGGCCATTTTTGTGCATGGCGCGGCGCCAAGTGGGAAAGGGTGGTGTCGAGGCAGAAGGCAGCAGGAAAGCCCGCAGCCTCCAGGTCTGTGGGGCTACGCAAGTGGTTCCCAAAGAGCTTTAGAACAAGGCATAGGTTTCCCTGCTGGCTCTTTGGGCGTGGTACCCATCTCCAGCCGTATGGCCATTTTTGTGCCTGGCGCGGCGCCAAGTGGGAAAGGGTGGTTTTGAGGCTGAAGGCAGCAGGAAAGCCCGCAGCCCCCAGGTCTGTGGGGCTACGCACGCGGTTCCCAAAGAGCTTTAGAACAAGGCATAGTTTTCCCTGCTGGCTCCTTGGGCGGGGGACCCATTGCCTGCCGAATGGCCATTTTTGTGCCTGGCGTGGCACCAAGTGGGAAAGGGTGGTTTTGAGGCTGAAGCTAGCAGGAAGCCTGCAGCGCCCAGGTCTGGGGGCTACGCAAGCGGTTCCCAAAGTGCTTTAGAACAAGGCATAGTTTTCCCTGCTGGCTGTTTGGGCGGGGGATCCATCTCCATCCATATGTCCATTTTTGTGCTTGGCGCAGCGCCAAGTGGGAAAGGCTGGTGTCGAGGCTGGAGGCAGCAGGAAAGCCCGCAGCCCCCACGTCTGTGCGGCTACGCAAGCGGTTCCCAAAGAGCTTTAGAACAAGGCATAGTTTTCCCTGCTGGCTCTTTGGACTCGGGACCCATCTCCAGCCATATGGCCATTTTTGTGCCTAGCGCAGCGCCCAGAGGGAAAGGGTGGTTTTGAGGGTGAAGGCAGGAGGAAAGCCTGCAGCCCCCAGGTCTGTGGGACTACGCAAGCGGTTCCCAAAGAGCTTTAGACAAAGGCATAATTTTCCCTGCTGGCTCTTTGGGTGGGGGACCTATCTCCAGCCATATGGCCCTTTATGTGCCTGGCGCGGCGCCAAGTGGGAAAGGGTAGATTTGCGGCTGAAGGCAGCAGGAAAGCCTGCAGCCCCCAGGTCTGTGGGGCTACGCAAGCGGTTCCCAAAGAGCTTTAGAACAAGGCATAATTTTCCCTGCTGGCTCCTTGGGCAGGGGACCCATCTCCAACCGCATGGCCATTTTTCTGCCTGGTGTGGCGCCAAGTGGAAAAGGGTGGTTTTGAGGCTGAAGGCAGCAGGAAAGCCCGCAGCCCCCAGGTCTGTGGGGCTACGCAAGCGGTTCCCAAAGAGCTTTAGAACAAGGCATAGTTTTCCCTGCTGGCTCCTTGGGCGGGGGACCCATCTCCAGCCATAGGCTTTTTAGAGCTTGGCGCGGCGCCAAGTGGGAAAGGGTGGTTTTGAGGCTGAAGGCTGGGGAAGAGCCTACAGCCCCCAGGTCTGTGGGGCTACGCAAGCGGTTCCCAAAGAGCTTTAGAACAAGGCATAGTTTTCCCTGCTTGCTCTTTGGGCGGGTACCCATCTGCACCCATGTGGCAATTTTTGTGTCTGACGCGGCACCAAGTGGGAAAGGGCGGTGTCGAGCCTGAAGGCAGCAGGAAAGCCCGCAGCCCCCAGGTGTGTGGGGCAACGCAAGCGGTTCCCAAAGAGCTTTAGAACAAGGCATAGTTTTCCCTGCTGGCTCTTTGGGCAGGGGACCCATCTCCAGCCGTAGGCCTTTTTTGTGCCTGGCCCGGCGCCCAGAGGGAAAGGGTGGTTTTGAGGCTGAAGGCAGCAGGAAAGCCCGCAGCCCCCAGATCTGTGGGGCTACGCAAGCGGTTCCCAAAGAGCTTTAGAACAAGGCATAGTTTTCCCTGCTGCCTCTTTGGGCATGGGACCCATCTCCAGCCATATTGCCATTTTTGTGCCTGGCCCGGCGCCCAGAGGGAAAGGGTGGTTTTGAGGCTGAAGGCAGCAGGAAAGCCTGCAGCCCCCAGGTCTGTGGGGCTACGCAAGCGGTTCCCAAAGAGCTTTAGAACAAGGCAGAGTTTTCCCTGCTGGCTCTTTGGGCAGGGGACTCATCTCCAGCCGTATGGCCATTTTTGTGCCTGGCGTGGTGCCCAGAGGGAAAAGGTGGTTTTGAGGCTGAAGGCAGCAGGAAAGCCTGCAGCCCCCAGGTCTGTGGGGCTACGCAAGAGGTTCCCAAAGAGCTTTAGAACAAGGCATAGTTTTCCCTAATGGCTCCTTGGGCGGGGGACCCATCTCCAGCCATATGGCCATTTTTGTGCCTGGCGCGGTGCCCAGTGGGAAAGGGTGGTGTCGAGGCTGAAGGCAGCAGGAAAGCCCTCAGCCCCCAGGTCTGTGGGGCTACGCACGCGGTTCCCAAAGAGCTGTAGAGAAAGGCATAGTTTTCCCTGCTGGCTCCTTGGGCGGGGGACCCATTGCCTGCCGAATGGCCATTTTTGTGCCTGGCGTGGCACCAAGTGGGAAAGGGTGGTTTTGAGGCTGAAGCTAGCAGGAAGCCTGCAGCGCCCAGGTCTGTGGGGCTACGCAAGCGGTTCCCAAAGAGCTTTAGAACAAGGCACAGTTTTCCCTGCTGGCTGTTTGGGCGGGGGATCCATCTCCATCCATATGTCCATTTTTGTGCTTGGCGCAGCGCCAAGTGGGAAAGGCTGGTGTCGAGGCTGAAGGCAGCAGGAAAGCCCGCAGCCCCCAGGTCTGTGGGGCTACGCAAGCGGTTCCCAAAGAGCTTTAGAACAAGGCATAGTTTTCCCTTCTGGCTCTTTGGGCGGGAGACCCATCTCCATCCATATGTCCATTATTGTGCCTAGCGTGGCACCAAGTGGGAAAGGGTGGTGTCGAGGCTGAAGCTAGCAGGAAAGCCTGCAGCCCCCAGGTCTGTGGGACTACGCAAGCGGTTCCCAAAGAGCTTTAGACAAAGGCATAGTTTTCCCTGCTGGCTCTTTGGGCGGGGGACCTATCTCCAGGCATATGGCCCTTTATGTGCCTGGCGAGGCGCCAAGTGGGAAAGGGTAGATTTGCGGGTGAAGGCAGCAGGAAAGCCTGCAGCCCCCAGGTCTGTGGGGCTACGCAAGTGGTTCCCAAAGAGCTTTAGAACAAGGCATATTTTTCCCTGCTGGCTCCTTGGGCAGGGGACCCATCTCCAGCCATAGGCCTTTTTAGTGCCTGGCGCGGAGCCAAGTGTGAAAGGGTGGCTTTGAGGCTGAAGGCAGCAGGAAAGCCTGCAGCCCCCAGGTCTGTGGGGCTACACAAGCAATTCCCAAAGAGCTTTAGAACAAGCACAGTTTTCCCTCCTGGCTGTTTGGGCGGGGGACCCATCTCCATCCATATGTCCATTTTTGTGCTTGGCGCGGCGCCAAGTGGGAAAGGCTGGTGTCGAGGCTGAAGGCAGCAGGAAAGCCAGCAGCCCCCAGGACTGTGGGGCTACGCAAGCGGTTCCCAAAGACCTCTAGAACAAGGCATAGTTTTCCCTGCTGGCTCTTTGGGCGTGGTACCCATCTCCAGCCGTATGGCCATTTTTGTGCCTGGCGCGGCGCCAAGTGGGAAAGGGTGTTGTCGAGGCTGAAGACAGCAGGAAAGCCCGCAGCCCCCAGGTCTGTGGGGCTACGCAAGCGGTTCCCAAAGAGCTTTAGAACAAGGCATAGTTTTCCCTGCTGGCTCCTTGGGCGGGGGACCCATTGCCTGCCGAATGGCCATTTTTGTGCCTGGCGTGGCACCAAGTGGGAAAGGGTGGTTTTGAGGCTGAAGCTAGCAGGAAGCCTGCAGCGCCCAGGTCTGGGGGCTGCGCAAGCGGTTCCCAAAGAGCTTTAGAACAAGGCACAGTTTTCCCTGCTGGCTGTTTGGGCGGGGGATCCATCTCCATCTATATGTCCATTTTTGTGCTTGGCGCAGCGCCAAGTGGGAAAGGCTGGTGTCGAGGCTGGAGGCAGCAGGAAAGCCCGCAGCCCCCACGTCTGTGCGGCTACGCAAGCGGTTCCCAAAGAGCTTTAGAACAAGGCACAGTTTTCCCTGCTGGCTCTTTGGGCGGGAGACCCATCTCCATCCATATGTCCATTATTGTGCCTAGCGTGGCACCAAGTGGGAAAGGCTGGTGTCGAGGCTGAAGGCAGCAGGAAAGCCCGCAGCCCCCAGGTCTGTGGGGCTACGCAAGCGGTTCCCAAAGAGCTTTAGAACAAGGCATAGTTTTCCCTGCTGGCTCTTTGGGCGGGAGACCCATCTCCAGCCATATGCCATTTTTGTGTCTGTCCCGGCGCCCAGAGGAAAGGGTGGTTTTGAGGCTGAAGGCAGTAGGAAAGCCCGCAGCCTCCAGGTCTGTGGGGCTACGCAAGCGGTTCCCAAAGAGCTTTAGAACAAGGCATAGTTTTCCCTGCTGGCTTCTTGGGCGGGGGACCCATTGCCTACCGTATGGCCATTATTGTGCCTGGCGTGGCACAAAATGGGAAAGGGTGGTGTCGAGGCTGAAGGCAGCAGGAAAGCCTGCAGCCCCCAGGTCTGTGGGGCTACGCAAGCGGTTCCCAAAGAGCTTTAGAACAAGGCATAGTTTTCCCTGCTGGCTCTTTGGGCGTGGCACCCATCTCCAGCCGTATGGCCATTTTTGGGCCTGGCGCGGCGCCAAGTGGGAAAGGGTGGCTTTGAGGCTGAAGGCAGCAGGAAGGCCCGCAGCTCCCAGGTCTGTGGGGCTACGCACGCGGTTCCCAAAGAGCTTTAGAACAAGGCATAGTTTTCCCTGCTGGCTCTTTGGGCGTGGGACCCATCTCCAGCCGTACGGCCATTTTTGTGCCTGGCGCGGCGCCAAGTGGGAAAGGGTGGTGTCGAGGCTGAAGGCAGCAGGAAAGCCTGCAGCCCCCAGGTCTGTGGGGCAACGCAAGCGGTTCCCAAAGAGCTTTAGAACAAGGCATAGTTTTCCCTGCTGGCTCTTTGGGCGTGGCACCCATCTCCAGCCGTATGGCCATTTTTGGGCGTGGCGCGGCGCCAAGTGGGAAAGGGTGGCTTTGAGGCTGAAGGCAGCAGCAAAGCCCGCAGCCCCCAGGTCTGTGGGTCTACGCATGCGGTTCCCAAAGAGCTTTAGAACAAGGCATAGTTTTCCCTGCTGGCTCTTTGGGCTCGGGACCCATCTCCAGCCATATGGCCATTTTTGTGCCTGGCGCAGCGCCCAGAGGGAAAGGGTGGCTTTGAGGCTGAAGGCAGCAGGAAAGCCTGCAGCCCCCAGGTCTGTGGGGCTACGCAAGCGGTTCCCAAAGAGCTTTAGACAAAGGAATAGTTTTCCCTGCTGGCTCTTTGGGCGGGGGACCCATCTCCAGCCATATGGCCATTTTTGTGCCTGGCGCGGCGCAAAGTGGGAAAGGGTAGTTTTGAGGCTGAAGGCAGCAGGAAAGCCTGCAGCCCCCAGGTCTGTGGGGCTACACAAGCTGTTCCCAAAGAGCTTTAGAACAAGGCATAGTTTTCCCTGCTGGCTCCTTGGGCGTGGGACCCATCTCCAGCCATAGGCCATTTTTGTGTCTGTCCCGGCGCCCAGAGGGAAAGGGTGGTGTTGAGGCTGAAGGCAGCAGGAAAGCCTGCAGCCCCCAGGTCTGTGGGACATTTCAAGCGGTTCCCAAAGAGCTTTAGAACAAGGCATAGTTTTCCCTGCTGGCTCTTTGGGCGGGAGACCCATCTCCACCCGTATGGCCATTTTTGTGCCTGGCGCGGCGCCAAGTGGGAAAGGGTGGTGTCGAGGCTGAAGGCAGCAGGAAAGCCTGCAGCCCCCAGGTCTGTGGGGCTACGCACGCGGTTCCCAAAGAGCTTTAGAACAAGGCATAGTTTTCCCTGCTGGCTCTTTGGGCGGGAGACCCATCTCCAGCCGTATGGCCATTATTGTGCCTGGCGCGGTGCCCAATGGGAAAGGGTGGTGTCGAGGCTGAAGGCAGCAGGAAAGCCTGCAGCCCCCAGGTCTGTGGGGCTACGCAAGCGGTTCCCAAAGAGCTTTAGAACAAGGCATAGTTTTCCCTGCTGGCTCCTTGGGCGGGGGACCCATCTCCAGCCGTATGGCCATTTTTGTGCATGGCGTGGCGCCAAGTGGGAAAGGGTGGCTTTGAGGCTGAAGGCAGCAGCAAAGCCCGCAGCCCCCAGGTCTGTGGGGCTACGCAAGCGGTTCCCAAAGAGCTTTAGAACAATGCATAGTTTTCCCTGCTGGCTTCTTGGGCGGGGGACCCATTGCCTGCCGTATGGCCATTATTGTGCCTAGCGTGGCACCAAGTGGGAAAGGGTGGTGTCGAGGCTGAAGCTAGCAGGAAAGCCTGCAGCCCCCAGGTCTGTGGGGCTACGCAAGCGGTTCCCAAAGAGCTTTAGAACAAGGCATAGTTTTCCCTGCTGGCTGTTTGGGCGGGGGATCCATCTCCATCCATATGTCCATTTTTGTGCTTGGCGCAGCGCCAAGTGGGAAAGGCTGGTGTCGAGGCTGAAGGCAGCAGGAAAGCCCGCAGCCCCCAGGTCTGTGGGGCTACGCAAGCGGTTCCCAAAGACCTTTAGAACAAGGCATAGTTTTCCCTGATGGCTCTTTGGGCGGGAGACCCATGTCTAGCCATAGGCCATTTTTGTGCCTAGCGCGGCGCCAAGTGGGAAAGGGTGGTGTCGAGGCTGAAGGCAGCAGGAAAGCCCGCAGCCCCCAAGTCTGTGGGGCTACACGAGCGGTTCCCAAAGAGCTTTAGAACAAGGCATAGTTTTCCCTGCTGGCTCCTTGGGCAGGGTACCAGCCTCCAGCCGTATGGCCATTTTTGTGCCTGGCGCGGCGCCAAGTGGGAAAGGGTGGTGTCGAGGCTGAAGGCAGCAGCCAAGCCCGCAGCCCCCAGGTCTGTGGGGCTACGCAAGCGATTCCCAAAGAGCTTTAGAACAAGGCATAGTTTTGCCTGATGGCTCTTTGGGCGGGGGATCCATCTCCATCCATATGTCCATTTTTGTGCTTGGCGCAGCGCCAAGTGGGAAAGGCTGGTGTCGAGGCTGAAGGCAGCAGGAAAGCCCGCAGCCCCCAGGTCTGTGGGGCTACGCAAGCGGTTCCCAAAGGGCCTTAGAACGAGGCATAGTTTTCCCTGCTGGCTCTTTGGGCGGGGGACCCATGTCCATCCGTATAGCCATTATTGTGCCTGGCGCGGTGCCCAGTTGGAAAGGGTGGTTTTGAGGCTGAAGGCAGCAGCAAAGCCCGCAGCCCCCAGGTCTGTGGGGCTACGCAAGCGGTTCCCAAAGAGCTTTAGACAAAGGCATAGTTTTCCCTGCTGGCTCCTTGGGCAGCGGACCCATCTCCAGCCGTATGGCCATTTTTGTGCTTGGCGCAGCGCCAAGTGGGAAAGGCTGGAGTAGAGGCTGAAGGCAGCAGGAAATCCTGCAGCCCCCAGGTCTGTGGGGCTACGCAAGCGGTTCCCAAAGAGCTTTAGAACAAGGCATAGTTTTCCCTGCTGGCTCTTTGGGCGGTGGACCCATCTCCAGCCGTATGGCCATTTTTGTGCCTGGCGCGGCGCCCAGTGGGAAAGCGTGGTGTCGAGGCTGAAAGCAGCAGGAAAGCCCGCAGCCCCCAAGTCTGTGGGGCTACGCAACGGTTCCCAAAGAGCTTTAGAACAAGGCATAGTTTTCCCTGCTGGCTCCTTGGGCGGGGAACCCATCTCCAGCCGTATGGCCATTTTTGTGCATGGCGTGGCGCCAAGTGGGAAAGGGTGGCTTTGAGGCTGAAGGCAGCAGGAAAGCCCGCAGCCCCCAGGTCTGTGGGGCTACGCATGCGGTTCCCAAAGAGCTTTAGAACAAGGCATAGTTTTCCCTGCTGGCTCTTTGGGCTCGGGACCCATCTCCAGCCATATGGCCATTTTTGTGCCTGGCGCAGCGCCCAGAGGGAAAGGGTGGCTTTGAGGCTGAAGGCAGCAGGAAAGCCTGCAGCCCCCAGGTCTGTGGGGCTACGCAAGCGGTTCCCAAAGAGCTTTAGACAAAGGAATAGTTTTCCCTGCTGGCTCTTTGGGCGGGGGACCCATCTCCAGCCATATGGCCATTTTTGTGCCTGGCGCGGCGCAAAGTGGGAAAGGGTAGTTTTGCGGCTGAAGGCAGCAGGAAAGCCTGCAGGCCCCAGGTCTGTGGGGCTACGCAAGCTGTTCCCAAAGAGCTTTAGAACAAGGCATAGTTTTCCCTGCTGGATCCTTGGGCGGGGGACCCATCTCCAGCCATAGGCCATTTTTGTGTCTGTCCCGGCGCCCAGATGGAAAGGGTGGTGTCGAGGCTGAAGGCAGCAGGAAAGCCTGCAGCCCCCAGGTCTGTGGGACAATTCAAGCGGTTCCCAAAGAGCTTTAGAACAAGGCATAGTTTTCCCTGCTGGCTCTTTGGGCGGGAGACCCATCTCCAGCCGTATGGCCATTTTTGTGCCTGGCGCGGCGCCAAGTGGGAAAGGGTGGTGTCGAGGCTGAAGGCAGCAGGAAAGCCTGCAGCCCCCAGGTCTGTGGGACAATTCAAGCGGTTCCCAAAGAGCTTTAGAACAAGGCATAGTTTTCCCTGCTGGCTCTTTGGGCGGGAGACCCATCTCCAGCCGTATGGCCATTATTGTGCCTGGCGCGGTGCCCAATGGGAAAGGGTGGTGTCGAGGCTGAAGGCAGCAGGAAAGCCTGCAGCCCCCAGGTCTGTGGGGCTACGCAAGCGGTTCCCAAAGAGCTTTAGAACAAGGCATAGTTTTCCCTGCTGGCTCCTTGGGCGGGGGACCCATCTCCAGCCGTATGGCCATTTTTGTGCATGGCGTGGCGCCAAGTGGGAAAGGGTGGCTTTGAGGCTGAAGGCAGCAGCAAAGCCCGCAGCCCCCAGGTCTGTGGGGCTACGCAAGCGGTTCCCAAAGAGCTTTAGAACAAGGCATAGTTTTCCCTGCTGGCTTCTTGGGCGGGGGACCCATTGCCTGCCGTATGGCCATTATTGTGCCTAGCGTGGCACCAAGTGGGAAAGGGTGGTGTCGAGGCTGAAGCTAGCAGGAAAGCCTGCAGCCCCCAGGTCTGTGGGACAATTCAAGCGGTTCCCAAAGAGCTTTAGAACAAGGCATAGTTTTCCCTGCTGGCTGTTTGGGCGGGGTATCCATCTCCATCCATATGTCCATTTTTGTGCTTGGCGCAGCGCCAAGTGGGAAAGGCTGGTGTCGAGGCTGAAGGCAGCAGGAAAGCCCGCAGCCCCCAGGTCTGTGGGGCTACGCAAGCGGTTCCCAAAGACCTTTAGAACAAGGCATAGTTTTCCCTGATGGCTCTTTGGGCGGGAGACCCATGTCTAGCCATAGGCCATTTTTGTGCCTAGCGCGGCGCCAAGTGGGAAAGGGTGGTGTCGAGGCTGAAGGCAGCAGGAAAGCCCGCAGCCCCCAAGTCTGTGGGGCTACACGAGCGGTTCCCAAAGAGCTTTAGAACAAGGCATAGTTTTCCCTGCTGGCTCCTTGGGCAGGGTACCAGCCTCCAGCCGTATGGCCATTTTTGTGCCTGGCGCGGCGCCAAGTGGGAAAGGGTGGTGTCGAGGCTGAAGGCAGCAGCCAAGCCCGCAGCCCCCAGGTCTGTGGGGCTACGCACGCGGTTCCCAAAGAGCTTTAGAACAAGGCATAGTTTTGCCTGATGGCTCTTTGGGCGGGGGATCCATCTCCATCCATATGTCCATTTTTGTGCTTGGCGCAGCGCCAAGTGGGAAAGGCTGGTGTCGAGGCTGAAGGCAGCAGGAAAGCCCGCAGCCCCCAGGTCTGTGGGGCTACGCAAGCGGTTCCCAAAGGGCCTTAGAACGAGGCATAGTTTTCCCTGCTGGCTCTTTGGGCGGGGGACCCATGTCCATCCGTATAGCCATTATTGTGCCTGGCGCGGTGCCCAGTTGGAAAGGGTGGTTTTGAGGCTGAAGGCAGCAGCAAAGCCCGCAGCCCCCAGGTCTGTGGGGCTACGCAAGCGGTTCCCAAAGAGCTTTAGAACAAGGCATAGTTTTCCCTGCTGGCTGTTTGGGCGGGGGATCCATCTCCATCCATATGTCCATTTTTGTGCTTGGCGCGGCGCCAAGTGGGAAAGGGTGGTGTCGAGGCTGAAGGCAGCAGGAAATCCTGCAGCCCCCAGGTCTGTGGGGCTACGCAAGCGGTTCCCAAAGAGCTTTAGAACAAGGCATAGTTTTCCCTGCTGGCTCTTCGGGCGGTGGACCCATCTCCAGCCGTATGGCCATTTTTGTGCCTGGCGCGGCGCCCAGTGGGAAAGCGTGGTGTCGAGGCTGAAAGCAGCAGGAAAGCCCGCAGCCCCCAGGTCTGTGGGGCTACGCATGCGGTTCCCAAAGAGCTTTAGAACAAGGCATAGTTTTCCCTGCTGGCTCCTTGGGCGGGGAACCCATCTCCAGCCATATGGCCATTTTTGTGCCTGGCGCAGCGCCCAGAGGGAAAGGGTGGCTTTGAGGCTGAAGGCAGCAGGAAAGCCTGCAGCCCCCAGGTCTGTGGGGCTACGCAAGCGGTTCCCAAAGAGCTTTAGACAAAGGAATAGTTTTCCCTGCTGGCTCTTTGGGCGGGGGACCCATCTCCAGCCATATGGCCATTTTTGAGCCTGGCGCGGCGCAAAGTGGGAAAGGGTAGTTTTGCGGCTGAAGGCAGCAGGAAAGCCTGCAGCCCCCAGGTCTGTGGGGCTACAGAAGCTGTTCCCAAAGAGCTTTAGAACTAGGCATAATTTTCCCTGCTGGATCCTTGGGCGGGGGACCCATCTCCAGCCATAGGCCATTTTTGTGTCTGTCCCGGCGCCCAGAGGGAAAGGGTGGTGTCGAGGCTGAAGGCAGCAGGAAAGCCTGCAGCCCCCAGGTCTGTGGGACAATTCAAGCGGTTCCCAAAGAGCTTTAGAACAAGGCATAGTTTTCCCTGCTGGCTCTTTGGGCTCGGGACCCATCTCCAGCCATATGGCCATTTTTGTGCCTGGCGCAGCGCCCAGAGGGAAAGGGTGGCTTTGAGGCTGAAGGCAGCAGGAAAGCCTGCAGCCCCCAGGTCTGTGGGGCTACGCAAGCGGTTCCCAAAGAGCTTTAGACAAAGGAATAGTTTTCCCTGCTGGCTCTTTGGGCGGGGGACCCATCTCCAGCCATATGGCCATTTTTGTGCCTGGCGCGGCGCAAAGTGGGAAAGGGTAGTTTTGCGGCTGAAGGCAGCAGGAAAGCCTGCAGCCCCCAGGTCTGTGGGGCTACAGAAGCTGTTCCCAAAGAGCTTTAGAACAAGGCATAGTTTTCCCTGCTGGATCCTTGGGCGGGGGACCCATCTCCAGCCATAGGCCATTTTTGTGTCTGTCCCGGCGCCAGGAGGGAAAGGGTGGTGTCGAGGCTGAAGGCAGCAGGAAAGCCTGCAGCCCCCAGGTCTGTGGGACAATTCAAGCGGTTCCCAAAGAGCTTTAGAACAAGGCATAGTTTTCCCTGCTGGCTCTTTGGGCGGGAGACCCATCTCCATCCGTATGGCCATTTTTGTGCCTGGCGCGGCGCCAAGTGGGAAAGGGTGGTGTCGAGGCTGAAGGCAGCAGGAAAGCCTGCAGCCCCCAGGTCTGTGGGGCTACGCACGCGGTTCCCAAAGAGCTTTAGAACAAGGCATAGTTTTCCCTGCTGGCTCTTTGGGCGGGAGACCCATCTCCAGCCGTATGGCCATTATTGTGCCTGGCGCGGTGCCCAATGGGAAAGGGTGGTGTCGAGGCTGAAGGCAGCAGGAAAGCCTGCAGCCCCCAGGTCTGTGGGGCTACGCAAGCGGTTCCCAAAGAGCTTTAGAACAAGGCATAGTTTTCCCTGCTGGCTCCTTGGGCGGGGGACCCATCTCCAGCCGTATGGCCATTTTTGTGCATGGCGTGGCGCCAAGTGGGAAAGGGTGGCTTTGAGGCTGAAGGCAGCAGCAAAGCCCGCAGCCCCCAGGTCTGTGGGGCTACGCAAGCGGTTCCCAAAGAGCTTTAGAACAATGCATAGTTTTCCCTGCTGGCTTCTTGGGCGGGGGACCCATTGCCTGCCGTATGGCCATTATTGTGCCTAGCGTGGCACCAAGTGGGAAAGGGTGGTGTCGAGGCTGAAGCTAGCAGGAAAGCCTGCAGCCCCCAGGTCTGTGGGGCTACGCAAGCGGTTCCCAAAGAGCTTTAGAACAAGGCATAGTTTTCCCTGCTGGCTGTTTGGGCGGGGGATCCATCTCCATCCATATGTCCATTTTTGTGCTTGGCGCAGCGCCAAGTGGGAAAGGCTGGTGTCGAGGCTGAAGGCAGCAGGAAAGCCCGCAGCCCCCAGGTCTGTGGGGCTACGCAAGCGGTTCCCAAAGACCTTTAGAACAAGGCATAGTTTTCCCTGATGGCTCTTTGGGCGGGAGACCCATGTCTAGCCATAGGCCATTTTTGTGCCTAGCGCGGCGCCAAGTGGGAAAGGGTGGTGTCGAGGCTGAAGGCAGCAGGAAAGCCCGCAGCCCCCAAGTCTGTGGGGCTACACGAGCGGTTCCCAAAGAGCTTTAGAACAAGGCATAGTTTTCCCTGCTGGCTCCTTGGGCAGGGTACCAGCCTCCAGCCGTATGGCCATTTTTGTGCCTGGCGCGGCGCCAAGTGGGAAAGGGTGGTGTCGAGGCTGAAGGCAGCAGCCAAGCCCGCAGCCCCCAGGTCTGTGGGGCTACACAAGCGATTCCCAAAGAGCTTTAGAACAAGGCATAGTTTTGCCTGATACTCTTTGGGCGGGGGATCCATCTCCATCCTTATGTCCATTTTTGTGCTTGGCGCAGCGCCAAGTGGGAAAGGCTGGCGTCGAGGCTGAAGGCAGCAGGAAAGCCCGCAGCTCCCAGGTCTGTGGGGCTACGCAAGCGGTTCCCAAAGGGCCTTAGAACGAGGCATAGTTTTCCCTGCTGGCTCTTTGGGCGGGGGACCCATGTCCATCCGTATAGCCATTATTGTGCCTGGCGCGGTGCCCAGTTGGAAAGGGTGGTTTTGAGGCTGAAGGCAGCAGCAAAGCCCGCAGCCCCCAGGTCTGTGGGGCTACGCAAGCGGTTCCCAAAGAGCTTTAGAACAAGGCATAGTTTTCCCTGCTGGCTGTTTGGGCGGGGGATCCATCTCCATCCATATGTCCATTTTTGTGCTTGGCGCAGCGCCAAGTGGGAAAGGCTGGAGTAGAGGCTGAAGGCAGCAGGAAATCCTGCAGCCCCCAGGTCTGTGGGGCTACGCAAGCGGTTCCCAAAGAGCTTTAGAACAAGGCATAGTTTTCCCTGCTGGCTCCTTGGGCGGGGAACCCATCTCCAGCCGTATGGCCATTTTTGTGCATGGCGTGGCGCCAAGTGGGAAAGGGTGGCTTTGAGGCTGAAGGCAGCAGGAAAGCCCGCAGCCCCCAGGTCTGTGGGGCTACGCATGCGGTTCCCAAAGAGCTTTAGAACAAGGCATAGTTTTCCCTGCTGGCTCTTTGGGCTCGGGACCCATCTCCAGCCATATGGCCATTTTTGTGCCTGGCGCAGCGCCCAGAGGGAAAGGGTGGCTTTGAGGCTGAAGGCAGCAGGAAAGCCTGCAGCCCCCAGGTCTGTGGGGCTACGCAAGCGGTTCCCAAAGAGCTTTAGACAAAGGAATAGTTTTCCCTGCTGGCTCTTTGGGCGGGGGACCCATCTCCAGCCGTACGGCCATTTTTGTGCCTGGCGCGGCGCAAAGTGGGAAAGGGTAGTTTTGCGGCTGAAGGCAGCAGGAAAGCCTGCAGCCCCCAGGTCTGTGGGGCTACAGAAGCTGTTCCCAAAGAGCTTTAGAACAAGGCATAGTTTTCCCTGCTGGCTCCTTGGGCGGGGGACCCATCTCCAGCCATAGGCCATTTTTGTGTCTGTCCCGGCGCCCAGAGGGAAAGGGTGGTGTCGAGGCTGAAGGCAGCAGGAAAGCCTGCAGCCCCCAGGTCTGTGGGACAATTCAAGCGGTTCCCAAAGAGCTTTAGAACAAGGCATAGTTTTCCCTGCTGGCTCTTTGGGCGGGAGACCCATCTCCAGCCGTATGGCCATTTTTGTGCCTGGCGCGGCGCCAAGTGGGAAAGGGTGGTGTCGAGGCTGAAGGCAGCAGGAAAGCCTGCAGCCCCCAGGTCTGTGGGGCTACGCACGCGGTTCCCAAAGAGCTTTAGAACAAGGCATAGTTTTCCCTGCTGGCTCTTTGGGCGGGAGACCCATCTCCAGCCGTATGGCCATTATTGTGCCTGGCGCGGTGCCCAATGGGAAAGGGTGGTGTCGAGGCTGAAGGCAGCAGGAAAGCCTGCAGCCCCCAGGTCTGTGGGGCTACGCAAGCGGTTCCCAAAGAGCTTTAGAACAAGGCATAGTTTTCCCTGCTGGCTCCTTGGGTGGGGGACCCATCTCCAGCCGTATGGCCATTTTTGTGCATGGCGTGGCGCCAAGTGGGAAAGGGTGGTTTTGAGGCTGAAGGCAGCAGCAAAGCCCGCAGCCCCCAGGTCTGTGGGGCTACGCAAGCGGTTCCCAAAGAGCTTTAGAACAAGGCATAGTTTTCCCTGCTGGCTTCTTGGGCGGGGGACCCATTGCCTGCCGTATGGCCATTATTGTGCCTAGCGTGGCACCAAGTGGGAAAGGGTGGTGTCGAGGCTGAAGCTAGCAGGAAAGCCTGCAGCCCCCAGGTCTGTGGGGCTACGCAAGCGGTTCCCAAAGAGCTTTAGAACAAGGCATAGTTTTCCCTGCTGGCTGTTTGGGCGGGGGATCCATCTCCATCCATATGTCCATTTTTGTGCTTGGCGCAGCGCCAAGTGGGAAAGGCTGGTGTCGAGGCTGAAGGCAGCAGGAAAGCCCGCAGCCCCCAGGTCTGTGGGGCTACGCAAGCGGTTCCCAAAGACCTTTAGAACAAGGCATAGTTTTCCCTGATGGCTCTTTGGGCGGGAGACCCATGTCTAGCCATAGGCCATTTTTGTGCCTAGCGCGGCGCCAAGTGGGAAAGGGTGGTGTCGAGGCTGAAGGCAGCAGGAAAGCCCGCAGCCCCCAAGTCTGTGGGGCTACACGAGCGGTTCCCAAAGAGCTTTAGAACAAGGCATAGTTTTCCCTGCTGGCTCCTTGGGCAGGGTACCAGCCTCCAGCCGTATGGCCATTTTTGTGCCTGGCGCGGCGCCAAGTGGGAAAGGGTGGTGTCGAGGCTGAAGGCAGCAGCCAAGCCCGCAGCCCCCAGGTCTGTGGGGCTACACAAGCGATTCCCAAAGAGCTTTAGAACAAGGCATAGTTTTGCCTGATACTCTTTGGGCGGGGGATCCATCTCCATCCTTATGTCCATTTTTGTGCTTGGCGCAGCGCCAAGTGGGAAAGGCTGGCGTCGAGGCTGAAGGCAGCAGGAAAGCCCGCAGCTCCCAGGTCTGTGGGGCTACGCAAGCGGTTCCCAAAGGGCCTTAGAACGAGGCATAGTTTTCCCTGCTGGCTCTTTGGGCGGGGGACCCATGTCCATCCGTATAGCCATTATTGTGCCTGGCGCGGTGCCCAGTTGGAAAGGGTGGTTTTGAGGCTGAAGGCAGCAGCAAAGCCCGCAGCCCCCAGGTCTGTGGGGCTACGCAAGCGGTTCCCAAAGAGCTTTAGAACAAGGCATAGTTTTCCCTGCTGGCTGTTTGGGCGGGGGATCCATCTCCATCCATATGTCCATTTTTGTGCTTGGCGCAGCGCCAAGTGGGAAAGGCTGGAGTAGAGGCTGAAGGCAGCAGGAAATCCTGCAGCCCCCAGGTCTGTGGGGCTACAGAAGCTGTTCCCAAAGAGCTTTAGAACAAGGCATAGTTTTCCCTGCTGGCTCCTTGGGCGGGGGACCCATCTCCAGCCATAGGCCATTTTTGTGTCTGTCCCGGCGCCCAGAGGGAAAGGGTGGTGTCGAGGCTGAAGGCAGCAGGAAAGCCTGCAGCCCCCAGGTCTGTGGGACAATTCAAGCGGTTCCCAAAGAGCTTTAGAACAAGGCATAGTTTTCCCTGCTGGCTCTTTGGGCGGGAGACCCATCTCCAGCCGTATGGCCATTTTTGTGCCTGGCGCGGCGCCAAGTGGGAAAGGGTGGTGTCGAGGCTGAAGGCAGCAGGAAAGCCTGCAGCCCCCAGGTCTGTGGGGCTACGCACGCGGTTCCCAAAGAGCTTTAGAACAAGGCATAGTTTTCCCTGCTGGCTCTTTGGGCGGGGGATCCATCTCCATCCATATGTCCATTTTTGTGCTTGGCGCAGCGCCAAGTGGGAAAGGCTGGTGTCGAGGCTGAAGGCAGCAGGAAAGCCCGCAGCCCCCAGGTCTGTGGGGCTACGCAAGCGGTTCCCAAAGGGCCTTAGAACGAGGCATAGTTTTCCCTGCTGGCTCTTTGGGCGGGGGACCCATGTCCATCCGTATAGCCATTATTGTGCCTGGCGCGGTGCCCAGTTGGAAAGGGTGGTTTTGAGGCTGAAGGCAGCAGCAAAGCCCGCAGCCCCCAGGTCTGTGGGGCTACGCAAGCGGTTCCCAAAGAGCTTTAGACAAAGGCATAGTTTTCCCTGCTGGCTCCTTGGGCAGCGGACCCATCTCCAGCCGTATGGCCATTTTTGTGCTTGGCGCAGCGCCAAGTGGGAAAGGCTGGAGTAGAGGCTGAAGGCAGCAGGAAATCCTGCAGCCCCCAGGTCTGTGGGGCTACGCAAGCGGTTCCCAAAGAGCTTTAGAACAAGGCATAGTTTTCCCTGCTGGCTCTTTGGGCGGTGGACCCATCTCCAGCCGTATGGCCATTTTTGTGCCTGGCGCGGCGCCCAGTGGGAAAGCGTGGTGTCGAGGCTGAAAGCAGCAGGAAAGCCCGCAGCCCCCAAGTCTGTGGGGCTACGCAACGGTTCCCAAAGAGCTTTAGAACAAGGCATAGTTTTCCCTGCTGGCTCCTTGGGCGGGGAACCCATCTCCAGCCGTATGGCCATTTTTGTGCCTGGCGTGGCGCCAAGTGGGAAAGGGTGGCTTTGAGGCTGAAGGCAGCAGGAAAGCCCGCAGCCCCCAGGTCTGTGGGGCTACGCATGCGGTTCCCAAAGAGCTTTAGAACAAGGCATAGTTTTCCCTGCTGGCTCTTTGGGCTCGGGACCCATCTCCAGCCATATGGCCATTTTTGTGCCTGGCGCAGCGCCCAGAGGGAAAGGGTGGCTTTGAGGCTGAAGGCAGCAGGAAAGCCTGCAGCCCCCAGGTCTGTGGGGCTACGCAAGCGGTTCCCAAAGAGCTTTAGACAAAGGAATAGTTTTCCCTGCTGGCTCTTTGGGCGGGGGACCCATCTCCAGCCATATGGCCATTTTTGTGCCTGGCGCGGCGCAAAGTGGGAAAGGGTAGTTTTGCGGCTGAAGGCAGCAGGAAAGCCTGCAGCCCCCAGGTCTGTGGGGCTACAGAAGCTGTTCCCAAAGAGCTTTAGAACAAGGCATAGTTTTCCCTGCTGGCTCCTTGGGCGGGGGACCCATCTCCAGCCATAGGCCATTTTTGTGTCTGTCCCGGCGCCCAGAGGGAAAGGGTGGTGTCGAGGCTGAAGGCAGCAGGAAAGCCTGCAGCCCCCAGGTCTGTGGGACAATTCAAGCAGTTCCCAAAGAGCTTTAGAACAAGGCATAGTTTTCCCTGCTGGCTCTTTGGGCGGGAGACCCATCTCCAGCCGTATGGCCATTTTTGTGCCTGGCGCGGCGCCAAGTGGGAAAGGGTGGTGTCGAGGCTGAAGGCAGCAGGAAAGCCCGCAGCCCCCAGGTCTGTGGGGCTACGCAAGCGATTCCCAAAGAGCTTTAGAACAAGGCATAGTTTTGCCTGATGGCTCTTTGGGCGGGGGATCCATCTCCATCCATATGTCCATTTTTGTGCTTGGCGCAGCGCCAAGTGGGAAAGGCTGGTGTCGAGGCTGAAGGCAGCAGGAAAGCCCGCAGCCCCCAGGTCTGTGGGGCTACGCAAGCGGTTCCCAAAGGGCCTTAGAACGAGGCATAGTTTTCCCTGCTGGCTCTTTGGGCGGGGGACCCATGTCCATCCGTATAGCCATTATTGTGCCTGGCGCGGTGCCCAGTTGGAAAGGGTGGTTTTGAGGCTGAAGGCAGCAGCAAAGCCCGCAGCCCCCAGGTCTGTGGGGCTACGCAAGCGGTTCCCAAAGAGCTTTAGACAAAGGCATAGTTTTCCCTGCTGGCTCCTTGGGCAGCGGACCCATCTCCAGCCGTATGGCCATTTTTGTGCTTGGCGCAGCGCCAAGTGGGAAAGGCTGGAGTAGAGGCTGAAGGCAGCAGGAAATCCTGCAGCCCCCAGGTCTGTGGGGCTACGCAAGCGGTTCCCAAAGAGCTTTAGAACAAGGCATAGTTTTCCCTGCTGGCTCTTTGGGCGGTGGACCCATCTCCAGCCGTATGGCCATTATTGTGCCTGGCGCGGCGCCCAGTGGGAAAGCGTGGTGTCGAGGCTGAAAGCAGCAGGAAAGCCCGCAGCCCCCAAGTCTGTGGGGCTACGCAACGGTTCCCAAAGAGCTTTAGAACAAGGCATAGTTTTCCCTGCTGGCTCCTTGGGCGGGGAACCCATCTCCAGCCGTATGGCCATTTTTGTGCATGGCGTGGCGCCAAGTGGGAAAGGGTGGCTTTGAGGCTGAAGGCAGCAGGAAAGCCCGCAGCCCCCAGGTCTGTGGGGCTACGCATGCGGTTCCCAAAGAGCTTTAGAACAAGGCATAGTTTTCCCTGCTGGCTCTTTGGGCTCGGGACCCATCTCCAGCCATATGGCCATTTTTGTGCCTGGCGCAGCGCCCAGAGGGAAAGGGTGGCTTTGAGGCTGAAGGCAGCAGGAAAGCCTGCAGCCCCCAGGTCTGTGGGGCTACGCAAGCGGTTCCCAAAGAGCTTTAGACAAAGGAATAGTTTTCCCTGCTGGCTCTTTGGGCGGGGGACCCATCTCCAGCCATATGGCCATTTTTGTGCCTGGCGCGGCGCAAAGTGGGAAAGGGTAGTTTTGCGGCTGAAGGCAGCAGGAAAGCCTGCAGCCCCCAGGTCTGTGGGGCTACAGAAGCTGTTCCCAAAGAGCTTTAGAACAAGGCATAGTTTTCCCTGCTGGATCCTTGGGCGGGGGACCCATCTCCAGCCATAGGCCATTTTTGTGTCTGTCCCGGCGCCCAGATGGAAAGGGTGGTGTCGAGGCTGAAGGCAGCAGGAAAGCCTGCAGCCCCCAGGTCTGTGGGACAATTCAAGCGGTTCCCAAAGAGCTTTAGAACAAGGCATAGTTTTCCCTGCTGGCTCTTTGGGCGGGAGACCCATCTCCAGCCGTATGGCCATTTTTGTGCCTGGCGCGGCGCCAAGTGGGAAAGGGTGGTGTCGAGGCTGAAGGCAGCAGGAAAGCCTGCAGCCCCCAGGTCTGTGGGACAATTCAAGCGGTTCCCAAAGAGCTTTAGAACAAGGCATAGTTTTCCCTGCTGGCTCTTTGGGCGGGAGACCCATCTCCAGCCGTATGGCCATTATTGTGCCTGGCGCGGTGCCCAATGGGAAAGGGTGGTGTCGAGGCTGAAGGCAGCAGGAAAGCCTGCAGCCCCCAGGTCTGTGGGGCTACGCAAGCGGTTCCCAAAGAGCTTTAGAACAAGGCATAGTTTTCCCTGCTGGCTCCTTGGGCGGGGGACCCATCTCCAGCCGTATGGCCATTTTTGTGCATGGCGTGGCGCCAAGTGGGAAAGGGTGGCTTTGAGGCTGAAGGCAGCAGCAAAGCCCGCAGCCCCCAGGTCTGTGGGGCTACGCAAGTGGTTCCCAAAGAGCTTTAGAACAAGGCATAGTTTTCCCTGCTGGCTTCTTGGGCGGGGGACCCATTGCCTGCCGTATGGCCATTATTGTGCCTAGCGTGGCACCAAGTGGGAAAGGGTGGTGTCGAGGCTGAAGCTAGCAGGAAAGCCTGCAGCCCCCAGGTCTGTGGGACAATTCAAGCGGTTCCCAAAGAGCTTTAGAACAAGGCATAGTTTTCCCTGCTGGCTGTTTGGGCGGGGTATCCATCTCCATCCATATGTCCATTTTTGTGCTTGGCGCAGCGCCAAGTGGGAAAGGCTGGTGTCGAGGCTGAAGGCAGCAGGAAAGCCCGCAGCCCCCAGGTCTGTGGGGCTACGCAAGCGGTTCCCAAAGACCTTTAGAACAAGGCATAGTTTTCCCTGATGGCTCTTTGGGCGGGAGACCCATGTCTAGCCATAGGCCATTTTTGTGCCTAGCGCGGCGCCAAGTGGGAAAGGGTGGTGTCGAGGCTGAAGGCAGCAGGAAAGCCCGCAGCCCCCAAGTCTGTGGGGCTACACGAGCGGTTCCCAAAGAGCTTTAGAACAAGGCATAGTTTTCCCTGCTGGCTCCTTGGGCAGGGTACCAGCCTCCAGCCGTATGGCCATTTTTGTGCCTGGCGCGGCGCCAAGTGGGAAAGGGTGGTGTCGAGGCTGAAGGCAGCAGCCAAGCCCGCAGCCCCCAGGTCTGTGGGGCTACGCAAGCGATTCCCAAAGAGCTTTAGAACAAGGCATAGTTTTGCCTGATGGCTCTTTGGGCGGGGGATCCATCTCCATCCATATGTCCATTTTTGTGCTTGGCGCAGCGCCAAGTGGGAAAGGCTGGTGTCGAGGCTGAAGGCAGCAGGAAAGCCCGCAGCCCCCAGGTCTGTGGGGCTACGCAAGAGGTTCCCAAAGGGCCTTAGAACGAGGCATAGTTTTCCCTGCTGGCTCTTTGGGCGGGGGACCCATGTCCATCCGTATAGCCATTATTGTGCCTGGCGCGGTGCCCGGTTGGAAAGGGTGGTTTTGAGGCTGAAGGCAGCAGCAAAGCCCGCAGCCCCCAGGTCTGTGGGGCTACGCAAGCGGTTCCCAAAGAGCTTTAGAACAAGGCATAGTTTTCCCTGCTGGCTGTTTGGGCGGGGGATCCATCTCCATCCATATGTCCATTTTTGTGCTTGGCGCAGCGCCAAGTGGGAAAGGCTGGAGTAGAGGCTGAAGGCAGCAGGAAATCCTGCAGCCCCCAGGTCTGTGGGGCTACGCAAGCGGTTCCCAAATAGCTTTAGAACAAGGCATAGTTTTCCCTGCTGGCTCTTTGGGCGGTGGACCCATCTCCAGCCGTATGGCCATTTTTGTGCCTGGCGCGGCGCCCAGTGGGAAAGCGTGGTGTCGAGGCTGAAAGCAGCAGGAAAGCCCGCAGCCCCCAGGTCTGTGGGGCTACGCATGCGGTTCCCAAAGAGCTTTAGAACAAGGCATAGTTTTCCCTGCTGGCTCCTTGGGCGGGGAACCCATCTCCAGCCATATGGCCATTTTTGTGCCTGGCGCAGCGCCCAGAGGGAAAGGGTGGCTTTGAGGCTGAAGGCAGCAGGAAAGCCTGCAGCCCCCAGGTCTGTGGGGCTACGCAAGCGGTTCCCAAAGAGCTTTAGACAAAGGAATAGTTTTCCCTGCTGGCTCTTTGGGCGGGGGACCCATCTCCAGCCATATGGCCATTTTTGAGCCTGGCGCGGCGCAAAGTGGGAAAGGGTAGTTTTGCGGCTGAAGGCAGCAGGAAAGCCTGCAGCCCCCAGGTCTGTGGGGCTACAGAAGCTGTTCCCAAAGAGCTTTAGAACTAGGCATAGTTTTCCCTGCTGGATCCTTGGGCGGGGGACCCATCTCCAGCCATAGGCCATTTTTGTGTCTGTCCCGGCGCCCAGAGGGAAAGGGTGGTGTCGAGGCTGAAGGCAGCAGGAAAGCCTGCAGCCCCCAGGTCTGTGGGACAATTCAAGCGGTTCCCAAAGAGCTTTAGAACAAGGCATAGTTTTCCCTGCTGGCTCTTTGGGCTCGGGACCCATCTCCAGCCATATGGCCATTTTTGTGCCTGGCGCAGCGCCCAGAGGGAAAGGGTGGCTTTGAGGCTGAAGGCAGCAGGAAAGCCTGCAGCCCCCAGGTCTGTGGGGCTACGCAAGCGGTTCCCAAAGAGCTTTAGACAAAGGAATAGTTTTCCCTGCTGGCTCTTTGGGCGGGGGACCCATCTCCAGCCATATGGCCATTTTTGTGCCTGGCGCGGCGCAAAGTGGGAAAGGGTAGTTTTGCGGCTGAAGGCAGCAGGAAAGCCTGCAGCCCCCAGGTCTGTGGGGCTACAGAAGCTGTTCCCAAAGAGCTTTAGAACAAGGCATAGTTTTCCCTGCTGGATCCTTGGGCGGGGGACCCATCTCCAGCCATAGGCCATTTTTGTGTCTGTCCCGGCGCCCAGAGGGAAAGGGTGGTGTCGAGGCTGAAGGCAGCAGGAAAGCCTGCAGCCCCCAGGTCTGTGGGACAATTCAAGCGGTTCCCAAAGAGCTTTAGAACAAGGCATAGTTTTCCCTGCTGGCTCTTTGGGCTCGGGACCCATCTCCAGCCATATGGCCATTTTTGTGCCTGGCGCAGCGCCCAGAGGGAAAGGGTGGCTTTGAGGCTGAAGGCAGCAGGAAAGCCCGCAGCTCCCAGGTCTGTGGGGCTACGCAAGCGGTTCCCAAAGAGCTTTAGACAAAGGAATAGTTTTCCCTGCTGGCTCTTTGGGCGGGGGACCCATCTCCAGCCATATGGCCATTTTTGTGCCTGGCGCGGCGCAAAGTGGGAAAGGGTAGTTTTGCGGCTGAAGGCAGCAGGAAAGCCTGCAGCCCCCAGGTCTGTGGGGCTACAGAAGCTGTTCCCAAAGAGCTTTAGAACAAGGCATAGTTTTCCCTGCTGGATCCTTGGGCGGGGGACCCATCTCCAGCCATAGGCCATTTTTGTGTCTGTCCCGGCGCCCAGAGGGAAAGGGTGGTGTCGAGGCTGAAGGCAGCAGGAAAGCCTGCAGCCCCCAGGTCTGTGGGACAATTCAAGCGGTTCCCAAAGAGCTTTAGAACAAGGCATAGTTTTCCCTGCTGGCTCTTTGGGCGGGAGACCCATCTCCAGCCGTATGGCCATTTTTGTGCCTGGCGCGGCGCCAAGTGGGAAAGGGTGGTGTCGAGGCTGAAGGCAGCAGGAAAGCCTGCAGCCCCCAGGTCTGTGGGGCTACGCACGCGGTTCCCAAAGAGCTTTAGAACAAGGCATAGTTTTCCCTGCTGGCTCTTTGGGCGGGAGACCCATCTCCAGCCGTATGGCCATTATTGTGCCTGGCGCGGTGCCCAATGGGAAAGGGTGGTGTCGAGGCTGAAGGCAGCAGGAAAGCCTGCAGCCCCCAGGTCTGTGGGGCTACGCAAGCGGTTCCCAAAGAGCTTTAGAACAAGGCATAGTTTTCCCTGCTGGCTCCTTGGGTGGGGGACCCATCTCCAGCCGTATGGCCATTTTTGTGCATGGCGTGGCGCCAAGTGGGAAAGGGTGGCTTTGAGGCTGAAGGCAGCAGCAAAGCCCGCAGCCCCCAGGTCTGTGGGGCTACGCAAGCGGTTCCCAAAGAGCTTTAGAACAAGGCATAGTTTTCCCTGCTGGCTTCTTGGGCGGGGGACCCATTGCCTGCCGTATGGCCATTATTGTGCCTAGCGTGGCACCAAGTGGGAAAGGGTGGTGTCGAGGCTGAAGCTAGCAGGAAAGCCTGCAGCCCCCAGGTCTGTGGGGCTACGCAAGCGGTTCCCAAAGAGCTTTAGAACAAGGCATAGTTTTCCCTGCTGGCTGTTTGGGCGGGGGATCCATCTCCATCCATATGTCCATTTTTGTGCTTGGCGCAGCGCCAAGTGGGAAAGGCTGGTGTCGAGGCTGAAGGCAGCAGGAAAGCCCGCAGCCCCCAGGTCTGTGGGGCTACGCAAGCGGTTCCCAAAGACCTTTAGAACAAGGCATAGTTTTCCCTGATGGCTCTTTGGGCGGGAGACCCATGTCTAGCCATAGGCCATTTTTGTGCCTAGCGCGGCGCCAAGTGGGAAAGGGTGGTGTCGAGGCTGAAGGCAGCAGGAAAGCCCGCAGCCCCCAAGTCTGTGGGGCTACACGAGCGGTTCCCAAAGAGCTTTAGAACAAGGCATAGTTTTCCCTGCTGGCTCCTTGGGCAGGGTACCAGCCTCCAGCCGTATGGCCATTTTTGTGCCTGGCGCGGCGCCAAGTGGGAAAGGGTGGTGTCGAGGCTGAAGGCAGCAGCCAAGCCCGCAGCCCCCAGGTCTGTGGGGCTACGCAAGCGATTCCCAAAGAGCTTTAGAACAAGGCATAGTTTTGCCTGATGGCTCTTTGGGCGGGGGATCCATCTCCATCCATATGTCCATTTTTGTGCTTGGCGCAGCGCCAAGTGGGAAAGGCTGGCGTCGAGGCTGAAGGCAGCAGGAAAGCCCGCAGCTCCCAGGTCTGTGGGGCTACGCAAGCGGTTCCCAAAGGGCCTTAGAACGAGGCATAGTTTTCCCTGCTGGCTCTTTGGGCGGGGGACCCATGTCCATCCGTATAGCCATTATTGTGCCTGGCGCGGTGCCCAGTTGGAAAGGGTGGTTTTGAGGCTGAAGGCAGCAGCAAAGCCCGCAGCCCCCAGGTCTGTGGGGCTACGCAAGCGGTTCCCAAAGAGCTTTAGAACAAGGCATAGTTTTCCCTGCTGGCTGTTTGGGCGGGGGATCCATCTCCATCCATATGTCCATTTTTGTGCTTGGCGCAGCGCCAAGTGGGAAAGGCTGGAGTAGAGGCTGAAGGCAGCAGGAAAGCCTGCAGCCCCCAGGTCTGTGGGGCTACGCAAGCGGTTCCCAAAGAGCTTTAGAACAAGGCATAGTTTTCCCTGCTGGCTCCTTGGGCGGGGAACCCATCTCCAGCCGTATGGCCATTTTTGTGCATGGCGTGGCGCCAAGTGGGAAAGGGTGGCTTTGAGGCTGAAGGCAGCAGGAAAGCCCGCAGCCCCCAGGTCTGTGGGGCTACGCATGCGGTTCCCAAAGAGCTTTAGAACAAGGCATAGTTTTCCCTGCTGGCTCTTTGGGCTCGGGACCCATCTCCAGCCATATGGCCATTTTTGTGCCTGGCGCAGCGCCCAGAGGGAAAGGGTGGCTTTGAGGCTGAAGGCAGCAGGAAAGCCTGCAGCCCCCAGGTCTGTGGGGCTACGCAAGCGGTTCCCAAAGAGCTTTAGACAAAGGAATAGTTTTCCCTGCTGGCTCTTTGGGCGGGGGACCCATCTCCAGCCATATGGCCATTTTTGTGCCTGGCGCGGCGCAAAGTGGGAAAGGGTAGTTTTGCGGCTGAAGGCAGCAGGAAAGCCTGCAGCCCCCAGGTCTGTGGGGCTACAGAAGCTGTTCCCAAAGAGCTTTAGAACAAGGCATAGTTTTCCCTGCTGGCTCCTTGGGCGGGGGACCCATCTCCAGCCATAGGCCATTTTTGTGTCTGTCCCGGCGCCCAGAGGGAAAGGGTGGTGTCGAGGCTGAAGGCAGCAGGAAAGCCTGCAGCCCCCAGGTCTGTGGGACAATTCAAGCGGTTCCCAAAGAGCTTTAGAACAAGGCATAGTTTTCCCTGCTGGCTCTTTGGGCGGGGGACCCATCTCCAGCCATAGGCCATTTTTGTGTCTGTCCCGGCGCCCAGAGGGAAAGGGTGGTGTCGAGGCTGAAGGCAGCAGGAAAGCCTGCAGCCCCCAGGTCTGTGGGACAATTCAAGTGGTTCCCAAAGAGCTTTAGAACAAGGCATAGTTTTCCCTGCTGGCTCTTTGGGCGGGAGACCCATCTCCAGCCGTATGGCCATTTTTGTGCCTGGCGCGGCGCCAAGTGGGAAAGGGTGGTGTCGAGGCTGAAGGCAGCAGGAAAGCCTGCAGCCCCCAGGTCTGTGGGGCTACGCACGCGGTTCCCAAAGAGCTTTAGAACAAGGCATAGTTTTCCCTGCTGGCTCTTTGGGCGGGAGACCCATCTCCAGCCGTATGGCCATTATTGTGCCTGGCGCGGTGCCCAATGGGAAAGGGTGGTGTCGAGGCTGAAGGCAGCAGGAAAGCCTGCAGCCCCCAGGTCTGTGGGGCTACGCAAGCGGTTCCCAAAGAGCTTTAGAACAAGGCATAGTTTTCCCTGCTGGCTCCTTGGGCAGGGGACCCATCTCCAGCCGTATGGCCATTTTTGTGCTTGGCGCGGCGCCAAGTGGGAAAGGGTGGTGTCGAGGCTGAAGGCAGCAGGAAAGCCTGCAGCCCCCAGGTCTGTGGGGCAACGCAAGCGGTTCCCAAAGAGCTTTAGAACAAGGCATAGTTTTCCCTGCTGGCTCTTTGGGCGTGGCACCCATCTCCAGCCGTATGGCCATTTTTGGGCCTGGCGCGGCGCCAAGTGGGAAAGGGTGGCTTTGAGGCTGAAGGCAGCAGGAAGGCCCGCAGCCCCCAGGTCTGTGGGGCTACGCACGCGGTTCCCAAAGAGCTTTAGAACAAGGCATAGTTTTCCCTGCTGGCTCTTTGGGCGTGGGACCCATCTCCAGCCGTACGGCCATTTTTACTCCTGGCGCGGCGCCAAGTGGGAAAGGGTGGTGTCGAGGCTGAAGGCAGCAGGAAAGCCTGCAGCCCCCAGGTCTGTGGGGCTACGCAAGCGGTTCCCAAAGAGCTTTAGACAAAGGCATAGTTTTCCCTGCTGGCTCTTTGGGCGGGGGACCCATCTCCAGCCGTATGGCCATTTTTGTGTCTGGAGCGGCGCAAAGTGGGAAAGGGTAGTTTTGCGGCTGAAGGCAGCAGCAAAGCCCGCAGCCCCCAGGTCTGTGGGGCTACACAAGCAGTTCCCAAAGAGCTTTAGAACAAGGCATAGTTTTCCCTGCTGGATCCTTGGGCGGGGGACCCATCTCCAGCCATAGGCCATTTTTGTGTCTGTCCCGGCGCCCAGAGGGAAAGGGTGGTGTCGAGGCTGAAGGCAGCAGGAAAGCCTGCAGCCCCCAGGTCTGTGAGACAATTCGAGCCGTTCCCAAAGAGCTTTAGAACAAGGCATAGTTTTCCCTGCTGGCTCTTTGGGCGGGAGACCCATCTCCAGCCGTATGGCCATTTTTGTGCCTGGGACGGTTCCAAGTGGGAAAGGGTGGTTTTGAGGCTGAAGGCAGCAGGAAAGCCCGCAGCCCCCAGGTCTGTGGGGCTACGCAAGCGGTTCCCAAAGAGCTTTAGAACAAGGCATAGTTTTCCCTGCTGGCTCCTTGGGCAGGGGACCCATCTCCAGCCGTATGGCCATTTTTGTGCCTGGCGCGGCGCCAAGTGGGAAAGGGTGGTGTCGAGGCTGAAGGCAGCAGGAAAGCCTGCAGCCCCCAGGTCTGTGGGGCTACGCACGCGGTTCCCAAAGAGCTTTAGAACAAGGCATAGTTTTCCCTGCTGGCTCTTTGGGCGGGAGACCCATCTCCAGCCGTATGGCCATTATTGTGCCTGGCGCGGTGCCCAATGGGAAAGGGTGGTGTCGAGGCTGAAGGCAGCAGGAAAGCCTGCAGCCCCCAGGTCTGTGGGGCTACGGAAGCGGTTCCCAAAGAGCTTTAGAACAAGGCATAGTTTTCCCTGCTGGCTCCTTGGGCAGGGGACCCATCTCCAGCCGTATGGCCATTTTTGTGCCTGGCGCGGCGCCAAGTGGGAAAGGGTGGTGTCGAGGCTGAAGGCAGCAGGAAAGCCTGCAGCCCCCAGGTCTGTGGGGCAACGCAAGCGGTTCCCAAAGAGCTTTAGAACAAGGCATAGTTTTCCCTGCTGGCTCTTTGGGCGTGGCACCCATCTCCAGCCGTATGGCCATTTTTGGGCCTGGCGCGGCGCCAAGTGGGAAAGGGTGGCTTTGAGGCTGAAGGCAGCAGGAAGGCCCGCAGCCCCCAGGTCTGTGGGGCTACGCACGCGGTTCCCAAAGAGCTTTAGAACAAGGCATAGTTTTCCCTGCTGGCTCTTTGGGCGTGGGACCCATCTCCAGCCGTACGGCCATTTTTACTCCTGGCGCGGCGCCAAGTGGGAAAGGGTGGTGTCGAGGCTGAAGGCAGCAGGAAAGCCTGCAGCCCCCAGGTCTGTGGGGCTACGCAAGCGGTTCCCAAAGAGCTTTAGACAAAGGCATAGTTTTCCCTGCTGGCTCTTTGGGCGGGGGACCCATCTCCAGCCGTATGGCCATTTTTGTGTCTGGAGCGGCGCAAAGTGGGAAAGGGTAGTTTTGCGGCTGAAGGCAGCAGCAAAGCCCGCAGCCCCCAGGTCTGTGGGGCTACACAAGCAGTTCCCAAAGAGCTTTAGAACAAGGCATAGTTTTCCCTGCTGGATCCTTGGGCGGGGGACCCATCTCCAGCCATAGGCCATTTTTGTGTCTGTCCCGGCGCCCAGAGGGAAAGGGTGGTGTCGAGGCTGAAGGCAGCAGGAAAGCCTGCAGCCCCCAGGTCTGTGAGACAATTCAAGCGGTTCCCAAAGAGCTTTAGAACAAGGCATAGTTTTCCCTGCTGGCTCTTTGGGCGGGAGACCCATCTCCAGCCGTATGGCCATTTTTGTGCCTGGGACGGTTCCAAGTGGGAAAGGGTGGTTTTGAGGCTGAAGGCAGCAGGAAAGCCCGCAGCCCCCAGGTCTGTGGGGCTACGCAAGCGGTTCCCAAAGAGCTTTAGAACAAGGCATAGTTTTCCCTGCTGGCTCCTTGGGCAGGGGACCCATCTCCAGCCGTATGGCCATTTTTGTGCCTGGCGCGGCGCCAAGTGGGAAAGGGTGGTGTCGAGGCTGAAGGCAGCAGGAAAGCCTGCAGCCCCCAGGTCTGTGGGGCTACGCACGCGGTTCCCAAAGAGCTTTAGAACAAGGCATAGTTTTCCCTGCTGGCTCTTTGGGCGGGAGACCCATCTCCAGCCGTATGGCCATTATTGTGCCTGGCGCGGTGCCCAATGGGAAAGGGTGGTGTCGAGGCTGAAGGCAGCAGGAAAGCCTGCAGCCCCCAGGTCTGTGGGGCTACGCAAGCGGTTCCCAAAGAGCTTTAGAACAAGGCATAGTTTTCCCTGCTGGCTCTTTGGGCGGGGGACCCATCTCCAGCCATATGGCCATTTTTGTGCCTGGCGCGGCGCCAAGTGGGAAAGCGTGGTGTCGAGGCTGAAAGCAGCAGGAAAGCCCGCAGCCCCCAAGTCTGTGGGGCTACGCAAGCGGTTCCGAAAGAGCTTTAGAACAAGGCATAGTTTTCCCTGCTGGCTCCTTGGGCGGGGGACCCATCTCCAGCCGTATGGCCATTTTTGTGCATTGCGTGGCGCCAAGTGGGAAAGGGTGGCTTTGAGGCTGAAGGCAGCAGCAAAGCCCGCAGCCCCCAGGTCTGTGGGGCTACGCAAGCGGTTCCCAAACAGCTTTAGAACAAGGCATAGTTTTCCCTGCTGGCTTCTTGGGCGGGGGACCCATTGCCTGCCGTATGGCCATTATTGTGTCTGGCGTGGCACAAAGTGGGAAAGGGTGGTGTCGAGGCTGAAGCTAGCAGGAAAGCCTGCAGCCCCCAGGTCTGTGGGGCTACGCAAGCGGTTCCCAAAGAGCTTTAGAACAAGGCATAGTTTTCCCTGATGGCTCTTTGGGCGTGGGACCCATCTCCAGCCGTACGGCCATTTTTACTCCTGGCGCGGCGCCAAGTGGGAAAGGGTGGTGTCGAGGCTGAAGGCAGCAGGAAAGCCTGCAGCCCCCAGGTCTGTGGGGCTACGCAAGCGGTTCCCAAAGAGCTTTAGACAAAGGCATAGTTTTCCCTGCTGGCTCTTTGGGCGGGGGACCCATCTCCAGCCGTATGGCCATTTTTGTGCCTGGAGCGGCGCAAAGTGGGAAAGGGTAGTTTTGCGGCTGAAGGCAGCAGCAAAGCCCGCAGCCCCCAGGTCTGTGGGGCTACACAAGCTGTTCCCAAAGAGCTTTAGAACAAGGCATAGTTTTCCCTGCTGGATCCTTGGGCGGGGGACCCATCTCCAGCCATAGGCCATTTTTGTGTCTGTCCCGGCGCCCAGAGGGAAAGGGTGGTGTCGAGGCTGAAGGCAGCAGGAAAGCCTGCAGCCCCCAGGTCTGTGAGACAATTCAAGCGGTTCCCAAAGAGCTTTAGAACAAGGCATAGTTTTCCCTGCTGGCTCTTTGGGCGGGAGACCCATCTAGAGCCGTATGGCCATTTTTGTGCCTGGGACGGTTCCAAGTGGGAAAGGGTGGTTTTGAGGCTGAAGGCAGCAGGAAAGCCCGCAGCCCCCAGGTCTGTGGGGCTACGCAAGCGGTTCCCAAAGAGCTTTAGAACAAGGCATAGTTTTCCCTGCTGGCTGTTTGGGCGGGGGACCCATTGCCTGCCGAATGGCCATTTTTGTGCCTGGCGCGGCGCCAAGTGGGAAAGGGTGGTGTCGAGGCTGAAGGCAGCAGGAAAGCCTGCAGCCCCCAGGCCTGTGGGGCTACGCAAGCGGTTCCCAAAGAGCTTTAGAACAAGGCATAGTTTTCCCTGCTGGCTCCTTGGGCGGGGGACCCATCTCCAGCCGTATGGCCATTTTTGTGCATGGCGTGGCGCCAAGTGGGAAAGGGTGGCTTTGAGGCTGAAGGCAGCAGCAAAGCCCGCAGCCCCCAGGTCTGTGGGGCTACGCAAGCGGTTCCCAAAGAGCTTTAGAACAAGGCATAGTTTTCCCTGCTGGCTTCTTGGGCGGGGGACCCATTGCCTGCCGTATGGCCATTATTGTGCCTAGCGTGGCACCAAGTGGGAAAGGGTGGTGTCGAGGCTGAAGGCAGCAGGAAAGCCCGCAGCCCCCAGGTCTGTGGGGCTACGCAAGCGGTTCCCAAAGAGCTTTAGAACAAGGCATAGTTTTCCCTGCTGGCTGTTTGGGCGGGGGATCCATCTCCATCCATATGTCCATTTTTGTGCCTAGCGCGGCGCCAAGTGGGAAAGCGTGGTGTCGAGGCTGAAAGCAGCAGGAAAGCCCGCAGCCCCCAAGTCTGTGGGGCTACGTAAGCGGTTCCGAAAGAGCTTTAGAACAAGGCATAGTTTTCCCTGCTGGCTCCTTGGGCAGGGTACCAGCCTCCAGCCTTATGGCCATTTTTGTGCCTGGCGCGGCGCCAAGTGGGAAAGGGTGGCTTTGAGGCTGAAGGCAGCAGCCAAGCCCGCAGCCCCCAGGTCTGTGGGGCTACGCAAGCGATTCCCAAAGAGCTTTAGAACAAGGCATAGTTTTGCCTGATGGCTCTTTGGGCGGGGGATCCATCTCCATCCATATGTCCATTTTTGTGCTTGGCGCAGCGCCAATTGGGAAAGGCTGGCGTCGAGGCTGAAGGCAGCAGGAAAGCCCGCAGCCCCCAGGTCTGTGGGGCTACGCAAGCGGTTCCCAAAGAGCTTTAGAACAAGGCATAGTTTTCCCTGCTGGCTCTTTGGGCGGGGGACCCATGTCCATCCGTATAGCCATTATTGTGCCTGGCGCGGTGCCCAGTTGGAAAGGGTGGTTTTGAGGCTGAAGGCAGCAGCAAAGCCCGCAGCCCCCAGGTCTGTGGGGCTACGCAAGCGGTTCCCAAAGAGCTTTAGAACAAGGCATAGTTTTCCCTGCTGGCTGTTTGGGCGGGGGATCCATCTCCATCCATATGTCCATTTTTGTGCCTGGCACAGCGCCAAGTGGGAAAGGCTGGAGTAGAGGCTGAAGGCAGCAGGAAATCCCGCAGCCCCCAGGTCTGTGGGGCTACGCAAGCGGTTCCCAAAGAGCTTTAGAACAAGGCATAGTTTTCCCTGCTGGCTCTTTGGGCGGGGGACCCATCTCCAGCCATATGGCCATTTTTGTGCCTGGCGCGGCGCCAAGTGGGAAAGCGTGGTGTCGAGGCTGAAAGCAGCAGGAAAGCCCGCAGCCCCCAAGTCTGTGGGGCTACGTAAGCGGTTCCCAAAGAGCTTTAGAACAAGGCATAGTTTTCCCTGCTGGCTCCTTGGGCGGGGGACCCATCTCCAGCCGTATGGCCATTTTTGTGCATTGCGTGGCGCCAAGTGGGAAAGGGTGGCTTTGAGGCTGAAGGCAGCAGCAAAGCCCGCAGCCCCCAGGTCTGTGGGGCTACGCAAGCGGTTCCCAAACAGCTTTAGAACAAGGCATATTTTTCCCTGCTGGCTTCTTGGGCGGGGGACCCATTGCCTGCCGTATGGCCATTATTGTGTCTGGCGTGGCACAAAGTGGGAAAGGGTGGTGTCGAGGCTGAAGCTAGCAGGAAAGCCTGCAGCCCCCAGGTCTGTGGGGCTACGCAAGCAGTTCCCAAAGAGCTTTAGAACAAGGCATAGTTTTCCCTGATGGCTCTTTGGGCGGGAGACCCATCTCCAGCCGTATGGCCATTTTTGTGCCTGGCGCGGCACCAAGTGGGAAAGGGTGGTGTCGAGGCTGAAGTCAGCAGGAAGGCCCTCAGCCCCCAGGTCTGTGGGGCTACGCAAGCGGTTCCCAAAGAGCTTTAGAACAAGGCATAGTTTTCCCTGCTGGCTCCTTGGGCAGGAGACCCATCTCCAGCCGTGTGGCCATTTTTGTGCCTGGCGCGGCGCCAAGTGGGAAAGGGTGGTTTTGAGGCTGAAGGCAGCAGGAAAGCCTGCAGCCC
Source organism: Rissa tridactyla (assembly GCF_028500815.1). Lineage (NCBI taxonomy): Eukaryota > Metazoa > Chordata > Aves > Charadriiformes > Laridae > Rissa > Rissa tridactyla. The sequence goes on from NW_026529350.1 coordinate 37,743, forward strand.
CCAGGTCTGTGGGGCTACGCAAGCGGTTCCCAAAGAGCTTTAGAACAAGGCATAGTTTTCCCTGCTGGCTCTTTGGGCGTGGCACCCATCTCCAGCTGTATGGCCATTTTTGTGCCTGGCGCGGCGCCAAGTGGGAAAGGGTGGCTTTGAGGCTGAAGGCAGCAGGAAGGCCCGCAGCTCCCAGGTCTGTGGGGCTACGCAAGTGGTTCCCAAAGAGCTTTAGAACAAGGCATAGTTTTCCCTGCTGGCTCTTTGGGCGTGGCACCCATGTCCAGCCGTATGGCCATTTTTGTGCCTGGCGCAGCGCCCAGAGGGAAAGGGTGGCTTTGAGGCTGAAGGCAGCAGGAAAGCCTGCAGCCCCCAGGTCTGTGGGGCTACGCAAGCGGTTCCCAAAGAGCTTTAGACAAAGGCATAATTTTCCCTGCTGGCTCCTTGGGCGGGGGACCAATCTCCAGCCATATGGCCATTTTTGTGCCTGGAGCGGCGCCAAGTGGGAAAGGGTAGTTTTGCGGCTGAAGGAAGCAGGAAAGCCTGCAGCCCCCAGGTCTGTGGGGCTACGCAAGCGGTTCCCAAAGAGCTTTAGAACAAGGCATAATTTTCCCTGCTGGCTCCTTGGGCAGGGGACCCATCTCCAACTGTATAGCCATTTTTCTGCCTGGTGTGGCGCCAAGTGGGAAAGGGTTGTTTTGAGGCTGAAGGCAGCAGCAAAGCCCGCAGCCCCCAGGTCTGTGGGGCTACGCAAGCTGTTCCAAAAGAGCTTTAGAACAAGGCATAGTTTTCCCTGCTGGCTCTTTGGGCGGGAGACCCATCTCCAGCCGTATGGCCATTTTTGTGCCTGGCACGGTTCCCAGTGGTAAAGGGTGGTTTTGAGGCTGAAGGCAGCATGAAAGCCCGCAGCCCCCAGGTCTGTGGGGCTACACAAGCGGTTCCCAAAGACCTTTAGAACAAGGCATAGATTTCCCTGCTGGCTCCTTGGGCAGGGGACCCATCTCCAGCCGTATGGCCATTTTTGTGCCTGGCGCGGCACCAAGTGGGAAACGGTGGTGTCGAGGCTGAAGGCAGCAGGAAGGCCCGCAGCCCCCAGGTCTGTGGGGCTACGCAAGCGGTTCCCAAAGACCTTTAGAACAAGGCAGTGTTTTTCCTGCTGGCTCTTTGGGCGGGGGACCCATCTCCAGCCATAGGCCTTTTTTGTGTCTGTACCGGCGCCTAGAGGGAAAGGGTGTTGTCGAGGTTGAAGGCAGCAGGAAAGCCCGCAGCCCCCAGGTCTGTGGGGCTACGCAAGCGGTTCCCAAAGAGCCTTAGAACAAGGCATAGTTTTCCCTGCTGCCTCTTTGGGCGGGGGACCCATCTCCAGCCGTATGGCCATTTTTGTGCCTGGCGCGGTTCCCAGTGGGAAAGGGTGGTTTTGAGTCTGAAGGCAGCAGGAAAGCCTGCAGACCCCAGGTCTGTGGGGCTACGCAAGCGGTTCCCAAAGAGCTTTAGAACAAGGCATAGTTTTCCCTGCTGGCTCTTTGGGCGGGGGACCCATGTCCATCCGTATAGCCATTTTTGTGCCTGGCGCGGCGCCAAGTGGGAAAGGGTGGTGGCAAGGCTGAAGGCAGCAGCAAAGTCTGCAGCCCCCAGGTCTGTGGGGCTACGCAAGTGGTTCCCAAAGAGCTTTAGAACAAGGCATAGTTTTCCCTGCTGTCTCCTTGGGCGGGGGACCCATCTCCAGCCGTACGGCCATTTTTACTCCTGGCACGGCGCCAAGTGGGAAAGGGTGTTGTCGAGGCTGAAGGCAGCAGGAAGGCCCGCAGCCCCCAGGTCTGTGGGGCTACGCAAGCGGTTCCCAAAGAGCTTTAGAACAAGGCATAGTTTTCCCTGCTGGCTCTTTGGGCAGGGGACTCATCTACAGCCGTATGGCCATTTTTGTGCCTGGCGTGGTGCCCAGAGGGAAAAGGTGGTTTTGAGGCTGAAGGCAGCAGGAAGGCCCGCAGCCCCCAGGACTGTGGGGCTACGCAAGCGGTTCCCAAAGAGCTTTAGAACAAGGCATAGTTTTCCCTGCTGGCTCTTTGGGCTCGGGACCCATCTCCAGCCATATGGCCATTTTTGTGCCTAGCGCAGCGCCCAGAGGGAAAGGGTGGTTTTGAGGCTGAAGGCAGCAGGAAAGCCTGCAGCCCCCAGGTCTGTGGGACTACGCAAGCGGTTCCCAAAGAGCTTTAGAACAAGGCATAGTTTTCCCTGCTGGCTCTTTGGGCGGGGGACCCATGTCCATCCGTATAGCCATTTTTGTGCCTGGCGCGGCGCCAAGTGGGAAAGGGTGGTGGCAAGGCTGAAGGCAGCAGCAAAGTCTGCAGCCCCCAGGTCTGTGGGGCTACGCAAGTGGTTCCCAAAGAGCTTTAGAACAAGGCATAGTTTTCCCTGCTGTCTCCTTGGGCGGGGGACCCATCTCCAGCCGTACGGCCATTTTTACTCCTGGCACGGCGCCAAGTGGGAAAGGGTGTTGTCGAGGCTGAAGGCAGCAGGAAGGCCCGCAGCCCCCAGGTCTGTGGGGCTACGCAAGCGGTTCCCAAAGAGCTTTAGAACAAGGCATAGTTTTCCCTGCTGGCTCTTTGGGCAGGGGACTCATCTACAGCCGTATGGCCATTTTTGTGCCTGGCGTGGTGCCCAGAGGGAAAAGGTGGTTTTGAGGCTGAAGGCAGCAGGAAGGCCCGCAGCCCCCAGGTCTGTGGGGCTACGCAAGCGGTTCCCAAAGAGCTTTAGAACAAGGCATAGTTTTCCCTGCTGGCTCTTTTTGTGCTCGGGACCCATCTCCAGCCATATGGCCATTTTTGTGCCTAGCGCAGCGCCCAGAGGGAAAGGGTGGTTTTGAGGCTGAAGGCAGCAGGAAAGCCTGCAGCCCCCAGGTCTGTGGGACTACGCAAGCGGTTCCCAAAGAGCTTTAGACAAAGGCATAGTTTTCCCTGCTGGCTCTTTGGGCGGGGGACCTATCTCCAGCCATATGGCCCTTTATGTGCCTGGCACGGCGCCAAGTGGGAAAGGGTAGATTTGCGGCTGAAGGCAGCAGGAAAGCCTGCAGCCCCCAGGTCTGTGGGGCTACGCAAGCGGTTCCCAAAGAGCTTTAGAACAAGGCATAATTTTCCCTGCTGGCTCCTTGGGCAGGGGACCCATCTCCAACCGTATGGCCATTTTTCTGCCTGGTGTGGCGCCAAGTGGAAAAGGGTGGTTTTGAGGCTGAAGGCAGCAGCAAAGCCCGCAGCCCCCAGGTCTGTGGGGCTACGCAAGCGGTTCCCAAAGAGCTTTAGAACAAGGCATAGTTTTCCCTGATGGCTCTTTGGGCGGGGGACCCATCTCCAGCCATAGGCTTTTTAGAGCTTGGGGCGGCGCCAAGTGGGAAAGGGTGGTTTTGAGGCTGAAGGCAGCGAGAAAGCCTGCAGCCCCCAGGTCTGTGGGGCTACGCAAGCGGTTCCATAAGAGATTTAGAACAAGGCATAGTTTTCCCTCCTGGCTCTTTGGGCGGGGGACCCATCTCCAGCCATAGGCCTTTTTTGTGCCTGGCGCGGCGCCAAGTGGGAAAGGGTGGTGTTGAGGCTGAAGGCAGCAGGAAAGCCTGCAGCCCCCAGGTCTGTGGGGCTACGCAAGCGGTTCCCAAAGAGCTTTAGAACAAGGCATAGTTTTCCCTGCTGGCTCTTTGGGCGGGGGACCCATCTCCAGCCATATTGCCATTATTGTGCCTGGCGCGGCACCAAGTGGGAAAGGCTGGTGTCGAGGCTGAAGGCAGCAGGAAGGCCCGCAGCTCCCAGGTCTGTGGGGCTACGCAAGCGGTTCCCAAAGACCTTTAGAACAAGGCAGTGTTTTTCCTGCTGGCTCTTTGGGCGGGGGACCCATCTCCAGCCATAGGCCTTTTTTGTGTCTGTACCGGCTCCTAGAGGGAAAGGGTGTTGTCGAGGTTGAAGGCAGCAGGAAAGCCCGCAGCCCCCAGGTCTGTGGGGCTACGCAAGCGGTTCCCAAAGAGCCTTAGAACAAGGCATAGTTTTCCCTGCTGGCTCTTTGGGCGGGGGACCCATCTCCAGCCATAGGCCTTTTTTGTGTCTGTACCGGCTCCTAGAGGGAAAGGGTGTTGTCGAGGTTGAAGGCAGCAGGAAAGCCCGCAGCCCCCAGGTCTGTGGGGCTACGCAAGCGGTTCCCAAAGAGCCTTAGAACAAGGCATAGTTTTCCCTGCTGCCTCTTTGGGCGGGGGACCCATCTCCAGCCGTATGGCCATTTTTGTGCCTGGCGCGGCGCCAAGTGGGAAAGGGTGTTGTCGAGGCTGAAGGCAGCAGGAAGGTCCGCAGCCCCCAGGTCTGTGGGGCTACGCAAGCGGTTCCCAAAGAGCTTTAGAACAAGGCATAGTTTTCCCTGCTGGCTCTTTGGGCGTGGCACACATCTCCAGCCATATGGCCCTTTATGTGCCTGGCGCGGCGCCAAGTGGGAAAGGGTAGATTTGCACCTGAAGGCAGCAGGAAAGCCTGCAGCCCCCAGGTCTGTGGGGCTACGCAAGCGGTTCCCAAAGAGCTTTAGAACAAGGCATAGTTTTCCCTGCTGGCTCTTTGGGCGTGGGACCCATCTCCATCCGTATAGCCATTTTTGTGCCTGGCGCGGCACCAAGTGGGAAAGGGTGGTGTTGAGGCTGAAGGCAGCAGGAAAGCCTGCAGCCCCCAGGTCTGTGGGGCTACGCAAGCGGTTCCCAAAGAGCTTTAGAACAAGGCATAGTTTTCCCTGCTGGCTCTTTGTGCAGGGGACTCATCTCCAGCCGTATGGCCATTTTTGTGCATGGCGCGGCGCCAAGTGGGAAAGGGTGGTGTCGAGGCTGAAGGCAGCAGGAAAGCCCGTAACCCCCAGGACTGTTGGGCTACGCAAGCGGTTCCCAAAGAGCTTTAGAACAAAGCGTAATTTTCCCTGCTGGCTCTTTGGGCAGGGGACCCATCTCCAGCCGTACGGCCATTTTTGTGCCTGGCGCGGCGCCAAGTGGGAAAGGGTGGTGTTGAGGCTGAAGGCAGCAGGAAAGCCTGCAGCCCCCAGGTCTGTGGGGCTACGCAAGCGGTTCCCAAAGAGCTTTAGAACAAGGCATAGTTTTCCCTGCTGGCTCTTTGGGCAGGGGACTCATCTCCAGCCGTATGGCCATTTTTGTGCCTAGCGCAGCGCCCAGAGGGAAAGGGTGGTTTTGAGGCTGAAGGCAGCAGGAAAGCCTGCAGCCCCCAGGTCTGTGGGACTACGCAAGCGGTTCCCAAAGAGCTTTAGAACAAGGCATAATTTTCCCTGCTGGCTCCTTGGGCAGGGGACCCATCTCCAGCCATATGGCCATTTTTCTGCCTGGTGTGGCGCCAAGTTGGATAGGGTGGCTTTGAGGCTGAAGGCAGCAGGAAGGCCCGCAGCTCCCAGGTCTGTGGGGCTACGCAAGTGGTTCCCAAAGAGCTTTAGAACAAGGCATAGTTTTCCCTGCTGGCTCCTTGGGCGGGGGACCCATCTCCAGCCGTAAGGCCATTTTTACTCCTGGCGCGGCGCCAAGTGGGAAAGGGTGGTGTCGAGGCTGAAGGCAGCAGGAAGGCCCGCAGCCCCCAGGTCTGTGGGACTACGCAAGCGGTTCCCAAAGAGCTTTAGACAAAGGCATAGTTTTCCCTGCTGGCTCTTTGGGCGGGGGACCTATCTCCAGCCATATGGCCCTTTATGTGCCTGGCGCGGCGCCAAGTGGGAAAGGGTAGATTTGCACCTGAAGGCAGCAGGAAAGCCCGCAGCCCCCAGGTCTGTGGGGCTACGCAAGCGGTTCCCAAAGAGCTTTAGAACAAGGCATAGTTTTCCCTGCTGGCTCTTTGGGCGGGGGGACCCATCTCCAGCCGTACGGCCATTTTTGTGCCTGGCGCGGCGCCAAGTGGGAAAGGGTGGTGTCGAGGCTGAAGGCAGCAGGACAGCCCGCAGCCCCCAGGTCTGTGGGGCTACGCCAGCGGTTCCCAAAGACCTTTAGAACAAGGCATACTTTTCCCTGCTGGCTCCTTGGGTGGGGGACCCATGTCCAGCCATATGGCCATTTTTGTGCCTAGCGCAGCGCCCAGAGGGAAAGGGTGGTTTTGAGGCTGAAGGCAGCAGGAAAGCCTGCAGCCCCCAGGTCTGTGGGACTACGCAAGCGGTTCCCAAAGAGCTTTAGAACAAGGCATAATTTTCCCTGCTGGCTCCTTGGGCACGGGACCCATCTCCAGCCGTATGGCCATTTTTCTGCCTGGTGTGGCGCCAAGTGGGAAAGGGTGGTTTTGAGGCTGAAGGCAGCAGGAAAGCCCGCAGCCCCCAGGTCTGTGGGGCTACGCAAGCGGTTCCCAAAGAGCTTTAGAACAAGGCATAGTTTTCCCTGCTGGCTCTTTGGGCGGGGGACCCATCTCCATCCGTATGGCCATTTTTGTGCCTGGCGCGGCGCCAAGTGGGAAAGGGTGGTGTCGAGGCTGAAGGCAGCAGGAAAGTCCGCAGCCCCCAGGTCTGTGGGGCTACGAAAGCGGTTCCCAAAGAGCTTTAGAACAAGGCATAGTTTTCCCTGCTGGCTCTTTGGGCGTGGGACCCATCTCCAGCCGTACGGCCATTTTTGTGCCTGGCGCGGCGCCAAGTGGGAAAGGGTGGTGTCGAGGCTGAAGGCAGCAGGACAGCCCGCAGCCCCCAGGTCTGTGGGGCTACGCAAGCGGTTCCCAAAGAGCTTTAGAACAAGGCATAATTTTCCCTGCTGGCTCCTTGGGCAGGGGACCCATCTCCAGCCGTATGGCCATTTTTCTGCCTGGTGTGGCGCCAAGTGGGAAAGGGTGGTTTTGAGGCTGAAGGCAGCAGGAAAGCCCGCAGCCCCCAGGTCTGTGGGGCTACGCAAGCGGTTCCCAAAGAGCTTTAGAACAAGGCATAGTTTTCCCTGCTGGCTCTTTGGGCGGGGGACCCATCTCCAGCCGTATGGCCATTTTTCTGCCTGGCGCGGCGCCAAGTTGGATAGGGTGGCTTTGAGGCTGAAGGCAGCAGGAAGGCCCGCAGCTCCCAGGTCTGTGGGGCTACGCAAGTGGTTCCCAAAGAGCTTTAGAACAAGGCATAGTTTTCCCTGCTGGCTCCTTGGGCGGGGGACCCATCTCCAGCCGTACGGCCATTATTACTCCTAGCACGGCGCCAAGTTGGATAGGGTGGTGTCGAGGCTGAAGGCAGCAGGAAGGCCCACAGCCCCCAGGTCTGTGGGGCTACGCAAGCGGTTCCCAAAGAGCTTTAGAACAAGGCATAGTTTTCCCTGCTGGCTCCTTGGGCGGGGGACCCATCTCCAGCCGTAAGGCCATTTTTACTCCTGGCGCGGCGCCAAGTGGGAAAGGGTGGTGTCGAGGCTGAAGGCAGCAGGAAAGCCCGCAGCCCCCAGGTCTGTGGGACTACGCAAGCGGTTCCCAAAGAGCTTTAGACAAAGGCATAGTTTTCCCTGCTGGCTCTTTGGGCGGGGGACCTATCTCCAGCCATATGGCCCTTTATGTGCCTGGCGCGGCGCCAAGTGGGAAAGGGTAGATTTGCACCTGAAGGCAGCAGGAAAGCCTGCAGCCCCCAGGTCTGTGGGGCTACGCAAGCGGTTCCCAAAGAGCTTTAGAACAAGGCATAGTTTTCCCTGCTGCTCTTTCGGCGGGGGACCCATCTCCAGCCATATGGCCATTTTTGTGCCTGGCACGGCACCAAGTGAGAAAGGGTGGTGTTGAGGCTGAAGGCAGCAGGAAAGCCTGCAGGCCCCAGGTCTGTGGGGCTACGCAAGCGGTTCCCAAAGAGCTTTAGAACAAGGCATAGTTTTCCCTGCTGGCTCTTTGGGCAGGGGACCCATCTCCAGCCGTATGGCCATTATTGTGCCTGGCGTGGTGCCCAGAGGGAAAAGGTGGTTTTGAGGCTAAAGGCAGCAGGAAAGCCTGCAGCCCCCAGGTCTGTGGGACAACACAAACGGTTCCCAAAGAGCTTTAGAACAAGGCATAGTTTTCCCTGCTGGCTCTTTGTGCGTGGCACCCATGTCCAGCCGTATGGCCATTTTTGTGCCTAGCGCAGCGCCCAGAGGGAAAGGGTGGTTTTGAGGCTGAAGGCAGCAGGATAGCCTGCAGCCCCCAGGTCTGTGGGACTACGCAAGCGGTTCCCAAAGAGCTTTAGAACAAGGCATAATTTTCCCTGCTGGCTCCTTGGGCAGGGGACCCATCTCCAGCCGTATGGCCATTTTTCTGCCTGGTGTGGCGCCAAGTGGGAAAGGGTGGTTTTGAGGCTGAAGGCAGCAGGAAAGCCCGCAGCCCCCAGGTCTGTGGGGCTACGCAAGCGGTTCCCAAAGAGCTTTAGAACAAGGCATAGTTTTCCCTGCTGGCTCTTTGGGCGGGGGACCCATCTCCAGCCATATGGCCATTTTTGTGCCTGGCGCAGCACCAAGTGAGAAAGGGTGGTGTTGAGGCTGAAGGCAGCAGGAAAGCCTGCAGGCCCCAGGTCTGTGGGGCTACGCAAGCGGTTCCCAAAGAGCTTTAGAACAAGGCATAGTTTTCCCTGCTGGCTCTTTGGGCAGGGGACCCATCTCCAGCCGTATGGCCATTATTGTGCCTGGCGTGGTGCCCAGAGGGAAAAGGTGGTTTTGAGGCTGAAGGCAGCAGGAAAGCCTGCAGCCCCCATGTCTGTGGGACAACACAAGCGGTTCCCAAAGAGCTTTAGAACAAGGCAGAGTTTTCCCTGCTGGCTCTTTGTGCGTGGCACCCATGTCTAGCCGTATGGCCATTTTTGTGCCTGGTGCGGCGCCAAGTTCTAGAGGGTGGCTTTGAGGCTGAAGGCAGCAGGAAAGCCTGCAGCCCCCAGGTCTATGTGGCTACGCAAGCGGTTCCCAAAGACCTTTAGAACAAGGCATACTTTTCCCTGCTGGCTCTTTGGGCAGGGGACCCATCTCCAGCCATATACCATTTTTGTGACTGGCGCGGCGCCAAGTGGGAAAGGGTGGTTTTGAGGCTGAAGGCAGCAGGAAAGCCTGCAGCCCCCAGGTCTGTGGGGCTACGCAAGCGGTTCCCAAAGAGCTTTAGAACAAGGCATAGTTTTCCCTGCTGGCTCTTTGGGCGGGGGACCCATCTCCAGCCATATGGCCATTTTTGTGCCTGGCCCGGCGCCCAGAGGGAAAGGGTGGTTTTGAGGCTGATGGCAGCAGGAAAGCCTGCAGCCCCCAGGTCTGTGGGACTACGCAAGCGGTTCCCAAAGAGCTTTAGAACAAGGCATAGTTTTCCCTGCTGGCTCTTTGGGCGTGGGACCCATCTCCAGCCGTACGGCCATTTTTGTGCCTGGCGCGGCGCCAAGTGGGAAAGGGTGGTGTCGAGGCTGAAGGCAGCAGGACAGCCCGCAGCCCCCAGGTCTGTGGGGCTACGCCAGCGGTTCCCAAAGACCTTTAGAACAAGGCATAGTTTTCCCTGCTGGCTCTTTGGGCTCGGGACCCATGTCCAGCCATATGGCCATTTTTGTGCCTAGCGCAGCGCCCAGAGGGAAAGGGTGGTTTTGAGGCTGAAGGCAGCAGGAAAGCCTGCAGCCCCCAGGTCTGTGGGACTACGCAAGCGGTTCCCAAAGAGCTTTAGAACAAGGCATAATTTTCCCTGCTGGCTCCTTGGGCAGGGGACCCATCTCCAGCCGTATGGCCATTTTTCTGCCTGGTGTGGCGCCAAGTGGGAAAGGGTGGTTTTGAGGCTGAAGGCAGCAGGAAAGCCCGCAGCCCCCAGGTCTGTGGGGCTACGCAAGCGGTTCCCAAAGAGCTTTAGAACAAGGCATAGTTTTCCCTGCTGGCTCTTTGGGCGGGGGACCCATCTCCAGCCGTATGGCCATTTTTGTGCCTGGCGCGGCGCCAAGTGGGAAAGGGTGGTGTCGAGGCTGAAGGCAGCAGGAAAGCCCGCAGCCCCCAGGTCTGTGGGGCTACGAAAGCGGTTCCCAAAGAGCTTTAGAACAAGGCATAGTTTTCCCTGCTGGCTCTTTGGGCGTGGGACCCATCTCCAGCCGTACGGCCATTTTTGTGCCTGGCGCGGCGCCAAGTGGGAAAGGGTGGTGTCGAGGCTGAAGGCAGCAGGACAGCCCGCAGCCCCCAGGTCTGTGGGGCTACGCAAGCGGTTCCCAAAGAGCTTTAGAACAAGGCATAATTTTCCCTGCTGGCTCCTTGGGCAGGGGACCCATCTCCAGCCGTATGGCCATTTTTCTGCCTGGTGTGGCGCCAAGTGGGAAAGGGTGGTTTTGAGGCTGAAGGCAGCAGGAAAGCCCGCAGCCCCCAGGTCTGTGGGGCTACGCAAGCGGTTCCCAAAGAGCTTTAGAACAAGGCATAGTTTTCCCTGCTGGCTCTTTGGGCGGGGGACCCATCTCCAGCCGTATGGCCATTTTTCTGCCTGGCGCGGCGCCAAGTTGGATAGGGTGGCTTTGAGGCTGAAGGCAGCAGGAAGGCCCGCAGCTCCCAGGTCTGTGGGGCTACGCAAGTGGTTCCCAAAGAGCTTTAGAACAAGGCATAGTTTTCCCTGCTGGCTCCTTGGGCGGGGGACCCATCTCCAGCCGTACGGCCATTATTACTCCTGGCACGGCGCCAAGTTGGATAGGGTGGTGTCGAGGCTGAAGGCAGCAGGAAGGCCCACAGCCCCCAGGTCTGTGGGGCTACGCAAGCGGTTCCCAAAGAGCTTTAGAACAAGGCATAGTTTTCCCTGCTGGCTCCTTGGGCGGGGGACCCATCTCCAGCCGTAAGGCCATTTTTACTCCTGGCGCGGCGCCAAGTGGGAAAGGGTGGTGTCGAGGCTGAAGGCAGCAGGAAGGCCCGCAGCCCCCAGGTCTGTGGGACTACGCAAGCGGTTCCCAAAGAGCTTTAGACAAAGGCATAGTTTTCCCTGCTGGCTCTTTGGGCGGGGGACCTATCTCCAGCCATATGGCCCTTTATGTGCCTGGCGCGGCGCCAAGTGGGAAAGGGTAGATTTGCACCTGAAGGCAGCAGGAAAGCCTGCAGCCCCCAGGTCTGTGGGGCTACGCAAGCGGTTCCCAAAGAGCTTTAGAACAAGGCATAGTTTTCCCTGCTGGCTCTTTCGGCGGGGGACCCATCTCCAGCCATATGGCCATTTTTGTGCCTGGCGCGGCACCAAGTGAGAAAGGGTGGTGTTGAGGCTGAAGGCAGCAGGAAAGCCTGCAGGCCCCAGGTCTGTGGGGCTACGCAAGCGGTTCCCAAAGAGCTTTAGAACAAGGCATAGTTTTCCCTGCTGGCTCTTTGGGCAGGGGACCCATCTCCAGCCGTATGGCCATTATTGTGCCTGGCGTGGTGCCCAGAGGGAAAAGGTGGTTTTGAGGCTAAAGGCAGCAGGAAAGCCTGCAGCCCCGAGGTCTGTGGGACAACACAAGCGGTTCCCAAAGAGCTTTAGAACAAGGCATAGTTTTCCCTGCTGGCTCTTTGTGCGTGGCACCCATGTCCAGCCGTATGGCCATTTTTGTGCCTAGCGCAGCGCCCAGAGGGAAAGGGTGGTTTTGAGGCTGAAGGCAGCAGGAAAGCCTGCAGCCCCCAGGTCTGTGGGGCTACGCAAGCGGTTCTCAAAGAGCTTTAGAACAAGGCATAGTTTTCCCTGCTGGCTCCTTGGGCGGGGGACCCATCTCCAGCCGTAAGGCCATTTTTACTCCTGGCGCGGCGCCAAGTGGGAAAGGGTGGTGTCGAGGCTGAAGGCAGCAGGAAGGCCCGCAGCCCCCAGGTCTGTGGGACTACGCAAGCGGTTCCCAAAGAGCTTTAGACAAAGGCATAGTTTTCCCTGCTGGCTCTTTGGGCGGGGGACCTATCTCCAGCCATATGGCCCTTTATGTGCCTGGCGCGGCGCCAAGTCGGAAAGGGTAGATTTGCACCTGAAGGCAGCAGGAAAGCCTGCAGCCCCCAGGTCTGTGGGGCTACGCAAGCGGTTCCCAAAGAGCTTTAGAACAAGGCATAGTTTTCCCTGCTGGCTCTTTCGGCGGGGGACCCATCTCCAGCCATATGGCCATTTTTGTGCCTGGCGCGGCACCAAGTGAGAAAGGGTGGTGTTGAGGCTGAAGGCAGCAGGAAAGCCTGCAGGCCCCAGGTCTGTGGGGCTACGCAAGCGGTTCCCAAAGAGCTTTAGAACAAGGCATAGTTTTCCCTGCTGGCTCTTTGGGCAGGGGACCCATCTCCAGCCGTATGGCCATTATTGTGCCTGGCGTGGTGCCCAGAGGGAAAAGGTGGTTTTGAGGCTAAAGGCAGCAGGAAAGCCTGCAGCCCCCAGGTCTGTGGGACAACACAAGCGGTTCCCAAAGAGCTTTAGAACAAGGCATAGTTTTCCCTGCTGGCTCTTTGTGCGTGGCACCCATGTCCAGCCGTATGGCCATTTTTGTGCCTAGCGCAGCGCCCAGAGGGAAAGGGTGGTTTTGAGGCTGAAGGCAGCAGGAAAGCCTGCAGCCCCCAGGTCTGTGGGACTACGCAAGCGGTTCCCAAAGAGCTTTAGAACAAGGCATAATTTTCCCTGCTGGCTCCTTGGGCAGGGGACCCATCTCCAGCCGTATGGCCATTTTTCTGCCTGGTGTGGCGCCAAGTGGGAAAGGGTGGTTTTGAGGCTGAAGGCAGCAGGAAAGCCCGCAGCCCCCAGGTCTGTGGGGCTACGCAAGCGGTTCCCAAAGAGCTTTAGAACAAGGCATAGTTTTCCCTGCTGGCTCTTTGGGCGGGGGACCCATCTCCAGCCGTATGGCCATTTTTGTGCCTGGCGCGGCGCCAAGTGGGAAAGGGTGGTGTCGAGGCTGAAGGCAGCAGGAAAGCCCGCAGCCCCCAGGTCTGTGGGGCTACGAAAGCGGTTCCCAAAGAGCTTTAGAACAAGGCATAGTTTTCCCTGCTGGCTCTTTGGGCGTGGGACCCATCTCCAGCCGTACGGCCATTTTTGTGCCTGGCGCGGCGCCAAGTGGGAAAGGGTGGTGTCGAGGCTGAAGGCAGCAGGACAGCCCGCAGCCCCCAGGTCTGTGGGGCTACGCAAGCGGTTCCCAAAGAGCTTTAGAACAAGGCATAATTTTCCCTGCTGGCTCCTTGGGCAGGGGACCCATCTCCAGCCGTATGGCCATTTTTCTGCCTGGTGTGGCGCCAAGTGGGAAAGGGTGGTTTTGAGGCTGAAGGCAGCAGGAAAGCCCGCAGCCCCCAGGTCTGCGGGGCTACGCAAGCGGTTCCCAAAGAGCTTTAGAACAAGGCATAGTTTTCCCTGCTGGCTCCTTGGGCGGGGGACCCATCTCCAGCCGTATGGCCATTTTTCTGCCTGGCGCGGCGCCAAGTTGGATAGGGTGGCTTTGAGGCTGAAGGCAGCAGGAAGGCCCGCAGCTCCCAGGTCTGTGGGGCTACGCAAGTGGTTCCCAAAGAGATTTAGAACAAGGCATAGTTTTCCCTGCTGGCTCCTTGGGCGGGGGACCCATCTCCAGCCGTACGGCCATTATTACTCCTGGCACGGCGCCAAGTTGGATAGGGTGGTGTCGAGGCTGAAGGCAGCAGGAAGGCCCACAGCCCCCAGGTCTGTGGGGCTACGCAAGCGGTTCCCAAAGAGCTTTAGAACAAGGCATAGTTTTCCCTGCTGGCTCCTTGGGCGGGGGACCCATCTCCAGCCGTAAGGCCATTTTTACTCCTGGCGCGGCGCCAAGTGGGAAAGGGTGGTGTCGAGGCTGAAGGCAGCAGGAAGGCCCGCAGCCCCCAGGTCTGTGGGACTACGCAAGCGGTTCCCAAAGAGCTTTAGACAAAGGCATAGTTTTCCCTGCTGGCTCTTTGGGCGGGGGACCTATCTCCAGCCATATGGCCCTTTATGTGCCTGGCGCGGCGCCAAGTGGGAAAGGGTAGATTTGCACCTGAAGGCAGCAGGAAAGCCTGCAGCCCCCAGGTCTGTGGGGCTACGCAAGCGGTTCCCAAAGAGCTTTAGAACAAGGCATAGTTTTCCCTGCTGGCTCTTTCGGCGGGGGACCCATCTCCAGCCATATGGCCATTTTTGTGCCTGGCGCGGCACCAAGTGAGAAAGGGTGGTGTTGAGGCTGAAGGCAGCAGGAAAGCCTGCAGGCCCCAGGTCTGTGGGGCTACGCAAGCGGTTCCCAAAGAGCTTTAGAACAAGGCAGAGTTTTCCCTGCTGGCTCTTTGGGCAGGGGACCCATCTCCAGCCGTATGGCCATTATTGTGCCTGGCGTGGTGCCCAGAGGGAAAAGGTGGTTTTGAGGTTGAAGGCAGCAGGAAAGCCTGCAGCCCCCAGGTCTGTGGGACAACACAAGCGGTTCCCAAAGAGCTTTAGAACAAGGCATAGTTTTCCCTGCTGGCTCTTTGTGCGTGGCACCCATGTCCAGCCGTATGGCCATTTTTGTGCCTGGTGCGGCGCCAAGTTCTAGGGGGTGGCTTTGAGGCTGAAGGCAGCAGGAAAGCCTGCAGCCCCCAGGTCTATGTGGCTACGCAAGCGGTTCCCAAAGACCTTTAGAACAAGGCATACTTTTCCCTGCTGGCTCTTTGGGCAGGGGACCCATCTCCAGCCATATACCATTTTTGTGACTGGCGCGGCGCCAAGTGGGAAAGGGTGGTTTTGAGGCTGAAGGCAGCAGGAAAGCCTGCAGCCCCCAGGTCTGTGGGGCTACGCAAGCGGTTCCCAAAGAGCTTTAGAACAAGGCATAGTTTTCCCTGCTGGCTCTTTGGGCGGGGGACCCATCTCCAGCCATATGGCCATTTTTGTGCCTGGCCCGGCGCCCAGAGGGAAAGGGTGGTTTTGAGGCTGAAGGCAGCAGGAAAGCCTGCAGCCCCCAGGTCTGTGGGGCTACGCAAGCGGTTCCCAAAGAGCTTTAGAACAAGGCATAGTTTTCCCTGCTGGCTCTTTGGGCAGGGGACCCATCTCCAGCCGTATGGCCATTTTTCTGCCTGGTGTGGCGCCAAGTGGGAAAGGGTGGTTTTGAGACTGAAGGCAGCAGGAAAGCCCGCAGCCCCCAGGTCTGTGGGGCTACGCAAGCGGTTCCCAAAGAGCTTTAGAACAAGGCATAGTTTTCCCTGCTGGCTCTTTGGGCAGGGGACCCATCTCCAGCCATAGGCCTTTTTAGTGCCTGGCGCGGCGCCAAGTGTGAAAGGGTGGCTTTGAGGCTGAAGGCAGCATGAAAGCCTGCAGCCCCCAGCTCTGTGGGGCTACACAAGCAATTCCCAAAGAGCTTTAGAACAAGGCATAGTTTTCCCTGCTGGCTCTTTGGGCGGACGACCCATCTCCACCCATATGTCCATTTTTGTGCCTGGCGCGGCACCAAGTGGGAAAGGGTGGTGTTGAGGCTGATGGCAGCAGGAAAGACCGCAGCCCCCAGGTCTGTGGGACAACACAAGCGGTTCCCAAAGAGCTTTAGAACAAGGCATAGTTTTCCCTGCTGTCTCTTTGGGCGTGGCACCCATGTCCAGCCGTATGGCCATTTTTGTGCCTGGCGCGGCGCCAAGTTCTAGAGGGTGGCTTTGAGGCTGAAGGCAGCAGGAAAGCCTGCAGCCCCCAGGTCTATGTGGCTACGCAAGCGGTTCCATAAGAGATTTAGAACAAGGCATAGTTTTCCCTGATGGCTCTTTCGGCGGGGACCCATCTCCAGCCATAGGCCTTTTTTGTGCCTGTCCCGGCGCCCAGAGGGAAAGGTTGGTGTTCAGGCTGAAGGCAGCAGGAAGGCCCGCAGCCCCCAGGTCTGTGGGGCTACGCAAGCAGTTCCCAAAGAGCTTTAGAACAAGGCCTAGTTTTCCCTGCTGGCTCTTTGGGCGGGGGACCCATCTCCAGCCGTACGGCCATTTTTGTGCCTGGCGCGGCGCCAAGTGGGAAAGGGTGGTTTTGAGGCTGATGGCAGCAGGAAAGCCTGCAGCCCCCAGGTCTGTGGGGCTACGCAAGCGGTTCCCAAAGAGCTTTAGAACAAGGCATAGTTTTCCCTGCTGGCTCTTTGGGCGGGGGACCCATCTCCAGCCATATGGCCATTTTTGTGCCTGGCGCGGTGCCCAGTGGGAAAGGGTGGTTTTGAGGCTGAAGGCAGCAGGAAAGCCTGCAGCCCCCAGGTCTGTGGGGCTACGCAAGCGGTTCCCAAAGAGCCTTTAGA
The DNA here is from genome assembly GCF_028500815.1 of Rissa tridactyla. NCBI lineage: Eukaryota > Metazoa > Chordata > Aves > Charadriiformes > Laridae > Rissa > Rissa tridactyla. Next base: position 53,799 of record NW_026529350.1, read on the forward strand.
ACAAGGCATAGTTTTCCCTGCTGGCTCCTTGGGCGGGGGACCCATCTCCAGCCGTAATGGCCATTTTTGTGCCTAGCGCGGCGCCAAGTGGGAAAGGGTGGTGTCGAGGCTGAAGTTAGCAGGAAAGCCTGCAGCCCCCAGGTCTGTGGGGCTACGAAAGCGGTTGCCAAAGGGCCTTAGAACGAGGCATAGTTTTCCCTGCTGGCTCTTTGGGAAGGGGACCCATGTCCATCCGTATAGCCATTTTTGTGCCTGGCGCGGCGCCAAGTGGGAAAGGGTGCTGTCGAGGCTGAAGGCAGCGGGAAAGCCTGCAGCCCCCAGGTCTGTTGGGCTACGCAAGCGGTTCCCAAAGAGCTTTAGAACAAGGCATAGTTTTCCCTGCTGGCTCTTTGGGCTCGGGACCCATCTCCAGGCATATGGCCATTTTTGTGCCTAGCGCAGCGCCCAGAGGGAAAGGGTGGTTGTGAGGCTGAAGGCAGCAGGAAAGCCTGCAGCCCCCAGGTCTGTGGGACTACGAAAGCGGTTCCCAAAGAGCTTTAGACAAAGGCATATTTTTCCCTGCTGGCTCTTTGGGCAGGGGACCTATCTCCAGCCATATGGCCCTTTATGTGCCTGGCGCGGCGCCAAGTGGGAAAGGGTAGATTTGCGGCTGAAGGCAGCAGGAAAGCCTGCAGCCCCCAGGTCTGTGGGGCTACGCAAGCGGTTCCCAAAGAGCTTTAGACAAAGGCATAGTTTTCCCTGCTGGCTCTTTGGGCGGGGGACCCATCTCCAGCCATATGGCCATTTTTGTGCCTGGCCCGGCGCCCAGAGGGAAAGGGTGGTTTTGAGGCTGAAGGCAGCAGGAAAGCCTGCAGCCCCCAGGTCTGTGGGGCTACGCAAGCGGTTCCCAAAGAGCTTTAGAACAAGGCATAGTTTTCCCTGCTGGCTCTTTGGGCAGGGGACCCATCTCCAGCCGTATGGCCATTTTTCTGCCTGGTGTGGCGCCAAGTGGGAAAGGGTGGTTTTGAGACTGAAGGCAGCAGGAAAGCCCGCAGCCCCCAGGTCTGTGGGGCTACGCAAGCGGTTCCCAAAGAGCTTTAGAACAAGGCATAGTTTTCCCTGCTGGCTCTTTGGGCAGGGGACCCATCTCCAGCCATAGGCCTTTTTAGTGCCTGGCGCGGCGCCAAGTGTGAAAGGGTGGCTTTGAGGCTGAAGGCAGCATGAAAGCCTGCAGCCCCCAGGTCTGTGGGGCTACACAAGCAATTCCCAAAGAGCTTTAGAACAAGGCATAGTTTTCCCTGCTGGCTCTTTGGGCGGACGACCCATCTCCACCCATATGGCCATTTTTGTGCCTGGCGCGGCACCAAGTGGGAAAGGGTGGTGTTGAGGCTGATGGCAGCAGGAAAGACCGCAGCCCCCAGGTCTGTGGGACAACACAAGCGGTTCCCAAAGAGCTTTAGAACAAGGCATAGTTTTCCCTGCTGTCTCTTTGGGCGTGGCACCCATGTCCAGCCGTATGGCCATTTTTGTGCCTGGCGCGGCGCCAAGTTCTAGAGGGTGGCTTTGAGGCTGAAGGCAGCAGGAAAGCCTGCAGCCCCCAGGTCTATGTGGCTACGCAAGCGGTTCCATAAGAGATTTAGAACAAGGCATAGTTTTCCCTGATGGCTCTTTCGGCGGGGACCCATCTCCAGCCATAGGCCTTTTTTGTGCCTGTCCCGGCGCCCAGAGGGAAAGGTTGGTGTTGAGGCTGAAGGCAGCAGGAAGGCCCGCAGCCCCCAGGTCTGTGGGGCTACGCAAGCAGTTCCCAAAGAGCTTTAGAACAAGGCATAGTTTTCCCTGCTGGCTCTTTGGGCGGGGGACCCATCTCCAGCCGTACGGCCATTTTTGTGCCTGGCGCGGCGCCAAGTGGGAAAGGGTGGTTTTGAGGCTGATGGCAGCAGGAAAGCCTGCAGCCCCCAGGTCTGTTGGGCTACGCAAGCGGTTCCCAAAGAGCTTTAGAACAAGGCATAGTTTTCCCTGCTGGCTCTTTGGGCTCGGGACCCATCTCCAGGCATATGGCCATTTTTGTGCCTAGCGCAGCGCCCAGAGGGAAAGGGTGGTTGTGAGGCTGAAGGCAGCAGGAAAGCCTGCAGCCCCCAGGTCTGTGGGACTACGAAAGCGGTTCCCAAAGAGCTTTAGACAAAGGCATATTTTTCCCTGCTGGCTCTTTGGGCAGGGGACCTATCTCCAGCCATATGGCCCTTTATGTGCCTGGCGCGGCGCCAAGTGGGAAAGGGTAGATTTGCGGCTGAAGGCAGCAGGAAAGCCTGCAGCCCCCAGGTCTGTGGGGCTACGCAAGCGGTTCCCAAAGAGCTTTAGAACAAGGCATAGTTTTCCCTGCTGGCTCTTTGGGCGGGGGACCCATCTCCAGCCATATGGCCATTTTTGTGCCTGGCCCGGCGCCCAGAGGGAAAGGGTGGTTTTGAGGCTGAAGGCAGCAGGAAAGCCTGCAGCCCCCAGGTCTGTGGGGCTACGCAAGCGGTTCCCAAAGAGCTTTAGAACAAGGCATAGTTTTCCCTGCTGGCTCTTTGGGCAGGGGACCCATCTCCAGCCGTATGGCCATTTTTCTGCCTGGTGTGGCGCCAAGTGGGAAAGGGTGGTTTTGAGACTGAAGGCAGCAGGAAAGCCCGCAGCCCCCAGGTCTGTGGGGCTACGCAAGCGGTTCCCAAAGAGCTTTAGAACAAGGCATAGTTTTCCCTGCTGGCTCTTTGGGCAGGGGACCCATCTCCAGCCATAGGCCTTTTTAGTGCCTGGCGCGGCGCCAAGTGTGAAAGGGTGGCTTTGAGGCTGAAGGCAGCATGAAAGCCTGCAGCCCCCAGCTCTGTGGGGCTACACAAGCAATTCCCAAAGAGCTTTAGAACAAGGCATAGTTTTCCCTGCTGGCTCTTTGGGCGGACGACCCATCTCCACCCATATGGCCATTTTTGTGCCTGGCGCGGCACCAAGTGGGAAAGGGTGGTGTTGAGGCTGATGGCAGCAGGAAAGACCGCAGCCCCCAGGTCTGTGGGACAACACAAGCGGTTCCCAAAGAGCTTTAGAACAAGGCATAGTTTTCCCTGCTGTCTCTTTGGGCGTGGCACCCATGTCCAGCCGTATGGCCATTTTTGTGCCTGGCGCGGCGCCAAGTTCTAGAGGGTGGCTTTGAGGCTGAAGGCAGCAGGAAAGCCTGCAGCCCCCAGGTCTATGTGGCTACGCAAGCGGTTCCATAAGAGATTTAGAACAAGGCATAGTTTTCCCTGATGGCTCTTTCGGCGGGGACCCATCTCCAGCCATAGGCCTTTTTTGTGCCTGTCCCGGCGCCCAGAGGGAAAGGTTGGTGTTGAGGCTGAAGGCAGCAGGAAGGCCCGCAGCCCCCAGGTCTGTGGGGCTACGCAAGCAGTTCCCAAAGAGCTTTAGAACAAGGCCTACTTTTCCCTGCTGGCTCTTTGGGCGGGGGACCCATCTCCAGCCGTACGGCCATTTTTGTGCCTGGCGCGGCGCCAAGTGGGAAAGGGTGGTTTTGAGGCTGATGGCAGCAGGAAAGCCTGCAGCCCCCAGGTCTGTGGGGCTACGCAAGCGGTTCCCAAAGAGCTTTAGAACAAGGCATAGTTTTCCCTGCTGGCTCTTTGGGCGGGGGACCCATCTCCAGCCATATGGCCATTTTTGTGCCTGGCGCGGTGCCCAGTGGGAAAGGGTGGTTTTGAGGCTGAAGGCAGCAGGAAAGCCTGCAGCCCCCAGGTCTGTGGGGCTACGCAAGCGGTTCCCAAAGAGCCTTTAGAACAAGGCATAGTTTTCCCTGCTGGCTCCTTGGGCGGGGGACCCATCTCCAGCCGTATGGCCATTTTTGTGCCTAGCGCGGCGCCAAGTGGGAAAGGGTGGTGTCGAGGCTGAAGTTAGCAGGAAAGCCTGCAGCCCCCAGGTCTGTGGGGCTACGAAAGCGGTTGCCAAAGGGCCTTAGAACGAGGCATAGTTTTCCCTGCTGGCTCTTTGGGAAGGGGACCCATGTCCATCCGTATAGCCATTTTTGTGCCTGGCGCGGCGCCAAGTGGGAAAGGGTGCTGTCGAGGCTGAAGGCAGCGGGAAAGCCTGCAGCCCCCAGGTCTGTTGGGCTACGCAAGCGGTTCCCAAAGAGCTTTAGAACAAGGCATAGTTTTCCCTGCTGGCTCTTTGGGCTCGGGACCCATCTCCAGGCATATGGCCATTTTTGTGCCTAGCGCAGCGCCCAGAGGGAAAGGGTGGTTGTGAGGCTGAAGGCAGCAGGAAAGCCTGCAGCCCCCAGGTCTGTGGGACTACGAAAGCGGTTCCCAAAGAGCTTTAGACAAAGGCATATTTTTCCCTGCTGGCTCTTTGGGCAGGGGACCTATCTCCAGCCATATGGCCCTTTATGTGCCTGGCGCGGCGCCAAGTGGGAAAGGGTAGATTTGCGGCTGAAGGCAGCAGGAAAGCCTGCAGCCCCCAGGTCTGTGGGGCTACGCAAGCGGTTCCCAAAGAGCCTTAGAACAAGGCATAATTTTCCCTGCTGGCTCCTTGGGCATGGGGACCCATCTCCAGCCGTATGGCCATTTTTCTGCCTGGTGTGGCGCCAAGTGGGAAAGGGTGGTTTTGAGGCTGAAGGCAGCAGGAAAGCCCGCAGCCCCCAGGTCTGTGGGGCTACGCAAGCGGTTCCCAAAGAGCTTTAGAACAAGGCATAATTTTCCCTGCTGGCTCTTTGGGCAGGGGACCCATCTCCAGCCGTATGGCCATTTTTGTGCCTGGCGTGGTGCCCAGAGGGAAAAGGTGGTTTTGAGGCTGAAGGCAGCAGGAAAGCCCGCAGCCCCCAGGTCTGTGGGACAACACAAGCGGTTCCCAAAGAGCTTTAGAACATGGCATAGTTTTCCCTGCTGGCTCTTTGGGCGTGGCACCCATGTCCAGCCGTATGGACATTTTTGTGCCTGGCGCGGCGCCAAGTTCTAGGGGGTGGCTTTGAGGCTGAAGGCAGCAGGAAAGCCTGCAGCCCCCAGGTCTATGTGGCTACGCAAGCGGTTCCCAAAGACCTTTAGAACATGGCATAGTTTTCCCTGCTGGCTCTTTGGGCGGGGGACCCATCTCCAGCCATATGACCATTTTTGTGCCTGGCGCGGCGCCAAGTGGGCAAGGGTGGTTTTGAGGCTGAAGGCAGCGGGAAATCCTGCAGCCCCCAGGTCTGTGGGGCTACGCAAGCGTTTCCATAAGAGATTTAGAACAAGGCATAGTTTTCCGTGCTGGCTCTTTGGGCGGGGGACCCATCTCCAGCCATAGGCCTTTTTTGTGCCTGTCCTGGGGCCCAGAGGGAAAGGTTGGTGTCGAGGCTGGAGGCAGCAGGAAGGCCCGCAGCCCCCAGGTCTGTGGGGCTACGCAAGCAGTTCCCAAAGAGCTTTAGAACAAGGCATAGTTTTCCCTGCTTGCTCTTTGAGCGGGGACCCATCTGCACCCATATGGCAATTTTTGTGTCTGACGCGGCACCAAGTGGGAAAGGGTGGTGTCGAGCCTGAAGGCAGCAGGAAAGCCCGCAGCCCCCAGGTCTGTGTGGCAACGCAAGCGGTTCCCAAAGAGCTTTAGAACAAGGCACAGGTTTCCCTGCTGGCTCCTTGGGCAGGGGACCCATCTCCAGCCGTATGGCCTTTTTTCTGCCTGGTGTGGCACCAAGTGGGAAAGGGTGGTTTTGAGGCTGAAGGCAGCAGGAAAGCCTGCAGCCCCCAGGTCTGTGGGGCTACACAAGCAGTTCCCAAAGAGCTTTAGAACAAGGCATAGTTTTCCCTGCTGGCTCTTTGGGCGGGGGACCCATCTCCACCCATATGGCCATTTGTGTGCCTGGCGCAGCACCAAGTGGGAAAGAGTGGTTTTGAGGCTGAAGGCAGCAGCAAAGTCTGCAGCCCCCAGGTCTGTGGGGCTACGCAAGTGGTTCCCAAAGAGCTTTAGAACAAGGCATAGTTTACCCTAATGGCTCCTTGGGCGGGGGACCCATCTCAAGCCATATGGCCATTTTTGTGCCTGGCGCGGTGCCCAGTGGGAAAGGGTGGTTTTGAGGCTGAAGGCAGCAGGAAAGCCCGCAGCCCCCAGGTCTGTGGGGCTACGCAAGCGGTTCCCAAAGAGCCTTAGAACAAGGCATAGTTTTCCCTGCTGGCTCTTTGGGCGGGGGACCCATCTCCAGCCGTATGGCCATTATTGTGCCTAGCGCGGCGCCAAGTGGGAAAGGGTGGTGTCGAGCCTGAAGGCAGCAGGAAAGCCCGCAGCCCCCAGGTCTGTGGGGCTACGAAAGCGGTTCCCAAAGGGCCTTAGAACGAGGCATAGTTTTCCCTGCTGGCTCTTTGGGAAGGGGACCCATCTCCAGCCGTATAGCCATTTTTGTGCCTGGCGCGGCGCCAAGTGGGAAAGGGTGGTTTTGAGGCTGAAGGCAGCGGGAAAGCCTGCAGCCCGCAGGTCTGTGGGGCTACGCAAGCGGTTCCCAAAGAGCTTTAGAACAAGGCATAGTTTTCCCTGCTGGCTCTTTGGGCTCGGGACCCATCTCCAGGCATATGGCCATTTTTGTGCCTAGCGCAGCGCCCAGAGGGAAAGGGTGGTTTTGAGGCTGAAGGCAGCAGGAAAGCCTGCAGCCCCCAGGTCTGTGGGACTACGCAAGCGGTTCCCAAAGAGCTTTAGACAAAGGCATATTTTTCCCTGGTGGCTCTTTGGGCAGGGGACTTATCTCCAGCCATATGGCCCTTTATGTGCCTGGCGCGGCGCCAAGTGGGAAAGGGTAGATTTGCGGCTGAAGGCAGCAGGAAAGCCTGCAGCCCCCAGGTCTGTGGGGCTACGCAAGTGGTTCCCAAAGAGCTTTAGAACAAGGCATAATTTTCCCTGCTGGCTCCTTGGGCAGGGGACCCATCTCCAGCCGTATGGCCATTTTTCTGCCTGGTGTGGCGCCAAGTGGGAAAGGGTGGTTTTGAGGCTGAAGGCAGCAGGAAAGCCCGCAGCCCCCAGGTCTGTGGGGCTACGCAAGCGGTTCCCAAAGAGCTTTAGAACAAGGCATAGTTTTCCCTGCTGGCTCTTTGGGCGGGGGACCCATCTCCAGCCGTATGGCCATTTTTGTGTCTGGCGTGGCACCAAGTGGGAAAGGGTGGTTTTGAGGCTGAAGGCAGCAGGAAAGCCTGCAGGCCCCAGGTCTGTGGGGCTACGCAAGCGGTTCCCAAAGAGCTTTAGAACAAGGCATAATTTTCCCTGCTGGCTCTTTGGGCAGGGGACCCATCTCCAGCCGTATGGCCATTTTTGTGCCTGGCGTGGTGCCCAGAGGGAAAAGGTGGTTTTGAGGCTGAAGGCAGCAGGAAAGCCCGCAGCCCCCAGGTCTGTGGGACAACACAAGCAGTTCCCAAAGAGCTTTAGAACAAGGCATAGTTTTCCCTGCTGGCTCTTTGGGCGTGGCACGCATGTCCAGCCGTATGGACATTTTTGTGCCTGGCGCGGCGCCAAGTTCTAGAGGGTGCCTTTGAGGCTGAAGGCAGCAGGAAAGCCTGCAGCCCCCAGGCCTATGTGGCTACGCAAGCGGTTCCCAAAGACCTTTAGAACATGGCATAGTTTTCCCTGCTGGCTCTTTGGGCGGGGGACCCATCTCCAGCCATATGACCATTTTTGTGCCTGGCGCGGCGCCAAGTGGGAAAGGGTGGTTTTGAGGCTGAAGGCAGCGGGAAATCCTGCAGCCCCCAGGTCTGTGGGGCTACGCAAGCGTTTCCATAAGAGATTTAGAACAAGGCATAGTTTTCCCTGATGGCTCTTTGGGCGGGGGACCCATCTCCAGCCATAGGCCTTTTTTGTGCCTGTCCCGGCGCCCAGAGGGAAAGGTTGGTGTCGAGGCTGAAGGCAGCAGGAAGGCCCGCAGCCCCCAGGTCTGTGGGGCTACGCAAGCAGTTCCCAAAGAGCTTTAGAACAAGGCATAGTTTTCCGTGCTGGCTCTTTGGGCGGGGGACCCATCTCCAGCCGTACGGCCATTTTTGTGCCTGGCGCGGCGCCAAGTGTGAAAGGGTGTTGTCGAGGCTGAAGGCAGCAGGAAAGCCCGCAGCCCCCAGGTCTGTGGGGCTACGCAAGCACTTCCCAAAGAGCTTTAGAACAAGGCATAGTTTTCCCTGCTTGCTCTTTGAGCGGGGACCCATCTGCACCCATATGGCAATTTTTGTGTCTGACGCGGCACCAAGTGGGAAAGGGTGGTGTCGAGCCTGAAGGCAGCAGGAAAGCTCGCAGCCCCCATGTCTGTGGGGCTACGCAAGTGGTTCCCAAAGAGCTTTAGAACAAGGCATAGTTTTCCCTGCTGGCTCTTTGGGCGGGGGACCCATCTCCAGCCCTATGGCCATTTTTGTGCCTGGCGCGGCGCCAAGTGGGAAAGGGTGGTGTCGAGGCTGAAGGCAGGAGGAAGGCCCGCAGCCCCCAGGTCTGTGGCGCTACGCAAGCGGTTCCCAAAGAGCCTTAGAACAAGGCATAGTTTTCCGTGCTGGCTCCTTGGGCGGGGGACCCATCTCCAGCCATAGGCCTTTTTTGTGCCTGGCGCGACGCCTAGAGGGTAAGGGTGGTTTTGAGGCTGAAGGCAGCAGGAAAGCCCGCAGCCCCCAGGTCTGTGGGGCTACGCAAGCGGTTCCCAAAGAGCTTTAGAACAAGGCATAGTTTTCCTTGCTGGCTCTTTGGGAAGGGGACCCATGTCCATCCGTATAGCCATTTTTGTGCCTGGCCCGGCGCCAAGTGGGAAAGGGTGGTGTCGAGGCTGAAGGCAGCAGGAAAGCCCGCAGCCACCAGGTCTGTGGGGCTACGCAAGTGGTTCCCAAAGAGCTTTAGAACAAGGCATAGTTTTCCCTGCTGTCTCTTTGGGCGGGGGACCTATCTGCAGCCATATGGCCCTTTATGTGCCTGGCGCGGCGCCAAGTGGGAAAGGGTGGTGTCGAGGCTGAAGGCAGCAGGAAAGCCATCAGCCCCCAGGTCTGTGGGGCTACGCAAGCGGTTCCCAAAGAGCTTTAGAACAAGGCATAATTTTCCCTGCTGGCTCCTTGGGCAGGGGACCCATCTCCAGCCGTATGGCCATTATTGTGCCTGGCGCGGCGCCAAGTGGGAAAGGGTGGTGTCGAGGCTGAAGGCAGCAGGAAAGCCTGCAGCCCCAGGTCTGTGGGGCTACGCAAGCAGTTCCCAAAGAGCTTTAGAACAAGGCATAGTTTTCCCTGCTGGCTCTTTGGGCGTGGTACCCATCTCCAGCCATATGGCCATTTTTGTGCCTGGCGCGGCGCCAAGTGGGAAAGGGTGGTTTTGAGGCTGAAGGCAGCAGCAAAGCCTGCAGCCCCCAGGTCTGTGGGGCTACGCAAGCAGTTCCCAAAGAGCTTTAGAACAAGGCATAGTTTTCCCTGCTGCTTCCTTGGGCGGGGGACCCATCTCCAGCCATATGGCCATTTTTGTGCCTGGCGCGGCGCCAAGTGGGAAAGGGTGGTTTTGAGGCTGAAGGCAGCAGGAAAGCCCGCAGCCCCCAGGTCTGTGGGGCTACGCAAGCGGTTCCCAAAGAGTCTTACAACAAGACATAGTTTTCCCTACTGGCTCTTTGGGCGGGGGACCCATCTCCAGCCGTATGGCCATTTTCGTGCCTGGCGCGGCGCCAAGTGGGAAAGGGTGTTGTCGAGGCTGAAGGCAGCAGCAAAGCCCGCAGCCCCCAGGTCTGTGGGGCTAAGCAAGCGGTTCCCAAAGAGCCTTAGAACAAGGCATAATTTTCCCTGCTGGCTCCTTGGGCGGGGGACCCATTGCCTGCCGTATGGCCATTTTTGTGCCTGGCGTGCCACCAAATGGGAAAGGGTGGTGTCGAGGCTGAAGGCAGCAGGAAAGCCCGCAGCGCCCAGGTCTGTGGGGCTACGCAAGCGGTTCCCAAAGAGCTTTAGAACAAGGCATAGTTTTCCCTGCTGGCTCTTTGGGCGGGGGACCCATCTACATCCATATGTCCATTTTTGGGCCTGGCGCTTCACCAAGTGTGAAAGGGTGGTGTCGAGCCTGAAGGCAGCAGGAAAGTCCGCAGCCTCCAGGTCTGTGGAGCTACGCAAGTGGTTCCCAAAGAGCTTTAGAACAAGGCATAGTTTTGCCTGATGGCTCTTTGGGCGGGGGACCCATGTCCAGCCGTATGGCCATTTTTGTGCCTGGCGCGGCGCCAAGTGGGAAAGGGTGGTGTCGAGGCTGAAGGCAGCAGGAAAGCCCGCAGCCCCCAGGTCTGTGGGACTACGCCAGCGGTTCCCAAAGAGCTTTAGAACAAGGCATAGTTTTCCCTGCTGGCTCCTTGGGCGGGGGACCCATTGCCTGCCGAATGGCCATTTTTGTGCATGGTGCGGCGCCAAGTGGGAAAGGGTGGTTTTGAGGCTGAAGGCAGCAGGAAAGCCTGCAGGCCCCAGGTCTGTTGGGCTACGCAAGCGGTTCCCAAAGACCTTTAGAACAAGGCATAGTTTTCCCTGCTGGCTCTTTGGGCGGGAGACCCATCTCCAGCCGTATGGCCATTTTTGTGCCTGGCGCGGTGCCCAGTGGGAAAGCGTGGTGTCGAGGCTGAAGGCAGCAGGAAAGCCTGCAGCCCCCAGGTCTGTGGGGCTACACAAGCGGTTCCCAAAGAGCTTTAGAACAAGGCATAGTTTTCCCTGCTGGCTCCTTGGGCGGGTGACCCATCTCCAGCCGTATGGCCATTTTTGTGCATGGCGCGGCGCCAAGTGGGAAAGGGTGGCTTTGAAGCTGAAGGCAGCAGCAAAGCCCGCAGCCCCCAGGTCTGTGGGGCTACGCAAGCGGTTCCCAAAGAGCTTTAGAACAAGGCATAGTTTTCCCTGCTGGATCTTTGGGCGGGGGACCCATTGCCTGCCGTATGGCCATTTTTGTGTCTGGCGTGGCACCAAGTGGGAAAGGGTGGTGTCGAGGCTGAAGGCAGCAGGAAAGCCCGCAGCCCCCAGGTCTGTGGGGCTACGCAAGCGGTTCCTAAAGAGCTTTAGAACAAGGCATAGTTTTTCCTGCTGGCTCTTTGGCCGTGGCACCCATCTCCAGCCATAGGCCTTTTTTGTGCCTGTCCTGGTGCTCAGAGGGAAAGGGTGGTTTTGAGGCTGAAGGCAGCAGGAAAGCCTGCAGCCCCCAGGTCTGTGGGACAATGCAAGCGGTTCCCAAAGAGCTTTAGAACAAGGCATAGTTTTGCCTGCTGGCTCTTTGGGCGTGGCACCCATCTCCAGCCGTATGGCGATTTTTGTGCCTGGCGCGGCGCCAAGTGGGAAAGGGTGTTGTCAAGGCTGAAGGCAGCAGCAAAGCCTGCAGCCCCCAGGTCTGTGGGGCTACGCAAGCGGTTCCCAAAGAGCCTTAGAACAAGGCATAGTTTTCCCTGCTGACTCCTTGGGCGTGGGACCCATATCCATCCATATGTCCATTTTTGCGCTTGGCGCGACGCCAGGTAGGGAAAGGGTGGTTTTGAGGCTGAAGGCAGCAGGAAAGCCCGCAGCCCCCAGGTCTGTGCGGCTACGCAAGCGGTTCCCAAAGAGCTTTAGAACAAGGCATAGTTTTCCCTGCTGGCTCTTTGGGCTCGGGACCCATCTCCAGCCATATGGCCATTTTTGTGCCTGGCGCGGCGCCCAGAGGGAAAGGGTGGCTTTGAGGCTGAAGGCAGCAGGAAAGCCTGCAGCCCCCAGGTCTGTGGGGCTACGCAAGCGGTTCCCAAAGAGCTTTAGACAAAGGCATAGTTTTCCCTGCTGGCTCTTTGGGCGGGGGACCCATCTCCAGCCATATGGCCATTTTTGTGCCTGGAGCGGCGCCAAGTGGGAAAGGGTAGTTTTGCACCTGAAGGCAGCAGGAAAGCCTGCAGCCCCCAGGTCTGTGGGGCTACGCACGCGGTTCCCAAAGAGCTTTAGAACAAGGCATAATTTTCCCTGCTGGCTCCTTGGGCAGGGGACCCATCCCCAGCCGTATGGCCATTTTTCTGCCTGGTGTGGCGCCAAGTGTGAAAGGGTGGCTTTGAGGCTGAAGGCAGCAGGAAAGCCTGCAGCCCCCAGGTCTGTGGGGCTACACAAGCAGTTCCCAAAGAGCTTTAGAACAAGGCATAGTTTTCCCTGCTGGCTCTTTGGGCGGGGGACCCATCTCCACCCATATGGCCATTTTTGTGCCTGGCGCGGCACCAAGTGAGAAAGGGTGGTGTTGAGGCTGAAGGCAGCAGGAAAGCCCGCAGCCCCCAGGTCTGTTGGGCTACGCAAGCGGTTTCCAAAGAGATTTAGAACAAGGCATAGTTTTCCCTGCTGGCTCTTTGGGCAGGGGACCCATCTCCAGCCGTATGGCCATTTTTGTGCCTGGCGTGGTGCCCAGAGGGAAAAGGTGGTTTTGAGGCTGAAGGCAGCAGGAAAGCCTGCAGCCCCCAGGTCTGTGGGACAACACAAGCGGTTCCCAAAGAGCTTTAGAACAAGGCATAGTTTTCCCTGCTGGCTCTTTGGGCGTGGCACCCATGTCCAGCCGTATGGCCATTTTTGTGCCTGGCGCGGCGCCAAGTTCTAGAGGGTGCCTTTGAGGCTGAAGGCAGTAGGAAAGCCTGCAGCCCCCAGGCCTATGTGGCTACGCAAGCGGTTCCATAAGAGATTTAGAACAAGGCATAGTTTTCCCTGATGGCTCTTTGGGCGGTGGACCCATCTCCACACATAGGACTTTTTGTGCCTGTCCCGGCGCCCAGAGGGATAGGGTGGTGTCGACGCTGAAGGCAGCAGGAAGGCCCGCAGCCCCCAGGTCTGTGGGGCTACGCAAGCAGTTCCCAAAGAGCTTTAGAACAAGGCATAGTTTTCCCTGCTGGTTCTTTGGGCGGGGGACCCATCTCCAGCCATATGGCCATTTTTGTGCCTGGCGCGGCGCCAAGTGGGAAAGGGTGGTGTTGAGGCTGAAGGCAGCAGGAAAGCCCGCAGCCCCCAGGTCTGTGCGGCTACGCAAGCGGTTCCCAAAGAGCTTTAGAACAAGGCATAGTTTTCCCTGCTGGCTCTTTGGGCGGGGGACCCATCTCCAGCCGTATGGCCATTTTTGTGCCTGGCGGGGCGCCAAGTGGGAAAGGGTGGTGTCGAGGCTGAAGGCAGCAGGAAAGCCCGCAGCCCCCAGGTCTGTGGGGCTACACAAGCAGTTCCCAAAGAGCTTTAGAACAAGGCATAGTTTTCCCTGCTGGCTCTTTGGGCAGGGGACCCATCTCCAGCCGTATGGCCATTTTTGTGCCTGGCGTGGTGCCCAGAGGGAAAAGGTGGTTTTCAGGCTGAAGGCAGCAGGAAAGCCTGCAGCCCCCAGGTCTGTGGGACAACACAAGCGGTTCCCAAAGAGCTTTAGAACAAGGCATAGTTTTCCCTGCTGGCTCTTTGGGCGTGGCACCCATGTCCAGCCGTATGGCCATTTTTGTGCCTGGCGCGGCGCCAAGTTCTAGAGGGTGCCTTTGAGGCTGAAGGCAGCAGGAAAGCCTGCAGCCCCCAGGTCTATGTGGCTACGCAAGCGGTTCCATAAGAGATTTAGAACAAGGCATAGTTTTCCCTGCTGGCTCTTTGGGCGGTGGACCCATCTCCAGCCATAGGCCTTTTTTGTGCCTGTCCCGGCGCCCAGAGGGATAGGGTGGTGTCGAGGCTGAAGGCAGCAGGAAGGCCCGCAGCCCCCAGGTCTGTGGGGCTACGCAAGCAGTTCCCAAAGAGCTTTAGAACAAGGCATAGTTTTCCCTGCTGGTTCTTTGGACGGGGGACCCATCTCCAGCCATATGGCCATTTTTGTGCCTGGCGCGGTGCCAAGTGGGAAAGGGTGGTGTTGAGGCTGAAGGCAGCAAGAATGCCTGCAGCCCCCAGGTCTGTGGGGCTACGCAAGCAGTTCCCAAAGAGCTTTAGAACAAGGCATAGTTTTCCCTGCTTGCTCTTTGGGCGGGGACCCATCTGCACCCATATGGCAATTTTTGTGTCTGACGTGGCACCAAGTGGGAAAGGCTGGTGTCGAGGCTGAAGGCAGCAGGAAAGCCCGCAGCCCCCAGGTCTGTGGGACTACGCAAGTGGTTCCCAAAGAGCTTTAGAAGAAGGCACAGTTTTCCCTGCTGGCTCTTTGGGCGGGGGACCCATCTCCAGCCGTAGGCCTTTTTTGTGCCTGGCCCGGCGCGCAGAGGGAAAGGGTGGTTTTGAGGCTGAAGGCAGCAGGAAAGCCCGCAGCCCCCAGGTCTGTGCGGCTACGCAAGCGGTTCCCAAAGAGCTTTAGAACAAGGCATACTTTTCCCTGCTGGCTCTTTGGGCGGGGGACCCATCTCCAGCCATATGGCCATTTTTGTGCCTAGCGCAGCGCCAAGTGGGAAAGGGTGGTGTCGAGGCTGAAGGCAGCAGGAAAGCCCGCAGCCCCCAGGTCTGTGGGGCTACGCAAGTGGTTCCCAAAGAGCTTTAGAACAAGGCATAGTTTTCCCTGATGGCTCTTTCGGCGTGGGACCCATCTCCAGCCGTACGGCCATTATTACTCCTGGCACGGCGCCATGTTGGAAAGGGTGGTGTCGAGGCTGAAGGCAGCAGGAAGGCCCACAGCCCCCAGGTCTGTGGGGCTACGCAAGTGGTTCCCAAAGAGCTTTAGAACAAGGCATATTTTTCCCTGCTGGGTCCTTGGGCAGGGGACCCATCTCCAGCCGTATGGCCATTTTTGTGCCTGGCGTGGTGCCCAGAGGGAAAAGGTGGTTTTGAGGCTGAAGGCAGCAGGAAAGCCTGCAGCCCCCAGGTCTGTGGGACAACACAAGCGGTTCCCAAAGAGCTTTAGAACAAGGCATAGTTTTCCCTGCTGGCTCTTTGGCCGTGGCACCCATGTCCAGCCGTATGGCCATTTTTGTGCCTGGCGCGGCGCCAAGTTCTAGAGGGTGCCTTTGAGGCTGAAGGCAGCAGGAAAGCCTGCAGCCCCCAGGTCTATGTGGCTACGCAAGCGGTTCCATAAGAGATTTAGAACAAGGCATAGTTTTCCCTGATGGCTCTTTGGGCGGTGGACCCATCTCCAGCCATAGGCCTTTTTTGTGCCTGTCCCGGCGCCCAGAGGGATAGGGTGGTGTCGAGGCTGAAGGCAGCAGGAAGGCCCGCAGCCCCCACGTCTGTGGGGCTACGCAAGCAGTTCCCAAAGAGCTTTAGAACAAGGCATAGTTTTCCCTGCTGGTTCTTTGGGCGGGGACCAATCTGCACCCATATGGCAATTTTTGTGTCTGACGTGGCACCAAGTGGGAAAGGCTGGTGTCGAGGCTGAAGGCAGCAGGAAAGCCTGCAGCCCCCAGGTCTGTGGGACTACGCAAGTGGTTCCAAAGAGCTTTAGAAGAAGGCACAGTTTTCCCTGCTGGCTCTTTGGGCGGGGGACCCATCTCCAGCCGTAGGCCTTTTTTGTGCCTGGCCCGGCGCGCATAGGGAAAGGGTGGTTTTGAGGCTGAAGGCAGCAGGAAAGCCCGCAGCCCCCAGGTCTGTGCGGCTACGCAAGCGGTTCCCAAAGAGCTTTAGAACAAGGCATAGTTTTCCCTGCTGGCTCTTTGGGCGGGGGACCCATCTCCAGCCGTATGGCCATTTTTGTGCCTGGCGCAGCGCCAAGTGGGAAAGGGTGGTGTCGAGGCTGAAGGCAGCAGGAAAGCCCGCAGCCCCCAGGTCTGTGGGACTACGCAAGTGGTTCCCAAAGAGCTTTAGAACAAGGCATAGTTTTCCCTGCTGGCTCTTTGGGCGTGGGACCCATCTCCAGCCGTACGGCCATTATTACTCCTGGCACGGCGCCAAGTTGGAAAGGGTGGTGTCGAGGCTGAAGGCAGCAGGAAGGCCCACAGCCCCCAGGTCTGTGGGGCTACGCAAGTGGTTCCCAAAGAGCTTTAGAACAAGGCATAATTTTCCCTGCTGGGTCCTTGGGCAGGGGACCCATCTCCAGCCGTATGGCCATTTTTCTGCCTGGTGTGGCGCCAAGTGGGAAAGGGTGGTTTTGAGGCTGAAGGCAGCAGGAAAGCCTGCAGCCCCCAGGTCTGTGGGGCTACACAAGCAGTTCCCAAAGAGCTTTAGACAAAGGCATAGTTTTCCCTGCTTGCTCTTTGGGCGGGGATCCATCTGCACCCATATGGCAATTTTTGTGTCTGACGTGGCACCAAGTGGGAAAGGGTGGTGTCGAGCCTGAAGGCAGCAGGAAAGCCCGCAGCCCCCAGGTCTGTGGGACTACGCAAGTGGTTCCCAAAGAGCTTTAGAACAAGGCATAGTTTTCCCTGCTGGCTCTTTGGGCGTGGGACCCATCTCCAGCCGTAGGGCCATTATTACTCCTGGCACGGCGCCAAGTGGGAAAGGGTGGTGTCGAGGCTGAAGGCAGCAGGAAGGCCCACAGCCCCCAGGTCTGTGGGGCTACGCAAGCGGTTCCCAAAGAGCTTTAGAACAAGGCATAGTTTGCCCTGCTGGCTCTTTGTGCGTGGAACCCATCTCCAGCCGTATGGCCATTTTTGGGCCTGGCGCGGCGCCAAGTGGGAAAGGGTGGTTTTGAGGCTGAAGGCAGCAGGAAAGCCTGCAGGCCCCAGGTCTGTGGTGCTACGCAAGCGGTTCCCAAAGAGCTTTAGAACAAGGCATAATTTTCCCTGCTGGCTCCTTGGGCAGGGGACCCATCTCCAACTGTATGGCCATTTTTCTGCATGGTGTGGCGCCAAGTGGAAAAGGGTGGTTTTGAGGCTGAAGGCAGCAGGAAAGCCCGCAGCTCCCAGGTCTGTGGGGCTACGCAAGCGGTTCCCAAAGAGCTTTAGAACAAGGCATAGTTTTCCCTGCTGGCTCTTTGGGCGGGGGACCCATCTCCAGCCATAGGCTTTTTAGAGCCTGGCGCGGCGCCAAGTGGGAAAGGGTGGTTTTGAGGCTGAAGGCAGCAGGAAAGCCCGCAGCTCCCAGGTCTGTGGGGCTACGCAAGCGGTTCCCAAAGAGCTTTAGAACAAGGCATAGTTTTCCCTGCTGGCTCTTTGGGCGGGGGACCCATTTCCAGCCGTATGGCCATTTTTGGGCCTGGCGCGGCGCCAAGTGGGAAAGGGTGGCTTTGAGGCTGAAGGCAGCAGGAAGGCCCGCAGCTCCCAGGTCTGTGGGGCTACGCAAGTGGTTCCCAAAGAGCTTTAGAACAAGGCATAGTTTTCCCTGCTGGCTCCTTGGGCGGGGGACCCATCTCCAGCCGTACGGCCATTTTTACTCCTGGCGCGGCACCAAGTGAGAAAGGGTGGTGTCGAGGCTGAAGGCAGCAGGAAAGCCCGCAACCCCCAGGACTGTTGGGCTACGCAAGCGGTTCCCAAAGAGCTTTAGAACAAGGCATAATTTTCCCTGCTGGCTCTTTGGGCAGAGGACCCATCTCCAGCCGTGTGGCCATTTTTGTGCCTGGCGTGGTGCCCAGAGGGAAAAGGTGGTTTTGAGGCTGAAGGCAGCAGGAAAGCCCGCAGCCCCCAGGTCTGTGGGACAACACAAGCGGTTCCCAAAGAGCTTTAGAACAAGGCATAGTTTTCCCTGCTGGCTCTTTGGCCGTGGCACCCATGTCCAGCCGTATGGCCATTTTTGTGCCTGGCGCGGCGCCAAGTTCTAGAGGGTGCCTTTGAGGCTGAAGGCAGCAGGAAAGCCTGCAGCCCCCAGGTCTATGTGGCTACGCAAGCGGTTCCATAAGAGATTTAGAACAAGGCATAGTTTTCCCTGCTGGCTCTTTGGGCGTGGCACCCATGTCCAGCCGTATGGCCATTTTTGTGCCTGGCGCGGCGCCAAGTTCTAGAGGGTGCCTTTGAGGCTGAAGGCAGCAGGAAAGCCTGCAGCCCCCAGGTCTATGTGGCTACGCAAGCGGTTCCCAAAGAGCTTTAGAACAAGGCATAGTTTTCCTGATGGCTCTTTGGGCGGGGGACCCATCTCCAGCCGTATGGCCATTTTTGTGCCTGGCGCGGCGCCAAGTGGGAAAGGGTAGTTTTGCGGCTGAAGGCAGCAGGAAAGCCTGCAGCCCCCAGGTCTGTGGGGCTACGCAAGCAGTTCCCAAAGAGCTTTAGAACAAGGCATAGTTTTCCCTGCTTGCTCTTTGGGCGGGGATCCATCTGCACCCATATGGCAATTTTTGTGTCTGACGTGGCACCAAGTGGGAAAGGGTGGTGTCGAGCCTGAAGGCAGCAGGAAAGCCCGCAGCCCCCAGGTCTGTGGGACTACGCAAGTGGTTCCCAAAGAGCTTTAGAACAAGGCATAGTTTTCCCTGCTGGCTCTTTGGGCGTGGGACCCATCTCCAGCCGTAGGGCCATTATTACTCCTGGCACGGCGCCAAGTGGGAAAGGGTGGTGTCGAGGCTGAAGGCAGCAGGAAGGCCCACAGCCCCCAGGTCTGTGGGGCTACGCAAGCGGTTCCCAAAGAGCTTTAGAACAAGGCATAGTTTGCCCTGCTGGCTCTTTGGGCGTGGCACCCATCTCCAGCCGTATGGCCATTTTTGGGCCTGGCGCGGCGCCAAGTGGGAAAGGGTGGTTTTGAGGCTGAAGACAGCAGGAAAGCCTGCAGGCCCCAGGTCTGTGGTGCTACGCAAGCGGTTCCCAAAGAGCTTTAGAACAAGGCATAATTTTCCCTGCTGGCTCCTTGGGCAGGGGACCCATCTCCAACTGTATGGCCATTTTTCTGCATGGTGTGGCGCCAAGTGGAAAAGGGTGGTTTTGAGGCTGAAGGCAGCAGGAAAGCCCGCAGCTCCCAGGTCTGTGGGGCTACGCAAGCGGTTCCCAAAGAGCTTTAGAACAAGGCATAGTTTTCCGTGCTGGCTCTTTGGGCGGGGGACCCATCTCCAGCCATAGGCTTTTTAGAGCCTGGCGCGGCGCCAAGTGGGAAAGGGTGGTTTTGAGGCTGAAGGCAGCAGGAAAGCCCGCAGCTCCCAGGTCTGTGGGGCTACGCAAGCGGTTCCCAAAGAGCTTTAGAACAAGGCATAGTTTTCCCTGCTGGCTCTTTGGGCGGGGGACCCATTTCCAGCCGTATGGCCATTTTTGGGCCTGGCGCGGCGCCAAGTGGGAAAGGGTGGCTTTGAGGCTGAAGGCAGCAGGAAGGCCCGCAGCTCCCAGGTCTGTGGGGCTACGCAAGTGGTTCCCAAAGAGCTTTAGAACAAGGCATAGTTTTCCCTGCTGGCTCCTTGGGCGGGGGACCCATCTCCAGCCGTACGGCCATTTTTACTCCTGGCGCGGCACCAAGTGAGAAAGGGTGGTGTCGAGGCTGAAGGCAGCAGGAAAGCCCGCAACCCTCAGGACTGTTGGGCTACGCAAGCGGTTCCCAAAGAGCTTTAGAACAAGGCATAATTTTCCCTGCTGGCTCTTTGGGCAGAGGACCCATCTCCAGCCGTATGGCCATTTTTGTGCCTGGCGTGGTGCCCAGAGGGAAAAGGTGGTTTTGAGGCTGAAGGCAGCAGGAAAGCCTGCAGCCCCCAGGTCTGTGGGACAACACAAGCGGTTCCCAAAGACCTTTAGAACAAGGCATAGTTTTCCCTGCTGGCTCTTTGGCCGTGGCACCCATGTCCAGCCGTATGGCCATTTTTGTGCCTGGCGCGGCGCCAAGTTCTAGAGGGTGCCTTTGAGGCTGAAGGCAGCAGGAAAGCCTGCAGCCCCCAGGTCTATGTGGCTACGCAAGCGGTTCCATAAGAGATTTAGAACAAGGCATAGTTTTCCCTGCTGGCTCTTTGGGCGTGGCACCCATGTCCAGCCGTATGGCCATTTTTGTGCCTGGCGCGGCGCCAAGTTCTAGAGGGTGCCTTTGAGGCTGAAGGCAGCAGGAAAGCCTGCAGCCCCCAGGTCTATGTGGCTACGCAAGCGGTTCCCAAAGAGCTTTAGAACAAGGCATAGTTTTCCCTGATGGCTCTTTGGGCGGGGGACCCATCTCCAGCCGTATGGCCATTTTTGTGCCTGGCGCGGCGCCAAGTGGGAAAGGGTAGTTTTGCGGCTGAAGGCAGCAGGAAAGCCTGCAGCCCCCAGGTCTGTGGGGCTACGCAAGCAGTTCCCAAAGAGCTTTAGAACAAGGCATAGTTTTCCCTGCTTCCTCTTTGGGCGGGGACCCATCTGCACCCATATGGCAATTTTTGTGTCTGACGCGGCACCAAGTGGGAAAGGGTGGTGTCGAGCCTGAAGGCAGCAGGAAAGCCTGCAGCCCCCAGGTCTGTGGGGCAACGCAAGCGGTTCCCAAAGAGCTTTAGAACAAGGCATAGTTTTCCCAGCTGGCTCTTTGGGCGGGGGACCCATCTCCAGCCGTAGGCCATTTTTGTGACTGGCGCAGCGCCCAGAGGGAAAGGGTGGTTTTGAGGCTGAAGGCAGCAGGAAAGCCCGCAGCTCCCAGGTCTGTGGGGCTACGCAAGCGGTTCCCAAAGAGCCTTAGAACAAGGCATAGTTTTCCCTGCTGGCTCTTTGGGCGGGGGACCCATCTCCAGCCGTATGGCCATTTTTGTGCCTAGAGCGGCGCCAAGTGGGAAAGCGTGGTGTCGAGGCTGAAGGCAGCAGGAAAGCCCGCAGCCCCCAGGTCTGTGTGGCTACGAAAGCGGTTCCCAAAGGGCCTTAGAACGAGGCATAGTTTTCCCTGGTGGCTCTTTGGGAAGGGGACCCATGTCCATCCATATAGACATTTTTGTGCCTGGCGCGGCGCCAAGTGGGAAAGGGTGGTTTTGAGGCTGAAGGCAGCAGCAAAGTCTGCAGCCCCCAGGTCTGTGGGGCTACGCAAGCGGTTCGCAAAGAGCTTTAGAACAAGGCATAGTTTTCCCTGCTGGCTCTTTGGGCAGGGGACCCATCTCCAGCTTATGGCCATTTTTGTGCCTGGCGCGGCGCCAAGTGGGAAAGAGTGGTGTCGAGGCTGAAGGCAGCAGGACAGCCCGCAGCCCCCAGGTCTGTGGGGCTACGTAAGCGGTTCCCAAAGAGCTTTAGAACAAGGCACAGTTTTCCCTGCTGGCTCTTTGGGCTCGGGACCCATCTCCAGCTGTATGGCCATTTTTGTGCCTGGCGCGGCGCCAAGTGGGAAAGGGTGGTTTCGAGGCTGAAGGCAGCAGGAAAGCCCGCAGCCCCCAGGTCTGTGGGGCTACGCAGGCGGTTCCCAAAGAGCTTTAGAACAAGGCATAATTTTCCCTGCTGGCTCTTTGGGCAGGGGACCCATCTCCAGCCGTATGGCCATTTTTGTGCCTGGCGTGGTGCCCACAGGGAAAAGGTGGTTTTGAGGCTGAAGGCAGCAGGAAAGCCTGCAGCCCCCAGGTCTGTGGGGCAACACAAGCGGTTCCCAAAGAGCTTTAGAACAAGGCATAGTTTTCCCTGATGGCTCTTTGGGCGTGGCACCCATGTCCAGCCGTATGGCCATTTTTGTGCCTGGCGCGGCGCCAAGTGGGAAAGGGTGGTTTTGAGGCTGAAGGCAGCAGGAAAGCCTGCAGCCCCCAGGTCTATGTGGCTACGCAAGCGGTTCCCAAAGACCTTTAGAACATGGCATAGTTTTCCCTGCTGGCTCTTTGGGCGGGGGACCCATCTCAAGCCATATGACCATTTTTGTGCCTGGCGCGGCGCCAAGTGGGATAGGGTGGTTTTGAGCCTGAAGGCAGCGGGAAAGCCCGCAGCCCCCAGGTCTGTGGGGCTACGCAAGCGGTTCCCAAAGAGCTTTAGAACAAGGCATAGTTTTCCGTGCTGGGTCTTTGGGCGGGGGACCCATCTCCAGCCATAGGCCTTTTTTGTGCCTGGCGCGGCGCCAAGTGGGAAAGGGTGGTTTTGAGGCTGAAGGCAGCAGGAAAGCCCGCAGCCCCCAGGTCTGTGGGGCTACGCAAGGAGTTCCCAAAGAGCTTTAGAACAAGGCATAGTTTTCCCTGCTTGCTCTTTGGGCGGGGACCCATCTGCACGCATATGGCAATTTTTGTGTCTGACGCGGCACCAAGTGGGAAAGGGTGGTGTCGAGCCTGAAGGCAGCAGGAAAGCCTGCAGCCCCCAGGTCTGTGGGGCAACGCAAGCGGTTCCCAAAGAGCTTTAGAACAAGGCATAGTTTTCCCAGCTGGCTCTTTGGGCGGGGGACCCATCTCCAGCCGTAGGCCTTTTTTGTGCCTGGCCCGGCGCCCAGAGGGAAAGGGTGGTTTTGAGGCTGAAGGCAGCAGGAAGGCCCGCAGCTCCCAGGTCTGTGGGGCTACGCAAGCGGTTCCCAAAGAGCCTTAGAACAAGGCATAGTTTTCCCTGCTGGCTCTTTGGGCGGGGGACCCATCTCCAGCCGTATGGCCATTTTTGTGCCTAGCGCGGCGCCAAGTTGGAAAGCGTGGTGTCGAGGCTGAAGGCAGCAGGAAAGCCCGCAGCCCCCAGGTCTGTGGGGCTACGCAAGCGGTTCCCAAAGGGTCTTAGAACGAGGCATAGTTTTCCCTGGTGGCTCTTTGGGAAGGGGACCCATGTCCATCCGTATAGACATTTTTGTGCCTGGCGCGGCGCCAAGTGGGAAAGGGTGGTTTTGAGGCTGAAGGCAGCACGAAAGCCCGCAGCCCCCAGGTCTGTGGGGCTACGCAAGCGGTTCCCAAAGAGCTTTAGAACAAGGCATAGTTTTCCCTGCTGGCTCTTTGGGCAGGGGACCCATCTCCAGCTTATGGCCATTTTTGTGCCTGGCGCGGCGCCAAGTGGGAAAGAGTGGTGTCGAGGCTGAAGGCAGCAGGACAGCCCGCAGCCCCCAGGTCTGTGGGGCTACGCAAGCGGTTCCCAAAGAGCTTTAGAACAAGGCATAGTTTTCCCTGCTGGCTCTTTGGGCTCGGGACCCATCTCCAGCCGTATGGCCATTTTTGTGCCTGGCGCGGCGCCAAGTGGGAAAGGGTGGTGTCGAGGCTGAAGGCAGCAGGAAAGCCCGCAGCCCCCAGGTCTGTGGGGCTACGCAAGCGGTTCCCAAAGAGCTTTAGAACAAGGCATAATTTTCCCTGCTGGCTCTTTGGGCAGGGGACCCATCTCCAGCCGTATGGCCATTTTTGTGCCTGGCGTGGTGCCCACAGGGAAAAGGTGGTTTTGAGGCTGAAGGCAGCAGGAAAGCCGGCAGCCCCCAGGTCTGTGGGGCAACACAAGCGGTTCCCAAAGAGCTTTAGAACAAGGCATAGTTTTCCCTCCTGGCAGTTTGGGCGGGGGACCCATGTCCAGCCGTATGGCCATTTTTGTGCCCGGCGCGGCGCCAAGTGGGAAAGGGTGGTTTTGAGGCTGAAGGCAGCAGGAAAGCCTGCAGCCCCCAGGTCTATGTGGCTACGCAAGCGGTTCCCAAAGACCTTTAGAACATGGCATAGTTTTCCCTGCTGGATCTTTGGGCGGGGGACCCATCTCAAGCCATATGACCATTTTTGTGCCTGGCGCGGCGCCAAGTGGGATAGGGTGGTTTTGAGCCTGAAGGCAGCGGGAAAGCCCGCAGCCCCCAGGTCTGTGGGGCTACGCAAGGAGTTCCCAAAGAGCTTTAGAACAAGGCATAGTTTTCCCTGCTTGCTCTTTGGGCGGGGACCCATCTGCACCCATATGGCAATTTTTGTGTCTGACGCGGCACCAAGTGGGAAAGGGTGGTGTCGAGCCTGAAGGCAGGAGGAAAGCCTGCAGCCCCCAGGTCTGTGGGGCAACGCAAGCGGTTCCCAAAGAGCTTTAGAACAAGGCATAGTTTTCCCAGCTGGCTCTTTGGGCGGGGGACCCATCTCCAGCCGTAGGCCTTTTTTGTGCCTGGCCCGGCGCCCAGAGGGAAAGGGTGGTTTTGAGGCTGAAGGCAGCAGGAAAGCCCGCAGCTCCCAGGTCTGTGGGGCTACGCAAGCGGTTCCCAAAGAGCCTTAGAACAAGGCATAGTTTTCCCTGCTGGCTCTTTGGGCGGGGGACCCATCTCCAGCCGTATGGCCATTTTTCTGCCTAGCGCGGCGCCAAGTGGGAAAGCGTGGTGTCGAGGCTGAAGGCAGCAGGAAAGCCCGCAGCCCCCAGGTCTGTGGGGCTACGAAAGCGGTTCCCAAAGGGCCTTAAAACGAGGCATAGTTTTCCCTGGTGGCTCTTTGGGAAGGGGACCCATGTCCATCCGTATAGACATTTTTGTGCCTGGCGGGGCGCCAAGTGGGAAAGGGTGGTTTTGAGGCTGAAGGCAGCAGCAAAGTCTGCAGCCCCCAGGTCTGTGGGGCTACGCAAGCGGTTCCCAAAGAGCTTTAGAACAAGGCATAGTTTTCCCTGCTGGCTCTTTGGGCAGGGGACCCATCTCCAGCTTATGGCCATTTTTGTGCCTGGCGCGGCGCCAAGTGGGAAAGAGTGGTGTCGAGGCTGAAGGCAGCAGGAAAGCCCGCAGCCCCCAGGTCTGTGGGGCTACGTAAGCGGTTCCCAAAGAGCTTTAGAACAAGGCACAGTTTTCCCTGCTGGCTCTTTGGGCTCGGGACCCATCTCCAGCCGTATGGCCATTTTTGTGCCTGGCGCGGCGCCAAGTGGGAAAGGGTGGTGTCGAGGCTGAAGACAGCAGGAAAGCCCGCAGCCCCCAGGTCTGTGGGGCTACGCAAGCGGTTCCCAAAGAGCTTTAGAACAAGGCATAATTTTCCCTGCTGGCTCTTTGGGCAGGGGACCCATCTCCAGCCGTATGGCCATTTTTGTGCCTGGCGTGGTGCCCACAGGGAAAAGGTGGTTTTGAGGCTGAAGGCAGCAGGAAAGCCCGCAGCCCCCAGGTCTGTGGGGCAACACAAGCGGTTCCCAAAGAGCTTTAGAACAAGGCATAGTTTTCCCTGATGGCTCTTTGGGCGTGGCACCCATGTCCAGCCGTATGGCCATTTTTGTGCCCGGCGCGGCGCCAAGTGGGAAAGGGTGGTTTTGAGGCTGAAGGCAGCAGGAAAGCCTGCAGCCCCCAGGTCTATGTGGCTACACAAGGGGTTCCCAAAGACCTTTAGAACATGGCATAGTTTTCCCTGCTGGCTCTTTGGGCGGGGGACCCATCTCAAGCCATATGACCATTTTTGTGCCTGGGGCGGCGCCAAGTGGAAAAGGGTGGTTTTGAGGCTGAAGGCAGCAGGAAAGCCCGCAGCTCCCAGGTCTGTGGGGCTACGCAAGCGGTTCCCAAAGAGCTTTAGAACAAGGCATAGTTTTCCGTGCTGGCTCTTTGGGCGGGGGACCCATCTCCAGCCATAGGCTTTTTAGAGCCTGGCGCGGCGCCAAGTGGGAAAGGGTGGTTTTGAGGCTGAAGGCAGCAGGAAAGCCCGCAGCTCCCAGGTCTGTGGGGCTACGCAAGCGGTTCCCAAAGAGCTTTAGAACAAGGCAGTGTTTTTCCTGCTGGCTCTTTGGGCGGGGGACCCATTTCCAGCCGTATGGCCATTTTTGGGCCTGGCGCGGCGCCAAGTGGGAAAGGGTGGCTTTGAGGCTGAAGGCAGCAGGAAGGCCCGCAGCTCCCAGGTCTGTGGGGCTACGCAAGTGGTTCCCAAAGAGCTTTAGAACAAGGCATAGTTTTCCCTGCTGGCTCCTTGGGCGGGGGACCCATCTCCAGCCGTACGGCCATTTTTACTCCTGGCGCGGCACCAAGTGAGAAAGGGTGGTGTCGAGGCTGAAGGCAGCAGGAAAGCCCGCAACCCCCAGGACTGTTGGGCTACGCAAGCGGTTCCCAAAGAGCTTTAGAACAAGGCATAATTTTCCCTGCTGGCTCTTTGGGCAGAGGACCCATCTCCAGCCGTATGGCCATTTTTGTGCCTGGCGTGGTGCCCAGAGGGAAAAGGTGGTTTTGAGGCTGAAGGCAGCAGGAAAGCCTGCAGCCCCCAGGTCTGTGGGACAACACAAGCGGTTCCCAAAGACCTTTAGAACAAGGCATAGTTTTCCCTGCTGGCTCTTTGGCCGTGGCACCCATGTCCAGCCGTATGGCCATTTTTGTGCCTGGCGCGGCGCCAAGTTCTAGAGGGTGCCTTTGAGGCTGAAGGCAGCAGGAAAGCCTGCAGCCCCCAGGTCTATGTGGCTACGCAAGCGGTTCCATAAGAGATTTAGAACAATGCATAGTTTTCCCTGCTGGCTCTTTGGGCGTGGCACCCATGTCCAGCCGTATGGCCATTTTTGTGCCTGGCGCGGCGCCAAGTTCTAGAGGGTGCCTTTGAGGCTGAAGGCAGCAGGAAAGCCTGCAGCCCCCAGGTCTATGTGGCTACGCAAGCGGTTCCCAAAGAGCTTTAGAACAAGGCATAGTTTTCCCTGATGGCTCTTTGGGCGGGGGACCCATCTACAGCCGTATGGCCATTTTTGTGCCTGGCGCGGCGCCAAGTGGGAAAGGGTAGTTTTGCGGCTGAAGGCAGCAGGAAATCCTGCAGCCCCCAGGTCTGTGGGGCTACGCAAGCAGTTCCCAAAGAGCTTTAGAACAAGGCATAGTTTTCCCTGCTTCCTCTTTGGGCGGGGACCCATCTGCACCCATATGGCAATTTTTGTGTCTGACGCGGCACCAAGTGGGAAAGGGTGGTGTCGAGCCTGAAGGCAGCAGGAAAGCCTGCAGCCCCCAGGTCTGTGGGGCAACGCAAGCGGTTCCCAAAGAGCTTTAGAACAAGGCATAGTTTTCCCAGCTGGCTCTTTGGGCGGGGGACCCATCTCCAGCCGTAGGCCATTTTTGTGACTGGCTCAGCGCCCAGAGGGAAAGGGTGGTTTTGAGGCTGAAGGCAGCAGGAAAGCCCGCAGCTCCCAGGTCTGTGGGGCTACGCAAGCGGTTCCCAAAGAGCCTTAGAACAAGGCATAGTTTTCCCTGCTGGCTCTTTGGGCGGGGGACCCATCTCCAGCCGTATGGCCATTTTTGTGCCTAGAGCGGCGCCAAGTGGGAAAGCGTGGTGTCGAGGCTGAAGGCAGCAGGAAAGCCCGCAGCCCCCAGGTCTGTGTGGCTACGAAAGCGGTTCCCAAAGGGCCTTAGAACGAGGCATAGTTTTCCCTGGTGGCTCTTTGGGAAGGGGACCCATGTCCATCCATATAGACATTTTTGTGCCTGGCGCGGCGCCAAGTGGGAAAGGGTGGTTTTGAGGCTGAAGGCAGCAGCAAAGTCTGCAGCCCCCAGGTCTGTGGGGCTACGCAAGCGGTTCCCAAAGAGCTTTAGAACAAGGCATAATTTTCCCTGCTGGCTCTTTGGGCAGGGGACCCATCTCCAGCTTATGGCCATTTTTGTGCCTGGCGCGGCGCCAAGTGGGAAAGAGTGGTGTCGAGGCTGAAGGCAGCAGGACAGCCCGCAGCCCCCAGGTCTGTGGGGCTACGCAAGCGGTTCCCAAAGAGCTTTAGAACAAGGCACAGTTTTCCCTGCTGGCTCTTTGGGCTCGGGACCCATCTCCAGCTGTATGGCCATTTTTGTGCCTGGCGCGGCGCCAAGTGGGAAAGGGTGGTGTCGAGGCTGAAGGCAGCAGGAAAGCCCGCAGCCCCCAGGTCTGTGGGGCTACGCAGGCGGTTCCCAAAGAGCTTTAGAACAAGGCATAATTTTCCCTGCTGGCTCTTTGGGCAGGGGACCCATCTCCAGCCGTATGGCCATTTTTGTGCCTGGCGTGGTGCCCACAGGGAAAAGGTGGTTTTGAGGCTGAAGGCAGCAGGAAAGCCGGCAGCCCCCAGGTCTGTGGGGCAACACAAGCGGTTCCCAAAGAGCTTTAGAACAAGGCATAGTTTTCCCTGATGGCTCTTTGGGCGTGGCACCCATGTCCAGCCGTATGGCCATTTTTGTGCCTGGCGCGGCGCCAAGTGGGAAAGGGTGGTTTTGAGGCTGAAGGCAGCAGGAAAGCCTGCAGCCCCCAGGTCTATGTGGCTACGCAAGCGGTTCCCAAAGACCTTTAGAACATGGCATAGTTTTCCCTGCTGGCTCTTTGGGCGGGGGACCCATCTCAAGCCATATGACCATTTTTGTGCCTGGCGCGGCGCCAAGTGGGATAGGGTGGTTTTGAGCCTGAAGGCAGCGGGAAAGCCCGCAGCCCCCAGGTCTGTGGGGCTACGCAAGCGGTTCCCAAAGAGCTTTAGAACAAGGCATAGTTTTCCGTGCTGGCTCTTTGGGCGGGGGACCCATCTCCAGCCATAGGCCTTTTTTGTGCCTGGCGCGGCGCCAAGTGGGAAAGGGTGGTTTTGAGGCTGAAGGCAGCAGGAAAGCCCGCAGCCCCCAGGTCTGTGGGGCTACGCAAGGAGTTCCCAAAGAGCTTTAGAACAAGGCATAGTTTTCCCTGCTTGCTCTTTGGGCGGGGACCCATCTGCACCCATATGGCAATTTTTGTGTCTGACGCGGCACCAAGTGGGAAAGGGTGGTGTCGAGCCTGAAGGCAGCAGGAAAGCCTGCAGCCCCCAGGTCTGTGGGGCAACGCAAGCGGTTCCCAAAGAGCTTTAGAACAAGGCATAGTTTTCCCAGCTGGCTCTTTGGGCGGGGGACCCATCTCCAGCCGTAGGCCTTTTTTGTGCCTGGCCCGGCGCCCAGAGGGAAAGGGTGGTTTTGAGGCTGAAGGCAGCAGGAAAGCCCGCAGCTCCCAGGTCTGTGGGGCTACGCAAGCGGTTCCCAAAGAGCCTTAGAACAAGGCATAGTTTTCCCTGCTGGCTCTTTGGGCGGGGGACCCATCTCCAGCCGTATGGCCATTTTTGTGCCTAGCGCGGCGCCAAGTTGGAAAGCGTGGTGTCGAGGCTGAAGGCAGCAGGAAAGCCCGCAGCCCCCAGGTCTGTGTGGCTACGCAAGCGGTTCCCAAAGGGCCTTAGAACGAGGCATAGTTTTCCCTGGTGGCTCTTTGGGAAGGGGACCCATGTCCATCCGTATAGACATTTTTGTGCCTGGCGCGGCGCCAAGTGGGAAAGGGTGGTTTTGAGGCTGAAGGCAGCAGCAAAGTCTGCAGCCCCCAGGTCTGTGGGGCTACGCAAGCGGTTCCCAAAGAGCTTTAGAACAAGGCATAGTTTTCCCTGCTGGCTCTTTGGGCAGGGGACCCATCTCCAGCTTATGGCCATTTTTATGCCTGGCGCGGCGCCAAGTGGGAAAGAGTGGTGTCGAGGCTGAAGGCAGCAGGAAAGCCCGCAGCCCCCAGGTCTGTGGGGCTACGTAAGCGGTTCCCAAAGAGCTTTAGAACAAGGCACAGTTTTCCCTGCTGGCTCTTTGGGCTCGGGACCCATCTCCAGCCGTATGGCCATTTTTGTGCCTGGCGCGGCGCCAAGTGGGAAAGGGTGGTGTCGAGGCTGAAGGCAGCAGGAAAGCCCGCAGCCCCCAGGTCTGTGGGGCTACGCAAGCGGTTCCCAAAGAGCTTTAGAACAAGGCATAATTTTCCCTGCTGGCTCTTTGGGCAGGGGACCCATCTCCAGCCGTATGGCCATTTTTGTGCCTGGCGTGGTGCCCACAGGGAAAAGGTGGTTTTGAGGCTGAAGGCAGCAGGAAAGCCGGCAGCCCCCAGGTCTGTGGGGCAACACAAGCGGTTCCCAAAGAGCTTTAGAACAAGGCATAGTTTTCCCTCCTGGCAGTTTGGGCGGGGGACCCATGTCCAGCCGTATGGCCATTTTTGTGCCTGGCGCGGCGCCAAGTGGGAAAGGGTGGTTTTGAGGCTGAAGGCAGCAGGAAAGCCTGCAGCCCCCAGGTCTATGTGGCTACGCAAGCGGTTCCCAAAGACCTTTAGAACATGGCATAGTTTTCCCTGCTGGATCTTTGGGCGGGGGACCCATCTCAAGCCATATGACCATTTTTGTGCCTGGCGCGGCGCCAAGTGGGATAGGGTGGTTTTGAGCCTGAAGGCAGCGGGAAAGCCCGCAGCCCCCAGGTCTGTGGGGCTACGCAAGGAGTTCCCAAAGAGCTTTAGAACAAGGCATAGTTTTCCCTGCTGGCTCTTTGGGCGGGGGACCCATCTCCAGCCGTATGGCCATTTTTGTGCCTGGCGCAGCGCCAAGTTCTAGAGGGTGCCTTTGAGGCTGAAGGCAGCAGGAAAGCCTGCAGCCCCCAGGTCTATGTGGCTACGCAAGCGGTTCCCAAAGAGCTTTAGAACAAGGCATAGTTTTCCCTGATGGCTCTTTGGGCGGGGGACCCATCTACAGCCGTATGGCCATTTTTGTGCCTGGCGCGGCGCCAAGTGGGAAAGGGTAGTTTTGCGGCTGAAGGCAGCAGGAAATCCTGCAGCCCCCAGGTCTGTGGGGCTACGCAAGCAGTTCCCAAAGAGCTTTAGAACAAGGCATAGTTTTCCCTGCTTCCTCTTTGGGCGGGGACCCATCTGCACCCATATGGCAATTTTTGTGTCTGACGCGGCACCAAGTGGGAAAGGGTGGTGTCGAGCCTGAAGGCAGCAGGAAAGCCTGCAGCCCCCAGGTCTGTGGGGCAACGCAAGCGGTTCCCAAAGAGCTTTAGAACAAGGCATAGTTTTCCCAGCTGGCTCTTTGGGCGGGGGACCCATCTCCAGCCGTAGGCCATTTTTGTGACTGGCGCAGCGCCCAGAGGGAAAGGGTGGTTTTGAGGCTGAAGGCAGCAGGAAAGCCCGCAGCTCCCAGGTCTGTGGGGCTACGCAAGCGGTTCCCAAAGAGCCTTAGAACAAGGCATAGTTTTCCCTGCTGGCTCTTTGGGCGGGGGACCCATCTCCAGCCGTATGGCCATTTTTGTGCCTAGAGCGGCGCCAAGTGGGAAAGCGTGGTGTCGAGGCTGAAGGCAGCAGGAAAGCCCGCAGCCCCCAGGTCTGTGTGGCTACGAAAGCGGTTCCCAAAGGGCCTTAGAACGAGGCATAGTTTTCCCTGGTGGCTCTTTGGGAAGGGGACCCATGTCCATCCATATAGACATTTTTGTGCCTGGCGCGGCGCCAAGTGGGAAAGGGTGGTTTTGAGGCTGAAGGCAGCAGCAAAGTCTGCAGCCCCCAGGTCTGTGGGGCTACGCAAGCGGTTCCCAAAGAGCTTTAGAACAAGGCATAATTTTCCCTGCTGGCTCTTTGGGCAGGGGACCCATCTCCAGCTTATGGCCATTTTTGTGCCTGGCGCGGCGCCAAGTGGGAAAGAGTGGTGTCGAGGCTGAAGGCAGCAGGACAGCCCGCAGCCCCCAGGTCTGTGGGGCTACGTAAGCGGTTCCCAAAGAGCTTTAGAACAAGGCACAGTTTTCCCTGCTGGCTCTTTGGGCTCGGGACCCATCTCCAGCTGTATGGCCATTTTTGTGCCTGGCGCGGCGCCAAGTGGGAAAGGGTGGTGTCGAGGCTGAAGGCAGCAGGAAAGCCCGCAGCCCCCAGGTCTGTGGGGCTACGCAGGCGGTTCCCAAAGAGCTTTAGAACAAGGCATAATTTTCCCTGCTGGCTCTTTGGGCAGGGGACCCATCTCCAGCCGTATGGCCATTTTTGTGCCTGGCGTGGTGCCCACAGGGAAAAGGTGGTTTTGAGGCTGAAGGCAGCAGGAAAGCCGGCAGCCCCCAGGTCTGTGGGGCAACACAAGCGGTTCCCAAAGAGCTTTAGAACAAGGCATAGTTTTCCCTGATGGCTCTTTGGGCGTGGCACCCATGTCCAGCCGTATGGCCATTTTTGTGCCTGGCGCGGCGCCAAGTGGGAAAGGGTGGTTTTGAGGCTGAAGGCAGCAGGAAAGCCTGCAGCCCCCAGGTCTATGTGGCTACGCAAGCGGTTCCCAAAGACCTTTAGAACATGGCATAGTTTTCCCTGCTGGCTCTTTGGGCGGGGGACCCATCTCAAGCCATATGACCATTTTTGTGCCTGGCGCGGCGCCAAGTGGGATAGGGTGGTTTTGAGCCTGAAGGCAGCGGGAAAGCCCGCAGCCCCCAGGTCTGTGGGGCTACGCAAGCGGTTCCCAAAGAGCTTTAGAACAAGGCATAGTTTTCCGTGCTGGCTCTTTGGGCGGGGGACCCATCTCCAGCCGTATGGCCTTTTTTGTGCCTGGCGCGGCGCCAAGTGGGAAAGGGTGGTTTTGAGGCTGAAGGCAGCAGGAAAGCCCGCAGCCCCCAGGTCTGTGGGGCTACGCAAGGAGTTCCCAAAGAGCTTTAGAACAAGGCATAGTTTTCCCTGCTTGCTCTTTGGGCGGGGACCCATCTGCACCCATATGGCAATTTTTGTGTCTGACGCGGCACCAAGTGGGAAAGGGTGGTGTCGAGCCTGAAGGCAGCAGGAAAGCCTGCAGCCCCCAGGTCTGTGGGGCAACGCAAGCGGTTCCCAAAGAGCTTTAGAACAAGGCATAGTTTTCCCAGCTGGCTCTTTGGGCGGGGGACCCATCTCCAGCCGTAGGCCTTTTTTGTGCCTGGCCCGGCGCCCAGAGGGAAAGGGTGGTTTTGAGGCTGAAGGCAGCAGGAAAGCCCGCAGCTCCCAGGTCTGTGGGGCTACGCAAGCGGTTCCCAAAGAGCCTTAGAACAAGGCATAGTTTTCCCTGCTGGCTCTTTGGGCGGGGGACCCATCTCCAGCCGTATGGCCATTTTTGTGCCTAGCGCGGCGCCAAGTTGGAAAGCGTGGTGTCGAGGCTGAAGGCAGCAGGAAAGCCCGCAGCCCCCAGGTCTGTGTGGCTACGCAAGCGGTTCCCAAAGGGCCTTAGAACGAGGCATAGTTTTCCCTGGTGGCTCTTTGGGAAGGGGACCCATGTCCATCCGTATAGACATTTTTGTGCCTGGCGCGGCGCCAAGTGGGAAAGGGTGGTTTTGAGGCTGAAGGCAGCAGCAAAGTCTGCAGCCCCCAGGTCTGTGGGGCTACGCAAGCGGTTCCCAAAGAGCTTTAGAACAAGGCATAGTTTTCCCTGCTGGCTCTTTGGGCAGGGGACCCATCTCCAGCTTATGGCCATTTTTATGCCTGGCGCGGCGCCAAGTGGGAAAGAGTGGTGTCGAGGCTGAAGGCAGCAGGAAAGCCCGCAGCCCCCAGGTCTGTGGGACAACACAAGCGGTTCCCAAAGAGCTTT
The DNA here is from genome assembly GCF_028500815.1 of Rissa tridactyla. Classification (NCBI taxonomy): domain Eukaryota; kingdom Metazoa; phylum Chordata; class Aves; order Charadriiformes; family Laridae; genus Rissa; species Rissa tridactyla. The sequence continues at coordinate 86,506 of NW_026529350.1, forward strand.
AGAACAAGGCATAGTTTTCCCTGATGGCTCTTTGGGCGTGGCACCCATGTCCAGCCGTATGGCCATTTTTGTGCCTGGCGCGGCGCCAAGTGGGAAAGGGTGGTTTTGAGGCTGAAGGCAGCAGGAAAGCCTGCAGCCCCCAGGTCTATGTGGCTACGCAAGCGGTTCCCAAAGACCTTTAGAACATGGCATAGTTTTCCCTGCTGGCTCTTTGGGCGGGGGACCCATCTCAAGCCATATGACCATTTTTGTGCCTGGCGCGGCGCCAAGTGGGATAGGGTGGTTTTGAGCCTGAAGGCAGCGGGAAAGCCCGCAGCCCCCAGGTCTGTGGGGCTACGCAAGCGGTTCCCAAAGAGCTTTAGAACAAGGCATAGTTTTCCCTGCTGGCTCTTTGGGCGGGGGACCCATCTCCAGCCGTATGGCCTTTTTTGTGCCTGGCGCGGCGCCAAGTGGGAAAGGGTGGTTTTGAGGCTGAAGGCAGCAGGAAAGCCCGCAGCCCCCAGGTCTGTGGGGCTACGCAAGGAGTTCCCAAAGAGCTTTAGAACAAGGCATAGTTTTCCCTGCTTGCTCTTTGGGCGGGGACCCATCTGCACCCATATGGCAATTTTTGTGTCTGACGCGGCACCAAGTGGGAAAGGGTGGTGTCGAGCCTGAAGGCAGCAGGAAAGCCTGCAGCCCCCAGGTCTGTGGGGCAACGCAAGCGGTTCCCAAAGAGCTTTAGAACAAGGCATAGTTTTCCCAGCTGGCTCTTTGGGCGGGGGACCCATCTCCAGCCGTAGGCCTTTTTTGTGCCTGGCCCGGCGCCCAGAGGGAAAGGGTGGTTTTGAGGCTGAAGGCAGCAGGAAAGCCCGCAGCTCCCAGGTCTGTGGGGCTACGCAAGCGGTTCCCAAAGAGCCTTAGAACAAGGCATAGTTTTCCCTGCTGGCTCTTTGGGCGGGGGACCCATCTCCAGCCGTATGGCCATTTTTGTGCCTAGCGCGGCGCCAAGTTGGAAAGCGTGGTGTCGAGGCTGAAGGCAGCAGGAAAGCCCGCAGCCCCCAGGTCTGTGTGGCTACGCAAGCGGTTCCCAAAGGGCCTTAGAACGAGGCATAGTTTTCCCTGGTGGCTCTTTGGGAAGGGGACCCATGTCCATCCGTATAGACATTTTTGTGCCTGGCGCGGCGCCAAGTGGGAAAGGGTGGTTTTGAGGCTGAAGGCAGCAGCAAAGTCTGCAGCCCCCAGGTCTGTGGGGCTACGCAAGCGGTTCCCAAAGAGCTTTAGAACAAGGCATAGTTTTCCCTGCTGGCTCTTTGGGCAGGGGACCCATCTCCAGCTTATGGCCATTTTTATGCCTGGCGCGGCGCCAAGTGGGAAAGAGTGGTGTCGAGGCTGAAGGCAGCAGGAAAGCCCGCAGCCCCCAGGTCTGTGGGACAACACAAGCGGTTCCCAAAGAGCTTTAGAACAAGGCACAGTTTTCCCTGCTGGCTCTTTGGGCTCGGGACCCATCTCCAGCCGTATGGCCATTTTTGTGCCTGGCGCGGCGCCAAGTGGGAAAGGGTGGTGTCGAGGCTGAAGGCAGCAGGAAAGCCCGCAGCCCCCAGGTCTGTGGGGCTACGCAAGCGGTTCCCAAAGAGCTTTAGAACAAGGCATAATTTTCCCTGCTGGCTCTTTGGGCAGGGGACCCATCTCCAGCCGTATGGCCATTTTTGTGCCTGGCGTGGTGCCCACAGTGAAAAGGTGGTTTTGAGGCTGAAGGCAGCAGGAAAGCCGGCAGCCCCCAGGTCTGTGGGGCAACACAAGCGGTTCCCAAAGAGCTTTAGAACAAGGCATAGTTTTCCCTCCTGGCAGTTTGGGCGGGGGACCCATGTCCAGCCGTATGGCCATTTTTGTGCCTGGCGCGGCGCCAAGTGGGAAAGGGTGGTTTTGAGGCTGAAGGCAGCAGGAAAGCCTGCAGCCCCCAGGTCTATGTGGCTACGCAAGCGGTTCCCAAAGACCTTTAGAACATGGCATAGTTTTCCCTGCTGGATCTTTGGGTGGGGGACCCATCTCAAGCCATATGACCATTTTTGTGCCTGGCGCGGCGCCAAGTGGGATAGGGTGGTTTTGAGCCTGAAGGCAGCGGGAAAGCCCGCAGCCCCCAGGTCTGTGGGGCTACGCAAGGAGTTCCCAAAGAGCTTTAGAACAAGGCATAGTTTTCCCTGCTGGCTCTTTGGGCGGGGGACCCATCTCCAGCCGTATGGCCATTTTTGTGCCTGGCGCGGCACCAAGTGGGAAAGGGTGGTGTCGAGCCTGAAGGCAGGAGGAAAGCCTGCAGCCCCCAGGTCTGTGGGGCAACGCAAGCGGTTCCCAAAGAGCTTTAGAACAAGGCATAGTTTTCCCAGCTGGCTCTTTGGGCGGGGGACCCATCTCCAGCCGTAGGCCTTTTTTGTGCCTGGCCCGGCGCCCAGAGGGAAAGGGTGGTTTTGAGGCTGAAGGCAGCAGGATAGCCCGCAGCTCCCAGGTCTGTGGGGCTACGCAAGCGGTTCCCAAAGAGCCTTAGAACAAGGCATAGTTTTCCCTGCTGGCTCTTTGGGCGGGGGACCCATCTCCAGCCGTATGGCCATTTTTCTGCCTAGCGCGGCGCCAAGTGGGAAAGCGTGGTGTCGAGGCTGAAGGCAGCAGGAAAGCCCGCAGCCCCCAGGTCTGTGGGGCTACGAAAGCTGTTCCCAAAGGGCCTTAGAACGAGGCATAGTTTTCCCTGGTGGCTCTTTGGGAAGGGGACCCATGTCCATCCGTATAGACATTTTTGTGCCTGGCGGGGCGCCAAGTGGGAAAGGGTGGTTTTGAGGCTGAAGGCAGCAGCAAAGTCTGCAGCCCCCAGGTCTGTGGGGCTACGCAAGCGGTTCCCAAAGAGCTTTAGAACAAGGCATAGTTTTCCCTGCTGGCTCTTTGGGCAGGGGACCCATCTCCAGCTTATGGCCATTTTTGTGCCTGGCGCGGCGCCAAGTGGGAAAGAGTGGTGTCGAGGCTGAAGGCAGCAGGAAAGCCCGCAGCCCCCAGGTCTGTGGGGCTACGTAAGCGGTTCCCAAAGAGCTTTAGAACAAGGCACAGTTTTCCCTGCTGGCTCTTTGGGCTCGGGACCCATCTCCAGCCGTATGGCCATTTTTGTGCCTGGCGCGGCGCCAAGTGGGAAAGGGTGGTGTCGAGGCTGAAGGCAGCAGGAAAGCCCGCAGCCCCCAGGTCTGTGGGGCTACGCAAGCGGTTCCCAAAGAGCTTTAGAACAAGGCATAATTTTCCCTGCTGGCTCTTTGGGCAGGGGACCCATCTCCAGCCGTATGGCCATTTTTGTGCCTGGCGTGGTGCCCACAGGGAAAAGGTGGTTTTGAGGCTGAAGGCAGCAGGAAAGCCCGCAGCCCCCAGGTCTGTGGGGCAACACAAGCGGTTCCCAAAGAGCTTTAGAACAAGGCATAGTTTTCCCTGATGGCTCTTTGGGCGTGGCACCCATGTCCAGCCGTATGGCCATTTTTGTGCCTGGCGCGGCGCCAAGTGGGAAAGGGTGGTTTTGAGGCTGAAGGCAGCAGGAAAGCCTGCAGCCCCCAGGTCTATGTGGCTACGCAAGCGGTTCCCAAAGACCTTTAGAACATGGCATAGTTTTCCCTGCTGGCTCTTTGGGCGGGGGACCCATCTCAAGCCATATGACCATTTTTGTGCCTGGGGCGGCGCCAAGTGGAAAAGGGTGGTTTTGAGGCTGAAGGCAGCGGGAAAGCCCGCAGCCCCCAGGTCTGTGGGGCTACGCAAGCGGTTCCCAAAGAGCTTTAGAACAAGGCATAGTTTTCCCTGCTGGCTCTTTGGGCGGGGGACCCATCTCCAGCCATAGGCCTTTTTTGTGCCTGGCGCGGCGCCAAGTGGGAAAGGGTGGTGTCGAGGCTGAAGGCAGCAGGAAAGCCCGCAGCCCCCAGGTCTTTGGGGCTACGCAAGCGGTTCCCAAAGAGCTTTAGAACAAGGCATAGTTTTCCCTGCTGGCTCTTTGAGCGCGGACCCATCTGCACCCATATGGCAATTTTTGTGTCTGACGCGGCACCAAGTGGGAAAGGGTGGTGTCGAGGCTGAAGGCAGCAGGAAAGCCCGCAGCCCCCAGGTCTGTGGGGCTACGCAAGCGGTTCCCAAAGAGCTTTAGAACAAGGTAGAGTATTCCCTGCTGGCTCTTTGGGCGGGGGACCCATCTCCAGCCGTAGGCCTTTTTTGTGCCTGGCCCGGCGCCCAGAGGGAAAGGGTGGTTTTGAGGCTGAAGGCAGCAGGAAAGCCCGCAGCCCCCAGGTCTGTGCGGCTACGCAAGCGGTTCCCAAAGAGCTTTAGAACAAGGCATAGTTTTCCCTGCTGGCTCCTTGGGCGGGGGACCCATCTCCAGCCATATGGCCATTTTTGTGCCTGGCGCGGTGCCCAGTGGGAAAGGGTGGTTTTGAGGCTGAAGGCAGCAGGAAAGCCTGCAGCCCCCAGGTCTGTGGGGCTACGCAAGCGGTTCCCAAAGAGCCTTAGAACAAGGCATAGTTTGCCCTGCTGGCTCTTTGGGCGGGGGACCCATCTCCAGCCGTATGGCCATTTTTGTGCCTAGCGCGGAGCCAAGTGGGAAAGCTTGGTGTCGAGGCTCAAGGCAGCAGGAAAGCCTGCAGCCCCCAGGTCTGTGGGGCTACGAAAGCGGTTCCTAAAAGGCCTTAGAACGAGGCATAGTTTTCCCTGGTGGCTCTTTGGGAAGGGGACCCATGTCCATCCGTATAGACATTTTTGTGCCTGGCGCGGCGCCAAGTGGGAAAGGGTGGTTTTGAGGCTGAAGGCAGCAGCAAAGTCTGCAGCCCCCAGGTCTGTGGGGCTACGCAAGTGGTTCCCAAAGAGCTTTAGAACAAGGCATAGTTTTCCCTGCTGGCTCTTTGGGCGTGGGACCCATCTCCAGCCGTATGGCCAATTTTGTGCCTGGCGCGGCGCCAAGTGGGAAAGGGTGGTGTCGAGGCTGAAGGCAGCAGGAAAGCCCACAGCCCCCAGGTCTGTGGGGCTACGCAAGCGGTTCCCAAAGACCTTTAGAACAAGGCATAGTTTTCCCTGCTGGCTCTTTGGGCTCGGGACCCATCTCCAGCCATATGGCCATTTTTGTGCCTAGCGCAGCGCCCAGAGGGAAAGGGTGGTTTTGAGGCTGAAGGCAGCAGGAAAGCCTGCAGCCCCCAGGTCTGTGGGACTACGCAAGAGGTTCCCAAAGAGGTTTAGAAGAAGGCATAATTTTCCCTGCTGGCTCCTTGGGCAGGGGACCCATCTCCAGCCGTATGGCCATTTTTCTGCCTGGTGTGGCGCCAAGTGGGAAAGGGTGGTTTTGAGGCTGAAGGCAGCAGGAAAGCCCGCAGCCCCCAGGTCTGTGGGGCTACGCACGCGGTTCCCAAAGAGCTTTAGAACAAGGTAGAGTATTCCCTGCTGGCTCTTTGGGCGGGGGACCCATCTCCAGCCGTATGGCCATTTTTGTGCCTGGCGCGGCGCCAAGTTGGAAAGGGTGGTGTCGAGGCTGAAGGCAGCAGGAAAGCCCGCAGCCCCCAGGTCTGTGGGACTACGCAAGTGGTTCCCAAAGAGCTTTAGAACAAGGCATAGTTTTCCCTGCTGGCTCTTTGGGCGTGGGACCCATCTCCAGCCGTACGGCCATTATTACTCCTGGCACGGCGCCAAGTTGGATAGGGTGGTGTCGAGGCTGAAGGCAGCAGGAAGGCCCACAGCCTCCAGGTCTGTGGGGCTACGCAAGCGGTTCCCAAAGAGCTTTAGAACAAGGCATAGTTTTCCCTGCTGCCTCCTTGGGCGGGGGACCCATCTCCAGCCGTAAGGCCATTTTTACTCCTGGCGCGGCGCCAAGTGGGAAAGGGTGGTGTCGAGGCTGAAGGCAGCAGGAAGGCCCGCAGCCCCCAGGTCTGTGGGTCTACGCAAGCGGTTCCCAAAGAGCTTTAGACAAAGGCATAGTTTTCCCTGCTGGCTCTTTGGGCGGGGGACCTATCTCCAGCCATATGGCCCTTTATGTGCCTGGCGCGGCGCCAAGTGGGAAAGGGTAGATTTGCACCTGAAGGCAGCAGGAAAGCCTGCAGCCCCCAGGTCTGTGGGGCTACGCAAGCGGTTCCCAAAGAGCTTTAGAACAAGGCATAGTTTTCCCTGCTGGCTCTTTTGGCGGGGGACCCATCTCCAGCCGTATGGCCATTTTTCTGCCTGGTGTGGCGCCAAGTGTGAAAGGGTGGCTTTGAGGCTGAAGGCAGCAGGAAAGCCTGCAGCCCCCAGGTCTGTGGGGCTACACAAGCAGTTCCCAAAGAGCTTTAGAACAAGGCATAGTTTTCCCTGCTGGCTCTTTGGGCGGTGGACCCATGTCCAGCCGTATGGCCATTTTTGTGCCTGGCGCGGCGCCAAGTGGGAAAGGGTGGTGTTGAGGCTGAAGGCGGCACGACAGCCTGCCGCCCGGGGTTTTCTTAATGACTTTTCTTAATGATGTCTCCACAGTGTGAAGTTTTGCAGGATTTGAAAAAGTAATAGACACAGTGAAATTGAGTCTATTGGAAACTTCCATACCTTTCCCTCCAAATCTCTGCTGTCCTGTAGTATGCACTGCCTGCAACTGCTGTTGCAGGAGCAGACAGAGTGGTATCAGATTTAGAAAAAAGGGACATCATTAAGAGGATTCACTCGCCTTATTTTTCACCGGTGTGGCCAGTAAAGAAACCAAAAAGGCAATAGCTGTTCACAGTAGATTACCAAAAGTTGGATGCCAACACTGCATCGCTGACTGCTGCGGTTCCGACTATCGCGGAAATTGTGACAATGATACAAGGAGCTGCCCATCCTTGGAGGGTTGCCTTAGATGTTAAAGACATATTTTTTTATGATTCCCCTCCTTGAGCAGGACAAAGCGCAGTTTGCATTCACATGGAAAGGAGTCCAATATATCTTTAACCGCTTTCCGCAAGGATACAAACATTCCCCCACTATTGCCCATAATGCTTTAGCTAAAGTGCTATCAGAGATTCCTGTTTCACAGGGATGTACAGTATACCAATATATTATTGATGACATCTTAATAGGGGAGAGAACTAAGAAAGTGTACAAGACATGATGGAAAACATCTGAAAAACATTATCAGATTTGGGATTGGAAATTCCCGACTCAAAGTGTCAGGGACCCGCACAGGAAGTTAAATTCCTGGGGGTCTGGTGGATTAAGGGAGCTGCTTCTGTCCCTCAGGATACCCTGGAAAAAATAGAGCATGGCCAGAATCCATCCAGCGTGAAGGAGATACAGCAAGTCCTGGGACTTTAAGTTATTGGCGTAAACACGTCCCTGGCTTTTCCATCATTGCTCGCCCCTTCATAGCTTGCCAAAAAAGGGTAAATCCTGGGTGTGGACTGAACAACACACTAATGCTCTGCAATTACTAATAAAGGAGCTAAGGTTATTCCAACAGCTTCGTCCTATACATCCAACTGACCCTGTCCATGTAGAATGGGGGTTCAGTGAACATGGTTCCCGTTGTAATTTATGGCAGAAGGGACCAGCAGGACCGGAGAGACCATTAGAATTTTGCTCCCACTCCTTCAATGATACTGAGAGCAGATATTCAGACCTGGAGAAGGGTTTACTGTCCCTGGTGCGAGCGTTGCAACGAGCAGAGCAGATAAGAAGAGAACAGAGTGTGATCTTTCCTGGGACCTTTTCGCCTCCCAGATGTGGTCCGTAAAGGGACACCACCACCAGCCGGCATTGCCCAGAGACCTACAGTTCGAAAGTGGTATGCTTATTTAGAAGGCATTAATGAAATCAAGTCAGTCTCTGAAGGCAGTGTTAAAGTATCCAAGGCTACTTCACAAGGATACCAAAGGATATAGATGGTGCCCTATTGTTCCAATCCCCACCAAACAGACCATCTCCGATCCAAGAAGCACCTCCTTTGAGGGACAGCAGTGATCTTACAGGAGTGTGGTTTACTGGTGCGTCATCTCACTGTGAAAAAAATAAGTGGAAATATAAGGCCGTAGCACTGGAAGTAACAACGGGAGAAAGAGCGATTGAAACAGGGGAGGGTAGGGGAACTCAGAGCTGTCCTACTAGCTGCACAACATGGAGCCACCTCCTTTTACGCTGAGTCATATGCTGTTTTTAAAGGAGCCACTGAATGGCTAGGACACTGGGCAGCCAATGATTGGCAGGTGAATAGAGTCCCAGTTTGGGAGACAGATAATTGGAAGCAACTGTTGGAAACAGGAGAACAGAGACCATTGCACATTGCTTGGGTAAAAGGCCACGATCGTTCAAACTCGATCACTGCTCAGTTCAACCAACAGGTAGATGGCCTCACGCGGCTACAACAAATTGACATTGTAGATGATGGTCGGGAATGGGAACGCTTACTTGAATCGTTACATGTTAAACGTGGCCGCACAGGCCGTCCTGACCTGTATCGGGAAGGTGGGTGGCTTGTGTCGGTTAAGCTGTGCGAACAAATAGTAACTGCCTGGTCACAATGTCGCCTACGACTCAGCAAAGATCATCCGAGTAAGGCGCCTCCCTTACACATGCGGGACAAGAAAGCGTTGTGGCATTCATGGCAGCTTGATTATATTGGGCCCTTGAGATCATCAGGTGGGAAAAGATATGTCCTGGTAGGAGTGGAGATTATCTCCAGCCTCAGTATGGCCAGCAGTTTCAAACCAGCTACCAGGGACAACACAGTGAAAGGCCTAAAAGGGTGGCTCAGCACACTTCCCCTTCCCGAGGAAATCCAGAGTGATAACGTTTCACACTTTACCGCTTCGGTGGTACAAGATTGGGCCAAGGAAGAAGGGATTCGATGGGTATTTCATACTCCCTATTATCCCCAGGCTAATGGGCATTGTTGAACGCACCAATAGATTGGTTAAGCGTTTTGCAAAAAGTCATGAACCTGGTTGGCATTTGCGATTGGATGATGCCATCTATCAACTAAATAACAGATGGAGTGGAGACGGCTGTCCTAAAATGAAAGCTTTCTGTGTGCCTGCCAATATTATCTCTCCAAAGGCTGCCAATGAACCGGGAAAATACCCTGGAAGATTTCACCCTGGACTACCTGTGCTAGTGAAAATGCCTCAAAATGGGACGGTGCCAATGGTGCTAGCTACTCCCAAAAATCCCTATGCATGGGAAGCCAAGGATTGTTCAGGGAAGATACACCGGATCAGCACCCTGTGGATCGCACCTTCTTTTTAACCCCGTCGGTCGAATAAGACCGAGCAGAGTTTCTTTTCCTTTATGTCTTACAGGAACCTTGGATGAGCTGTACAGACGGATTGGCCTACGCTACCTTTGAATGTCTCCAGGGAATCCTGACATTGAACCTGGCAATAATACTACTTTTATGATGTATGGCTATCTGGAGGCCCAAATTCTAAAATGACGAATTGGCAGATGGAATTGATGCTATTCAGTTTTACCTTTTTATTCCCTGTTGTTTGTAGTCAGAGAGACCCAGAGTGGCCATGGTCTCAAGCCTTTGTCGTCTGTAATACAAGACTACAGGGAGACCTCATGCTAACGCACCCTTTCCCAATCTAGACAAGCACAGTCTCTGGGGTTTCATTGGGATGTGTCTCAAAGTGACAAACATTCTGGTTGGTGTCAAGACAAAGGTCTTGTGCTTTGAGAGTATTACTCTCAAAAATGAATCCTTGTTGGTCTCGTGAAACGCATGCGTCAACATCAGCAGTTTGCCATTTAGTCTCATTTTGTCGTGCCCAACCTCTGTGCTGTGTTGGATAGAGTAGAGCTCCTTGGTGATTCAACCCCAGTGCGATGATTGGGTATATGGTGTATACTGAGGCATTGCGTATCGTTAAGACAAAAGCTGTGGCTTTGCTCTCAGTGGGATCGTAGGTGAAATTAACCAGATACCACCTGGACTGAAATTTTCTCTCAAACTCAATTGCATTATCCCATATTACTTTTCGAATTTCGGTGGGCAAGGTGCCTTCTTCACCTTCCCTTATGATTTATGAGTTTTTGCAAAACGCTTAACCAATCCGTTGGTGCATTCAACAATGCCATTAGCCTGAGGATAATAGGGAGTATGAAATACCCATCGAATCCCTTCTTCTTTGGCCCAATCTTGTACCACTGTAGCGGTAAAGTGTGAACCGTTATCACTTTGGATTTCCTCTGGAAGGGGAAGTGTGCTGAACCACCCTTTTAGGCCTTTCACTGTGTTGTCCCTGGTAGCTGGTTTGAAACTGCTGGCCATACTGAGGCTGGAGATAATCTCCACTCCTACCAGGACATATCTTTTCCCACCTGATGATCTCAAGGGCCCAATATAATCAATCTGCCAGGAATGCCACAACGCTTTCTTGTCCCGCATGTGTAAGGGAAGCGCCTTACTCGGATGATCTTTGCTGAGTCGTAGGCGACATTGTGACCAGGCAGTTACCATTTGTTCGCACAGCTTAACCGACACAGGCCACCCCCGGGCTAGACCTTCCTGATACAGATCAGTACGGCCTGTATGGCCAGGCTTAATATGTAACCATTCGAGAAAGCGTTTCCCATTCCCGACCGTCATCTACAATGTCAATTTGTTGTAGCCGCGTGAGGCTATCTACCTGTTGGTTGAACTGAGCAGTGATCGAGTTTGAACGATCGTGGACTTTTACCCAAGCAATGTGCAATGTTCTCTGTCCTCCTATTTCCAACAGTTGCTTCCAGCTATCTGTCTCCCAGATTGGGACTCTATTCACCTGCCAATCATTGGCTGCCCAGTGTCCTAGCCATTCAGTGGCTCCTTTAAAAACAGCATATGACTCAGCGTAAATGTAAGTAGCCCCATGTTGTGCAGCTAGTAGGACGGCTCTGAGTTCCCCTACTTGTGCCCTACCTTCTCCTGTTTCAATTGCTCTTTCCCCCGCTGCTACTTCCAGTGCTACGGCCTTGTATTTCCACTTGCTGTTCTCAAGGTGAGATGACGCACCAGTAAACCACACTCCTGTAAGATCACTGCCTTCTTTCAGAGGAGGTGCTTCTTGGATTGGAGATGGTCTGTTTGGTGGGGATTGGAACAATAGGGCACCATCTATATCCTTCTGGAGCATGGATACTTTGATACTACCTTCAGAGATTGGCATGATATCATTAATGCCTTCTAAATAAGCATACCACTTTCGAACTGTGGGTTTCTGGGCAATGCCGGCTGGCGGTGCTGTCCCTTTACGGACCACATCTAGGAGTCGAAAAGGGCCCCAAACAATCACACTCTGTTCTCTCCTTATCTGCTCTGCTCGTTGCAACGCTCGCACCAGGGACAGTAAACCCTTCTCCAGGTCTGAATATCTGCTCTCAGTATCATTAAGGCGTGAGAGCTAAATTCTAATGGTCTCTCCGGTCCTGCTGGTCCCTTTTGCCATAAATTACAACGGGAACCATGTTCACTGAACCCCCATTCTACATGGACAGGGTCAGTTGGATGTATGGGGCCAAGTTGTTGGAATAACCTTAGCTCTTTTATTAGCAATTCTAGTGCATTAGTATGTTGTTCAGTCCACTCCCAGGATTTACCTTTTTTGAGCAAACAATAAAGGGGGCGAGCAATGATGGAAAAGCCAGGGATGTGTTTACGCCAATAACTTAAAGTTCCCAGGACTTGCTGTAACTCCTTCGTGCTGGAAGGATTCTGTCCATGTTCTATTTTTTCAGGGTATCCTGAGGGACAGAAGCAGCTCCCTTAATCCACCAGACCCCCCCAGGAATTTAACTTCCTGTGCGGGTCCCTGACACTTTGAGTCGGGAATTTCCAATCCCAAATCTGATAATGTTTTTCGGATGTTTTGCATCATGTCTTGTACACTTTCTTGGCTCTCTCCCCCTATTAAGATGTCGTCAATATATTGGTATACCGTACATCCCTGTGAAACAGGAATCTCTGATAGCACTTTAGCTAAAGCATTATGGGCAATAGTGGGGGAATGTTTGTATCCTTGCGGAAAGCAGTTAAAGGTATATTGGACTCCTTTCCATGTGAATGCAAACTGCGCTTTGTCCTGCTCAAGGAGGAGAATCATAAAAAAAATATGTCTTTAACATCTAAGGCAGCCACCCAAGCATGGGCAGCTCCTTTTATCATTGCCACAATTTCCGCGATATTAGGAACCGCAGCGGTCAGGGGTGCAGTGTTGGCGTTTAATTTTCCGTAATCTACTGTGAAACGCCATTGCCTTTTTGGTTTCTTTACTGGCCACACTGGTGAATTATAAGGCGCGTGAGTCCTCTTAATGATGTTTCTTTTTTCTAAATCTGATACCACCCCGTCTGCTCCTGCAAGTGCAGCTGCAGGCAGTGGGTACTGTCAGGCGTTGGTAATTTTAGAAGGAGGCAAAAGTATAGATGTTTCTAATAGCCCCAATTTAACTGTGTCTAATCCTTTTTTGCGTCCTGCAAAACTCCACACAGTTCCATCTCCATCTGGGAGTTTCCACATTCGCCCACGCAGTACGTCAAATCCTAGGAGGTTAGTACGTGAGGCACCCACTAACGCTTCTGCCCTAGTCATTCGCTGCTCTCCCGGCAACCAGAGGTTAATTTTTGCAGTGGGGCATGTTTTTACCACACCATCAATTCCCGTGAAGTTGACTCTGCGTCGGGTGGGATTTATACCTAGAAGTTGTGCTGTTTCGTTAGTGATTGCAGACATTTGGGCTCCGGTATCAATAATAAAATTTACCAATATCTTCCGGGGGTCCAACAGGAATGACAATAACGGGTTCGGAGTCTTTATGAGAGCGCCATTGGATTGCTAGTACCTGCCGGACAGGGTGGCTCACTGCCCTCCCCGGGGATAGGAGTGTTTTGGCTGGGACTCTGTCAAATCAATCAAGTTACGTTCCGGTGCAGAAGGCACAATTTTCTCACGGCTTGGGGATTCTCTGGTTAGGCTTTTCTCCCCAGCCGCATTATTCTTTCTAGGTAGAGATTGGACTAGCGTACGGAGATCTCCCGTAGGGTCACCGCGCAAGAATTGTCGGGGCACCCCTAATTGTAGGGCTTTACGCCACAACTCATTTCGGTCCTTATCAGGCTTAAACCTTCCCTCTGATTTAGGGTTTTGAGTGTGAGTTTGGACTTGGCGAACCTTTCGCGGGTGTTCGGAGGATTTCTCACTAGTTTGGCTGGCCCAGCCCATTCGGCGCCCTTATTGATCTATTTCCTGTACATTCCAGGTGGGCATGTAGTGACGACGGCCCCGCCCATGAGCACCCCGAGCATCCCGTATACGATCTTGAGTGCGAACAAGGAACGGTTTCAGGCAATCGGGCAGACCACGGATGAGAGGGGCTAATCGATCCGGGTCGATAGCGGCTGACATTGGGGATTTCCGAAATTCCTCTCTGTCATACATGGCTTGCAGACAAGCTGCTTTCCGTACAGCCGCAAACAGATCAGAGTAGCCTGTAGCTCTAATCTCTAACGGCTCCCCCCTCTCTCGCGGATCCATACCCCTTGCCCAAAAGGCTGCTCGAGCGGTTAGGGAATAATTATGATCCCCAGGCATAGTGGTTAAAAACACTCCTGGTCCCCAAGAGTCTCCTGCTTCTTCCTCACTCAGCATAATTCTGTGCCCCCCTTCAGAAGAAACTCGCCACACGTACTCAACAGCCGACTCTTCTGGTCGCCTCGAATATTTCTCCCTTATTTTTGTTAACTCGGTTGGTGTCCATGGAACGGTACGCACAGTGGTGTGAATTTCATCACCATCATCAACTGCAGTTTCAGTTTTAACCAGAGGACGTAAAGGAAAAACTTGGGATTTCAAAGTAAAAGTCCTTTCCTCCTCATCTTCTTCGTCATCCTCACTATTAGACAAAAAAATCTCCGGTCTGGGTTCCGGAATTTGGATAACACAGTAACTTACGAATCTGTTGGACCTGAGTCGAGGGCTGCATTTTATCTAAGAGCCCGGTCACCCTTTCAATAACATTTTAAGTTGGCGATTTTTCACTCCCAAGTTGAGCATTCCGGTTTCCTAAACATTCATTCTCACTCACAAGCTTATCGACTTGAGTTCTTAATTTTTCTCCTGTCTCCTTTTGCAAGGCTAATGATGACTTCAGCACCTCATTCTCCGATTTCAGGGTTGCATATTCTACAGCTGAAATCAGATTAGGAGCGGGGGTTTCTCTAGCTTCTTGTTGTGCACAAGATAAACAGGCGCCTAACACCGCACAAATCACACCCTTGCCTTTCCCCGCTCTGAGCTTCTGTGAAACCCGACGCTCTTCAATACGTTCCACCACTTTCTCTTCATCCTTCCAAAATTTTTGGGCCCACTCCTTCCCAGCCTGGGAAGGGGCACAATCATATTTTTGCAGCAGTTTATCCATGGCAATCCTGCCGACTACGCCAAATTCTGTTGCGTGAAACGGGGCCAAGCGGTTTTGGCAGAAGATAAACCCCCTTGCGTTCTAACACTCCTCACCGAGGTGGGAGGCCAGGTGCGGCTGGGTTTCAATTCTGAGTGATGCCCAATTCAGCACTATCAGGCCAATCGCGTTTAATATGTGTTAAACTAGTACGATTTGGAGACACTAATAGTGGGCTGCACCTTCAGTCTAGTCGTGCTCCTGAACCAGCACGGCCTCTCTCAAGTTTTGGTCGCCTTCAGGGAGAAAGCGAAACGACTAGCTACTGAAACAGTGCAGTTTATTTAAACAACAGATATACAGGTTCTTTAGGATTGCCGGTGATAAATACACTGTCTGCAAAGCACGTGCAAATAAAGACATTGTTAAATATACAAACGCGCGACAAAATTATAAACGATACAGCCTGGCTATAAATGTAGTGTAGAGATTCTCTAGAGAAATTTCTAGAGTCCCCGAGAAAGCACTCGGTGTAATCAAAGTCTTACCCAAAGGCATCCTTATGGGGGGGAAGAAAGGCTCAGCCCGTCGACTGATCCCAGAAAACAGCGGTGGGATTCTTCGCGATGGTGTCTTCCCTGACATCCCCTCTCTCTTGGGCTATTTTTATATTATTTTTTTATCTTCAAAGTGGAGTTTGAGTGACTTTAGTCATATGTACTTTTATTATGATTAATGTACTCAAGGAGGAGTGTTCACACCTCGGGGGCGGACAGCCTCCGGGATGGAGGTGTGTTTTGGTACATTGTGGTGAGCAAAGTTCGCACAAAAGGACAGCATTTCATCAACATTTGACGAAATGTTGGCTCGGGTAGCGTGTAGGCCGCTTATCAGTTCCGTAGTACCATCTCGTCCCCATATCTGCTATTCGTCACAAGGGAAGGCCACGGAACAAGCGCGTTCCGTTCCATCCCTCGTGTAGTTTCGCAAACAACCTTGTACAGGGAATCACAGCTGTTGCATTCTTCGTGTGCTAGCTGCGGCTGTATTCTACCTCAGAAGCCTCTTGATTTTATGACTTTCCTTAATGTGTGAACAATGCTGTATTTTTGTATTCTTGGCCAATTTAGTAATTATTCCACAAGAACACACATTGGTTGCCGATTTATCGACGGGTCTAATCACCACAGGCCAACTGTAATTAAAACCATCTATGTAGACTCTACCAAAGCGGACAAATACAACACTGATTGTTACAAAATTATGGAGCCAAATTCAGATTGCTGGCACAATTTCACTTTCATCAAACCTACAGTAGTGTACTGTATTTGGGGCTACAAGGGCACAGAATTGTTATTTGCATTTATGATTGACTCAAATACACCTGAACTTGCTGAAATGAATCCAGAACCTACACCCCACAAACTCTCAAAGGCTCGCTCTTCTAAGAGAAAAAAAACCACCTCTCTCTTTTCTAAGCCCTCCATTAGACTAACTCCTTACATTTTCAACATTGGCCCTTACGTTATTAAACACACACAGGTCAACAACAGGTACTGTTTAATCCCACATATTCCCTCAAACGAGCAGAATTGTCAATGCAGATTAAAATCTCTGCGATCAAACCCACCTGCTTACCGTTCCTGAGTACATCTTATGCAGAGTGGTCAGCATGGTTACGCAAACGAACTCTTGCCACTTCACACGGATGGAAGAGGGATGCGACTGGTATCTTAGGAACAGGCCTGGGAGTCTTGAATAGTATAGATGCTGAGATACTTGCCAACAAACTAGTCACAACCACTACTGATCTGGACAAATTAAGACATCCCCTACGGTCCTCTCTATTAGCATTGGGAAACCACCAAGGGCTTTTATCGAATATATTGCCTCAATGGGAAGAAACGGGTGAAAAAGACCATCAGCTGATCACAGATGCACTTGGTACAACCCAAACCAATGTTTCCTTGGCTCTTAGTTGTATCCAAGCCCAATTGTGAATGCAATCTATGACAGCCGCAATCATAAGGGAAGGTGAAGAAGGCACCTTGCCCACCGAAATTCGAAAAGTAATATGGGATAACGCAATTGAAGTTGAGAAAAGATTTCAGTCCAGGTGGTATCTGGTTAATTTCACCTACGATCCCACTGAGAGCAAAGCCACAGCTTTTGCCTTAACGATACGCAATGCCTCAGTATACACCATATAGCCAATCATCGCACTGGGGTTGAATCACCAAGGAGCTCTACTCTATCCAACACAGCACAGAGGTTGGGCACGACAAAATGAGACTAAATGGCAAACTGCTGATGTTGACGCATGCGTTTCACGAGACCAACGAGGATTCATTTGTGAGAGTAATACTCTCAAAGCACAAGACCTTTGTCTTGACACCAACCAGAATGCTTGTCACTTTGAGACACATCCCGATGAAACCCCAGAGACTGTGCTTGTCTAGATTGGGAAAGGGTGCGTTAGCATGAGGTCTCCCTGTAGTCTTGTATTCAGAGATGACATAGTAATCACTCAAATCTTTGTGTTTGAACTTTACTAACACAAAGTTACGGGATGCGACTTCAATTATTAAGCTCCTGTTACGTCTTTTCAATTGCTACAACCTAATTACACGTTGATTCGAGATTGTTGCCTACCCCTATCGGAATGAATCTCTCCCTGGTGAAGAAGCTGCTAAAACACAATGAATTGAAGCGACTCTTGAAAGAGGCCCAAGAAAATAGACAGACAACTTTGATTACCGTCCATCATCAGGTTGAAGAAATACACCAAGCGTTGGAAAGAGTGAAGAGAGGCGGAGGACATAGATGGGGAGATACTCTTTTTGGATGGTCACTGACAGTTACAGGACTTTATAACAAGATGCTTCACTCTGTTGTTGTTTTACTAATAGTCACTGTATTGTGCTTTGCTTAGACAATTGTTTTGCATGTTAGACTTTGGATTATGACGAAAAGTTTAAATCGCTTGATCACTCCACGAGAAGGATTTCCACTTGATATCCCTCACCAAAAGAACACATGTGATCTTTCTTATCAGAGTTGAATACGTCGACCTTGACTGACTGTAGACAAAGTTTTCCCTGCAGGCTCTTTGGGCGTGGCACCCATCTCCAGCCGTATGGCCATTTTTGTGCCTGGCGCGGCGCCAAGTGGGAAAGGGTGGTGTCGAGGCTGAAGGCAGCAGGAAAGCCCGCAGCCCCCAGGTCTGTGGGGCTACACAAGCGGTTCCCAAAGAGCTTTAGAACATGGCATAGTTTTCCCTGCTGGCTCCTTGGGCGGGGGACCCATCTCCAGCCATCGGCCTTTTATGTGCCTGTCCTGGCGCCCAGAGGGAAAGGGTTGTTTTGAGGCTGAAGGCAGCAGGAAAGCCCGCAGCCCCCAGGTCTGTGGGGCTACGCAAGCGGTTCCCAAAGACCTTTAGAACAAGGCATAGTTTTCCCTGCTGGCTCTTTGGGCGTGGCACACATCTCCAGCCATATGGCCATTTTTGGGCCTGGCGCGGCACCAAGTGGGAAAGGGTGGTGTCGAGGCTGAAGCTAGCAGGAAAGCCTGCAGCCCCCAGGTCTGTGGGACAACGCAAGCGGTTCCCAAAGAGCTTTAGAACAAGGCACAGTTTTCCCTCCTGGCTGTTTGGGCGGGGGATCCATCTCCATCCATATGGCCATTTTAGGGCCTGGCGCGGCACCAAGTGGGAAAGGGTGGTGTCGAGGCTGAAGGCAGCAGGAAAGCCTGCAGCCCCCAGGTCTGTGGGGCTACGCAAGCGGTTCCCAAAGAGCTTTAGAACAAGGCATAGTTTTCCCTGATGGCTCCTTGGTCGGGGGACCCATTGCCTGCCATATGGCCATTTTTGTGCCTGGCGTGGCACCAAGTGGGAAAGGGTGGTGTCGAGGCTGAAGCTAGCAGGAAAGCCTGCAGCCGCCAGGTCTGTGGGGCTACACAAGCAGTTCCCAAAGAGCTTTAGAACAAGGCACAGTTTTCCCTCCTGGCTGTTTTGGCGGGAGATCCATCTCCATCCATATGTCCATTTTTGTGCTTGGCGCGGCGCCAAGTGGGAAAGGCTGGTGTCGAGGCTGAAGGCAGCAGGAAAGCCTGCAGCCCCCAGGTCTGTGGGGCTACGCAAGCGGTTCCCAAAGACCTTTAGAACAAGGCATAGTTTTCCCTGCTGGCTCTTTGCACGTGGCACACATCTCCAGCCATATGGCCATTTTTGTGCCTGGCGCGGCGCCAAGTGGGAAAGGGTGTTGTCGAGGCTGAAGGCAGCAGGAAAGCCTGCAGCCCCCAGGTCTGTGGGTCTACGCAAGCGGTTCCCAAAGAGCTTTAGAACAAGGCATAGTTTTCCCTGCTGGCTCCTTGGGCGGGGGACCCATCTCCAGCCGTATGGCCATTTTTGTGCATGGTGCGGCGCCAAGTGGGAAAGGGTGGTTTTGAGGCTGAAGGCAGCAGGAAAGCCCGCAGCCCCCAGGTCTGTGGGGCTACGCAAGCGGTTCCCAAAGAGCTTTAGAACAAGGCATAATTTTCCCTCATGGCTCCTTGGGCGGGGGACCCATTGCCTGCCGAATGGCCATTTTTGTGCCTGGCGTGGCACCAAGTGGGAAAGGGTGGTGTCGAGGCTGAAGCTAGCAGGAAAGCCTGCAGCCCCCAGGTCTGTGGGACAACGCAAGCGGTTCCCAAAGAGCTTTAGAACAAGGCACAGTTTTCCCTCCTGGCTGTTTGGGCGGGGGATCCATCTCCATCCATATGTCCATTTTTGTGTCTGTCCCGGCGCCCAGAGGGAAAGGGTGGTTTTGAGACTGAAGGCAGCAGGAAATCCTGCAGCCCCCATGTCAGTGGGACAATTCAAGGGGTTCCCAAAGAGCTTTAGAACAAGGCATAGTTTTCCCTGCTGGCTCTTTGGGCGGGGGACCCATCTCCAGCCGTAAGGCCATTTTTGTGCATGTCGCGGCACCAAGTGGGAAAGGGTGGCTTTGAGGCTGAAGGCAGCAGCAAAGCCCGCAGCCCCCAGGTCTGTGGGGCTACGCAAGCGGTTCCCAAAGAGCTTTAGAACAAGGCATAGTTTTCCCTGCTGGCTCCTTGGGCGGGGGACCCATCTCCAGCCGCATGGCCATTTTTGTGCCTGGCGCGGTGCCCAGTGGGAAAGCGTGGTGTCGAGGCTGAAGGCAGCAGGAAAGCCCGCAGTCCCCAGGTCTCTGGGGCTACGCAAGTGGTTCCCAAAGAGCTTTAGAACAAGGCATAGTTTTCCCTGCTGGCTCCTTGGGCGGTGGACCCATCTCCAGCCATATGCCATTTTTGTGCCTGGCGCGGCGCCAAGTAGGAAAGGGTGGTTTTGAGGCTGAGGCAGCACGCAAGCCCACAGCCTCCAGCTCTGTGGGGCTACGCAAGCGGTTCCCAAAGAGCTTTAGAACAAGGCATAGTTTTCCCTGCTGGCTCCTTGGGCGGGAGACCCATCTCTAGCCGTATGGCCATTTTTGTGCCTGGCGCGGTGCCCAGTGGGAAAGGGTGGTGTCGAGGCTGAAGGCAGCAGGAAAGCCTGCAGCCCCCAGGTCTGTGGGGCTAGGCAAGCGGTTCCCAAAGAGCTTTAGAACAAGGCATAGTTTTCCCTGCTGGCTCTTTGGGCATGGGACCCATCTCTAGCCATAGGCCATTTTTCTGCCTGGCGCGGCGCCAAGGTGGAAAGGGTGGTTTTGAGGCTGAAGGCAGCACGAAAGCCCGCAGCCCCCAGGTCTGTGGGGCTACGCAAGCGGTTCCCAAAGACCTTTAGAACAAGGCATAGTTTTCCCTGCTGGCTCCTTGGGCGGGGGACCCATTGCCTGCCGTATGGCCATTTTTGTGCTTGGCGCGGGGCCAAGTGGGAAAGGCTGGTGTCGAGGCTGAAGGCAGCAGGAAAGCCTGCAGCCCCCAGGTCTGTGGGGCTACGCAAGCGGTTCCCAAAGAGCTTTAGAACAAGGCATAGTTTTCCCTGCTTGCTCCTTGGGCAGGGGACCCATCTCCAACCGTATGGCCATTTTTGTGCATGGTGCGGCGCTAAGTGGGAAAGGGTGGTTTTGAGGCTGAAGGCAGCAGGAAAGCCCGCAGCCCCCAGATCTATTGGGCTACGCAAGCGGTTCCCAAAGACCCTTAGAACAAGGCATAGTTTTCCCTGCTGACTCCTTGGGCGTGGCACCCATCTCCAGCCGTATGGCGATTTTTGTGTATGGCGCGGCGCCAAGTGGGAAAGGGTGTTGTCGAGGCTGAAGGCAGCAGCAAAGCCCGCAGCCCCCAGGTCTGTGGGGCTACACAAGCGGTTCCCAAAGAGCTTTAGAACAAGGCATAGTTTTCCCTGCTGGCTCTTTGGGCGGGGGACCCATTGCCTGCCGTATGGCCATTTTTGTGCCTGGCGTGGCAACAAGAGGGAAAGGGTGGTGTCGAGGCTGAAGCTAGCAGGAAAGCCTGCAGCCCCCAGGACTGTGGGGCTACGCAAGCGGTTCCCAAAGAGCTTTAGAACAAGCCACAGTTTTCCCTGCTGGCTGTTTGGGCGGGGAATCCATCTCCATCCATATGTCCTTTTTTGTGCTTGGCGCGGCGCCAAGTGGGAAAGGCTGGTGTCGAGGCTGAAGGCAGCAGGAAAGCCCGCAGCCACCAGGTCTGTGGGGCTACGCAAGCGGTTCCCAAAGAGCTTTAGAGCAAGGCATAGTTTTCCCTGCTGGCTCTTTGCGCGTGGCACACATCTCCAGCCATATGGCCATTTTTGGGCCTGGAGCGGCACCAAGTGGGAAAGGTGGTGTCGAGGCTGAAGGCAGCAGGAAAGCCTGCAGCCCCCAGGTCTGTGGGGCTACGCAAGCGGTTCCCAAAGAGCTTTAGAACAAGGCATAGTTTTCCCTGCTGGCTCCTTGGGCGGGGGACCCATCTCCAACCGTATGGCCATTTTTGTGCATGGTGCGGCGCCAAGTGGGAAAGGGTGGTTTTGAGGCTGAAGGCAGCAGGAAAGCCCGCAGCCCCCAGATCTATTGGGCTACGCAAGTGGTTCCCAAAGAGCCTTAGAACAAGGCATAGTTTTCCCTGCTGGCTCATTGGGCGGGGGACCCATCTCCAGCCGTATGGCCATTTTTGGGCCTGGCGCGGCACCAAGTGGGAAAGGGTTGTGTTGAGGCTGAAGCTAGCAGGAAAGCCTGCAGCCCCCAGGTCTGTGGGGCTACGCAAGCGGTTCCCAAAGAGCTTTAGAACAAGGCACAGTTTTCCCTCCTGGCTCTTTGGGCGGGGGATCCATCTCCATCCATATGGCCATTTTAGGGCCTGGCGCGGCACCAAGTGGGAAAGGGTGGTGTCGAGGCTGAAGGCAGCAGGAAAGCCTGCAGCCCCCAGGTCTGTGGGGCTACGCAAGCGTTTCCCAAAGAGCTTTAGAACAAGGCATAGTTTTCCCTGCTGGCTCCTTGGTCGGTGGACCCATTGCCTACCGTATGGCCATTTTTGTGCCTGGCGTGGCACCAAGTGGGAAAGGGTGGTGTCGAGGCTGAAGCTAGCAGGAAAGCCTGCAGCCGCCAGGTCTGTGGGGCTACACAAGCGGTTCCCAAAGAGCTTTAGAACAAGGCACAGTTTTCCCTGCTGGCTGTTTGGGCGGGGGATCCATCTCCATCCATATGTCCTTTTTTGTGCTTGGCGCGGCGCCAAGTGGGAAAGGGTGGTGTCGAGGCTGAAGGCAGCAGGAAAGCCCGCAGCCACCAGGTCTGTGGGGCTACGCAAGCGGTTCCCAAAGACCTTTAGAACAAGGCATAGTTTTCCCTGCTGGCTCTTTGGGCGTGGCACACATCTCCAGCCATATGGCCATTTTTGGGCCTGGCGCGGCACCAAGTGGGAAAGGTGGTGTCGAGGCTGAAGGCAGCAGGAAAGCCTGCAGCCCCCAGGTCTGTGGGGTAGGCAAGCGGTTCCCAAAGAGCTTTGGAACAAGGCATAGTTTTCCCTGCTGGCTCCTTGGGCGGGGGACCCATCTCCAACCGTATGGCCATTTTTGTGCATGCTGCGGCGGCGGCAAGTGGGAAAGGGTGGTGTTGAGGCTGAAGGCAGCAGGAAAGCCCGCAGCCCCCAGGTCTGTTGGGCTACGCAAGTGGTTCCCAAAGAGCCTTAGAACAAGGCATAGTTTTCCCTGCTGGCTCTTTGGGCGGGGGACCAATCTCCAGCCGTATGGCCATTTTTGTGCCTGGCGCGGTGCCCAGTGGGAAAGCGTGGTTTTGAGGGTGAAAGCAGCAGGAAAGCCTGCAGCCCCCAGATCTATTGGGCTACGCAAGCGGTTCCCAAAGAGCCTTAGAACAAGGCATAGTTCTCCCTGCTGACTCCTTGGGCGTGGCACCCATCTCCAGCCGTATGGCCATTTTTGTGCATGCTGCGGCGGCGGCAAGTGGGAAAGGGCGGTGTTGAGGCTGAAGGCAGCAGGAAAGCCTGCAGCCCCCAGGTCTGTTGGGCTACGCAAGTGGTTCCCAAAGAGCCTTAGAACAAAGCATAGTTTTCCCTGCTGGCTCTTTGGGCGGGGGACCCATCTCCAGCCATATGGCCATTTTTGTGCCTGGCGCGGCGCCAAGTGGGAAAGGGTGGTGTCGAGGCTGAAGGCAGCAGGAAAGCCTGCAGCCCCCAGGTCTGTGGGACAACGCAAGCGGTTCCCAAAGAGCTTTAGAACAAGGCATAGTTTTCCCTGCTGGCTCCTTGGGCGGTGGACACATCTCCAGCCATATGCCATTTTTGTGCCTGATGCGGCGCCAAGTGGGAAAGGGTGGCTTTGAGGCTGAGGCAGCAGGAAAGCCCACAGCCTCCAGCTCTCTGGGGCTACGCAAGCGGTTCCCAAAGAGCTTTAGAACAAGGCATAGTTTTCCTGCTGGCTCTTTGGGCATGGGACCCATCTCTAGCCATAGGCCATTTTTCTGCCTGGCGCGGCGCCAAGTGGGAAAGGGTGGTTTTGAGGCTGAAGGCAGCACGAAAGCCCGCAGCCCCCAGGTCTGTGGGGCTATGCAAGCGGTTCCCAAAGAGCTTTAGAACAAGGCATAGTTTTCCCTGCTGGCTCTTTGGGCGGGGGACCCATTGCCTGCCGTATGGCCATTTTTGTGCTTGGCGCGGGGCGAAGTGGGAAAGGGTGGTGTCGAGGCTGAAGGCAGCAGGAAAGCCCGCAGCCCCCAGGTCTGTGGGGCTACGCAAGCGGTTCCCAAAGAGCTTTAGAACAAGGCATAGTTTTCCCTGCTTGCTCCTTGGGCAGGGGACCCATCTCCAACCGTATGGCCATTTTTGTGCATGGTGCGACGCCAAGTGGGAAAGGGTGGTTTTGAGGCTGAAGGCAGCAGGAAAGCCCGCAGCCCCCAGATCTATTGGGCTACGCAAGCGGTTCCCAAAGAGCCTTAGAACAAGGCATAGTTTTCCCTGCTGACTCCTTGGGCGTGGCACCCATCTCCAGCCGTATGGCGATTTTTGTGCATGGCGCGGCGCCAAGTGGGAAAGGGTGTTGTCGAGGCTGAAGGCAGCAGCAAAGCCCGCAGCCCCCAGGTCTTTGGGGCTACACAAGCGGTTCCCAAAGAGCTTTAGAACAAGGCATAGTTTTCCCTGCTGGCTCCTTGGGCGGGGGACCCATTGCCTGCCGTAAGGCCATTTTTGTGCCTGGCGTGGCACCAAGTGGGAAAGGGTGGTGTCGAGGCTGAAGCTAGCAGGAAAGCCTGCAGCCCCCAGGTCTGTGGGGCTATGCAAGCGGTTCCCAAAGAGCTTTAGAACAAGGCACAGTTTTCCCTGCTGGCTGTTTGGGCGGGGGATCCATCTCCATCCATATGTCCTTTTTTGTGCTTGGCGCGGCGCCAAGTGGGAAAGGGTGGTGTCGAGGCTGAAGGCAGCAGGAAAGCCCGCAGCCACCAGGTCTGTGGGGCTACGCAAGCGGTTCCCAAAGAGCTTTAGAACAAGGCATAGTTTTCCCTGATGGCTCTTTGGGCTCGGGACCCATCTCCAGGCATATGGCCCTTTATGTGCCTGGCGCGGCGCCAAGTGGGAAAGGGTAGATTTGCGGCTGAAGGCAGCAGGAAAGCCTGCAGCCCCCAGGTCTGTGGGGCTACGCAAGCGGTTCCCAAAGAGCTTTAGAACAAGGCATAATTTTCCCTGCTGGCTCCTTGGGCAGGGGACCCATCTCCAGCCGTATGGCCATTTTTCTGCCTGGTGTGGCGCCAAGTGGGAAAGGGTGGTTTTGAGGCTGAAGGCAGCAGGAAAGCCCGCAGCCCCCAGGTCTGTGGGGCTACGCAAGCGGTTCCCAAAGAGCTTTAGAACAAGGCATAGTTTTCCCTGCTGGCTCTTTGCGCAGGGTACTCATCTCCAGCCGTATGGCCATTTTTGTGCCTGGCGCGGCACCAAGTGGGAAAGGGTGGTTTTGAGGCTGAAGGCAGCAGGAAAGCCCGCAACCCCCAGGACTGTTGGGCTACGCAAGCGGTTCCCAAAGAGCTTTAGAACAAGGCATAATTTTCCCTGCTGGCTCTTTGGGCAGGGGACCCATCTCCAGCCGTATGGCCATTTTTGTGCCTGGCGTGGTGCCCACAGGCAAAAGGTGGTTTTGAGGCTGAAGGCAGCAGGAAAGCCCGCAGCCCCCAGGTCTGTGGGACAACACAAGCGGTTCCCAAAGAGCTTTAGAACAAGGCATAGTTTTCCCTGCTGGCTCTTTGGGCGTGGCACCCATGTCCAGCCGTATGGACATTTTTGTGCCTGGCGCGGCGCCAAGTTCTAGAGGGTGGTTTTGAGGCTGAAGGCAGCGGGAAATCCTGCAGCCCCCAGGTCTGTGGGGCTACGCAAGCGGTTCCCAAAGAGCTTTAGAACAAGGCATAGTTTTCCCTGATGGCTCTTTGGGCGGGGGACCCATCTCCAGCCATAGGCCTTTTTTGTGCCTGTCCCGGCGCCCAGAGGGAAACGTTGTTGTCGAGGCTGAAGGCAGCAGGAAGGCCCGCAGCCCCCAGGTCTGTGGGGCTACGCAAGCAGTTCCCAAAGAGCTTTAGAACAAGGCATAGTTTTCCGTGCTGGCTCTTTGGGCGGGGGACCCATCTGCACCCATATGGCAATTTTTGTGTCTGACACGGCACCAAGTGGGAAAGGGTGGTTTTGAGGCTGAAGGCAGCAGGAAAGCCCGCAGCCCCCAGGTCTGTGGGGCTACGAAAGCGGTTCCCAAAGGGCCTTAGAACGAGGCATAGTTTTCCCTGCTGGCTCTTTGGGAAGGGGACCCATGTCCATCCGTATAGCCATTTTTGTGCCTGGCGCGGCGCCAAGTGGGAAAGGGTGGTTTTGAGGCTGAAGGCAGCAGCAAACTCTGCAGCCCCCAGGTCTGTGGGGCTACGCAAGCGGTTCCCAAAGAGCTTTAGAACAAGGCATAGTTTTCCCTGCTGGCTCTTTGGGCTCGGGACCCATCTCCAGGCATATGGCCATTTTTGTGCCTAGCGCAGCGCCCAGAGGGAAAGGGTGGTTTTGAGGCTGAAGGCAGCAGGAAAGCCTGCAGCCCCCAGGTCTGTGGGGCTACGCAAGCGGTTCCCAAAGAGCTTTAGACAAAGGCATATTTTTCCCTGCTGGCTCTTTGGGCAGGGGACCTATCTCCAGCCATATGGCCCTTTATGTGCCTGGCGCGGCGCCAAGTGGGAAAGGGTAGATTTGCAGCTGAAGGCAGCAGGAAAGCCTGCAGCCCCCAGGTCTGTCGGACTACGCAAGCGGTTCCCAAAGAGCTTTAGACAAAGGCATAGTTTTCCTTGCTGGCTCTTTGGGCGGGGGACCTATCTCCAGCCATATGGCCCTTTATGTGCCTGGCGCGGCGCCAAGTGGGAAAGGGTAGATTTGCGGCTGAAGGCAGCAGGAAAGCCTGCAGCCCCCAGGTCTGTGGGGCTACGCAAGCGGTTCCCAAAGAGCTTTAGAACAAGGCATAATTTTCCATGCTGGCTCCTTGGGCATGGGACCCATCTCCAACCGTATGGCCATTTTTCTGCCTGGTGTGGCGCCAAGTGGGAAAGGGTGGTGTCGAGGCTGAAGGCAGCAGGAAAGCCCGCAGCCCCCAGGTCTGTGGGGCTACGCAAGCGGTTCCCAAAGAGCTTTAGAACAAGGCATAGTTTTCCCTGCTGGCTCTTTCGGTGGGGGACCCGTCTCCAGCCATAGGCCTTTTTTGTGCCTGGCGCGACGCCTAGAGGGTAAGGGTGGTTTTGAGGCTGAAGGCAGCAGGAAAGCCCGCAGCCCCCAGGTCTGTGGGGCTACGCAAGCGGTTCCCAAAGAGCTTTAGAACAAGGCATAGTTTTCCTTGCTGGCTCTATGGGAAGGGGACCCATGTCCATCCGTATAGCCATTTTTGTGCCTGGCGCGGCGCCAAGTGGGAAAGGGTGGTGTCGAGGCTGAAGGCAGCAGGAAAGCCCGCAGCCCCCAGGTCTGTGGGGCTACGCAAGTGGTTCCCAAAGAGCTTTAGAACAAGGCATAGTTTTCCCTGCTGGCTCTTTGGGCGTGAGACCCATCTCCAGCCGTACGGCCATTTTTGTGCCTGGCGCGGCGCCAAGTGGGAAAGGGTGGTGTCGAGGCTGAAGGCAGCAGGAAGGCCCGCAGCCCCCAGGTCTGTGGGGCTACGCAAGCGGTTCCCAAAGAGCTTTAGAACAAGGCATATTTTTCCCTGCTGGCTCTTTCGGTGGGGGACCCATCTCCAGCCATAGGCCTTTTTTGTGCCTGGCGCGACGCCTAGAGGGTAAGGGTGGTTTTGAGGCTGAAGGCAGCAGGAAAGCCCGCAGCACCCAGGTCTGTGGGGCTACGCAAGCGGTTCCCAAAGAGCTTTAGAACAAGGCATAGTTTTCCTTGCTGGCTCTTTGGGAAGGGGACCCATGTCCATCCGTATAGCCATTTTTGTGCCTGGCGCGGCGCCAAGTGGGAAAGGGTGGTGTCGAGGCTGAAGGCAGCAGGAAAGCCTGCAGCCCCCAGGTCTGTGGGGCTACGCAAGTGGTTCCCAAACAGCTTTAGAACAAGGCATAATTTTCCCTGCTGGCTCTTTGGGCGTGGGACCCATCTCCAGCCGTACGGCCATTTTTGTGCCTGGCGCGGCGCCAAGTGGGAAAGGGTGGTGTCGAGGCTGAAGGCAGCAGGAAGGCCCGCAGCCCCCAGGTCTGTGGGGCTACGCAAGCGGTTCCCAAAGAGCTTTAGAACAAGGCATATTTTTCCCTGCTGGCTCCTAGGGCGTGGCACCCATGTCCAGCCGTATGGCCATTTTTGTGCCTGGCGCGGTGCCAAGTTGTAAAGGGTGGCTTTGAGGCTGAAGGCAGCACGAAAGCCCGCAGCCCTCAGGTCTGTGGGGCTAGGCAAGCGGTTCCCAAAGAGCTTTAGAACAAGGCATAGTTTTCCCTGCTGGCTCTTTGGGCTCGGGACCCATCTCCAGCCATATGGCCATTTTTGTGCCTAGCGCAGCGCCCAGAGGGAAAGGGTGGTGTTGAGGCTGAAGGCAGCAGGAAGGCCCGCAGCACCCAGGTCTGTGGGGCTACGCAAGCGGTTCCCAAAGAGCTTTAGAACAAGGCATAGTTTTCCTTGCTGGCTCTTTGGGAAGGGGACCCATGTCCATCCGTATAGCCATTTTTGTGCCTGGCGCGGCGCCAAGTGGGAAAGGGTGGTGTCGAGGCTGAAGGCAGCAGGAAAGCCTGCAGCCCCCAGGTCTGTGGGGCTACGCAAGTGGTTCCCAAAGAGCTTTAGAACAAGGCACAGTTTTCCCTGCTGTCTCTTTGGGCGGGGGACCTATCTGCAGCCATATGGCCCTTTATGTGCCTGGTGTGGCGCCAAGTGGGAAAGGGTGGTGTCGAGGCTGAAGGCAGCAGGAAAGCCCGCAGCCCCCAGGTCTGTGTGGCTACGCAAGCGGTTCCCAAAGAGCTTTAGAACAAGGCATAGTTTTCCCTGCTGGCTCTTTCGGTGGGGGACCCATCTCCAGCCATAGGCCTTCTTTGTGCCTGGCGCGACGCCTAGAGGGTAAGGGTGGTTTTGAGGCTGAAGGCAGCAGGAAAGCCCGCAGCTCCCAGGTCTGTGGGGCTACGCAAGCGGTTCCCAAAGAGCTTTAGAACATGGCATAGTTTTCCCTGATGGCTCTTTGGGAAGGGGACCCATGTCCATCCGTATGGCCATTTTTGTGCCTGGCGCGGTGCCCAGTGGGAAAGGGTGGTTTTGAGGCTGAAGGCAGCAGGAAAGCCTGCAGCCCCCAGGTCTGTGGGGCTACGCAAGTGGTTCCCAAAGAGCTTTAGAACAAGGCATAGTTTTCCCTGCTGGCTCTTTGGGCGTGGGACCCATCTCCAGCCATACGGCCATTTTTGTGCCTGGCGCGGCGCCAAGTGGGAAAGGCTGGTGTCGAGGCTGAAGGCAGCAGGAAGGCCCGCAGCACCCAGGTCTGTGGGGCTACGCAAGCGGTTCCCAAAGAGCTTTAGAACAAGGCATAGTTTTCCCTAATGGCTCCTTGGGCGTGGCACCCATGTCCAGCCATATGGCCATTTTTGTGCCTGGCGCGGCGCCAAGTGGGAAAGGGTGGTGTTGAGGCTGAAGGCAGCAGGAAAGCCTGCAGCCCCCAGGTCTATGTGGCTACGCAAGCGGTTCCCAAAGACCTTTAGAACATGGCATAGTTTTCCCTGCTGGCTCTTTGGGCGGGGGACCCATCTCCAGCCATATGACCATTTTTGTGCCTGGCGCGGCGCCAAGTGGGAAAGGGTGGTTTTGAGGCTGAAGGCAGTGGTAAAGCCCGCAGCCCCCAGGTCTGTGGCGCTACGCAAGCGGTTCCCAAAGAGATTTAGAACAAGGCATAGTTTTCCCTGATGGCTCTTTGGGCGGGGGACCCATCTCCAGCCGTATGGCCATTTTTGTGCATGGCGCGGGGCCAAGTGGGAAAGGGTGTTGTTGAGGCTGAAGGCAGCAGCAAATCCCGCAGCCCCCAGGTCTGTGGGACAACGCAAGCGGTTCCCAAAGAGCTTTAGAACAAGGCATAGTTTTCCCTGCTGGCTCTTTGGGCATGGGACCCATGTCCAGCCGTATGGCCATTTTTGTGCCTGGCGCGGTGCCAAGTTGTCAAGGGTGGCTTTGAGGCTGAAGGCAGCACGAAAGCCCGCAGCCCCCAGGTCTGTGGGGCTAGGCAAGCGGTTCCCAAAGAGATTTAGAACAAGGCATAGTTTTCCCTGCTGGCTCTTTGGGCGGGGGACCCATCTGCACCCGTATGGCAATTTTTGTGTCTGACACGGCACCAAGTGGGAAACGGTGGTTTTGAGGCTGAAGGCAGCAGGAAAGCCCGCAGCCCCCAGGTCTGTGGGGCTACGCAAGCGGTTCCCAAAGAGCTTTAGACAAAGACATATTTTTCCCTGCTGGCTCTTTGGGCAGGGGACCTATCTCCAGCCATATGGCCCTTTATGTGCCTGGCGCGGCGCCAAGTGGGAAAGGGTAGATTTGCGGCAGAAGGCAGCAGGAAAGCCTGCAGCCCCCAGGTCTGTGGGGCTACGCAAGCGGTTCCCAAAGAGCTTTAGAACAAGGCATAATTTTCCCTGCTGGCTCCTTGGGCAGGGGACCCATCTCCAGCCGTATGGCCATTTTTCTGCCTGGTGTGGCGCCAAGTGGGAAAGGGTGGTTTTGAGGCTGAAGGCAGCAGGAAAGCCCGCAGCCCCCAGGTCTGTGGGGCTACGCAAGCGGTTCCCAAAGAGCTTTAGAACAAGGCATAGTTTTTCCTGCTGTCTCTTTGCGCAGGGGACCCATCTCCAGCCGTATGGCCATTTTTGTGCCTGGCGTGGTGCCCAGAGGGAAAAGGTGGTTTTGAGGCTGAAGGCAGCAGGAAAGCCCGCAGCCCCCAGGTCTGTGGGACAACACA
Source organism: Rissa tridactyla (assembly GCF_028500815.1). Taxonomy (NCBI): domain Eukaryota; kingdom Metazoa; phylum Chordata; class Aves; order Charadriiformes; family Laridae; genus Rissa; species Rissa tridactyla. The sequence goes on from NW_026529350.1 coordinate 116,677, forward strand.
AGCGGTTCCCAAAGAGCTTTAGAACAAGGCATAGTTTTCCCTGCTGGCTCTTTGGGCGTGGCACCCATGTCCAGCCGTATGGACATTTTTGTGCCTGGCGCGGCGCCAAGTTCTAGAGGGTGGTTTTGAGGCTGAAGGCAGCGGGAAATCCTGCAGCCCCCAGGTCTGTGGGGCTACGCAAGCGGTTCCATAAGAGATTTAGAACAAGGCATAGTTTTCCCTGCAGGCTCTTTGGGCGGGGGACCCATCTCCAGCAATATGACCATTTTTGTGCCTGGCGCAGCGCCAAGTGGGAAAGGGTGGTTTTGAGGCTGAAGGCAGTGGTAAAGCCCGCAGCCCCCAGGTCTGTGGGGCTACGCAAGCGGTTCCCAAAGAGCTTTAGAACAAGGCATAGTTTTCCCTGCTGGCTCTTTCGGTGGGGGACCCATCTCCAGCCATAGTCCTTCTTTGTGCCTGGCGCGACGCCTAGAGGGTAAGGGTGGTTTTGAGGCTGAAGGCAGCAGGAAAGCCCGCAGCCCCCAGGTCTGTGGGGCTACGCAAGCGGTTCCCAAAGAGCTTTAGAACATGGCATAGTTTTCCCTGATGGCTCTTTGGGAAGGGGACCCATGTCCATCCGTATAGCCATTTTTGTGCCTGGCGCGGCGCCAAGTGGGAAAGGGTGGTGTCGAGGCTGAAGGCAGCAGGAAAGCCTGCAGCCCCCAGGTCTGTGGGGCTACGCAAGTGGTTCCCAAAGAGCTTTAGAACAAGGCATAGTTTTCCCTGCTGGCTCTTTGGGCGTGGGACCCATCTCCAGCCGTACGGCCATTTTTGTGCCTGGCGCGGCGCCAAGTGGGAAAGGCTGGTGTCGAGGCTGAAGGCAGCAGCAAATCCCGCAGCCCCCAGGTCTGTGGGACAACGCAAGCGGTTCCCAAAGAGCTTTAGAACAAGGCATAGTTTTCCCTGCTGGCTCTTTCGGCATGGGACCCATGTCCAGCCGTATGGCCATTTTTGTGCCTGGCGCGGTGCCAATTTGTCAAGGGTGGCTTTGAGGCTGAAGGCAGCAGCAAAGCCCGCAGCCCCCAGGTCTGTGGGGCTAGGCAAGCGGTTCCCAAAGAGCTTTAGAACAAGGCATAGTTTTCCCTGCTGGCTCTTTGGGCGGGGGACCCATCTGCACCCATATGGCAATTTTTGTGTCTGACACGGCACCAAGTGGGAAAGGGTGGTTTTGAGGCTGAAGGCAGCAGGAAAGCCCGCAGCCCCCAGGTCTGTGGGGCTACGCAAGCGGTTCCCAAAGAGCTTTAGACAAAGGCATATTTTTCCCTGCTGGCTCTTTGGGCAGGGGACCTATCTCCAGCCATATGGCCATTTTTCTGCCTGGTGTGGCGCCAAGTGGGAAAGGGTGGTTTTGAGGCTGAAGGCAGCGGGAAAGCCTGCAGCCCGCAGGTCTGTGGGGCTACGCAAGCGGTTCCCAAAGAGCTTTAGAACAAGGCATAGTTTTCCCTGCTGGCTCTTTGGGCTCGGGACCCATCTCCAGGCATATGGCCATTTTTGTGCCTAGCGCAGCGCCCAGAGGGAAAGGGTGGTTTTGAGGCTGAAGGCAGCAGGAAAGCCTTCAGCCCCCAGGTCTGTGGGACTACGCAAGCGGTTCCCAAAGAGCTTTAGACAAAGGCATATTTTTCCCTGCTGGCTCTTTGGGCAGGGGACCTATCTCCAGCCATATGGCCCTTTATGTGCCTGGCGCGGCGCCAAGTGGGAAAGGGTAGATTTGCGGCAGAAGGCAGCAGGAAAGCCTGCAGCCCCCAGGTCTGTGGGGCTACGCAAGCGGTTCCCAAATAGCTTTAGAACAAGGCATAATTTTCCCTGCTGGCTCCTTGGGCAGGGGACCCATCTCCAGCCGTATGGCCATTTTTCTGCCTGGTGTGGCGCCAAGTGGGAAAGGGTGGTTTTGAGGCTGAAGGCAGCAGGAAAGCCCGCAGCCCCCAGGTCTGTGGGGCTACGCAAGCGGTTCCCAAAGAGCTTTAGAACAAGGCATAGTTTTCCCTGCTGGCTCTTTGGGCGTGGCACCCATGTCCAGCCGTATGGACATTTTTGTGCCTGGCGCGGCACCAAGTGGGAAAGGGTGGTTTTGAGGCTGAAGGCAGCAGGAAAGCCCGCAACCCCCAGGACTGTTGGGCTACGCAAGCGGTTCCCAAAGAGCTTTAGAACAAGGCATAATTTTCCCTGCTGGCTCTTTGGGCAGGGGACCCATCTCCAGCCGTATGGCCATTTTTGTGCCTGGCGTGGTGCCCAGAGGGAAAAGGTGGTTTTGAGGCTGAAGGCAGCAGGAAAGCCCGCAGCCCCCAGGTCTGTGGGACAACACAAGGGGTTCCCAAAGAGCTTTAGAACAAGGCATAGTTTTCCCTGCTGGCTCTTTGGGCATGGCACCCATGTCCAGCCGTATGGACATTTTTGTGCCTGGCGCGGCGCCAAGTTCTAGAGGGTGGTTTTGAGGCTGAAGGCAGCAGGAAATCCTGCAGCCCCCAGGTCTGTGGGGCTACGCAAGCGGTTCCATAAGAGATTTAGAACAAGGCATAATTTTCCCTGATGGCTCTTTGGGCGGGGGACCCATCTCCAGCCATAGGCCTTTTTTGTGCCTGTCCCGGCGCCCAGAGGGAAACGTTGGTGTCGAGGCTGAAGGCAGCAGGAAAGCCCGCAGCCCCCAGGTCTGTGGGGCTACGCAAGTGGTTCCCAAAGAGCTTTAGAACAAGGCATAGTTTTCCCTGCTGGCTCTTGGGGCGTGGGACCCATCTCCAGCCGTACGGCCATTTTTGTGCCTGGCGCGGCGCCAAGTGGGAAAGGGTGGTGTCGAGGCTGAAGGCAGCAGGAAGGCCCGCAGCACCCAGGTCTGTGGGGCTACGCAAGCGGTTCCCAAAGAGCTTTAGAACAAGGCATATTTTTCCCTGCTGGCTCTTTCGGCGGGGGACCCATCTCCAGCCATAGGCCTTTTTTGTGCCTGGCGCGACGCCTAGAGGGTAAGGGTGGTTTTGAGGCTGAAGGCAGCAGGAAAGCCCGCAGCCCCCAGGTCTGTGGGGCTACGCAAGCGGTTCCCAAAGAGCTTTAGAACAAGGCATAGTTTTCCTTGCTGGCTCTTTGGGAAGGGGACCCATGTCCATCCGTATAGCCATTTTTGTGCCTGGCGCGGCGCCAAGTGGGAAAGGGTGGTGTCGAGGCTGAAGGCAGCAGGAAAGCCCGCAGCCCCCAGGTCTGTGGGGCTACGCAAGTGGTTCCCAAACAGCTTTAGAACAAGGCATAATTTTCCTTGCTGGCTCTTTGGGCGTGGGACCCATCTCCAGCCTTACGGCCATTTTTGTGCCTGGCGCGGCGCCAAGTGGGAAAGGGTGGTGTCGAGGCTGAAGGCAGCAGGAAGGCCCGCAGCCCCCAGGTCTGTGGGGCTACGCAAGCGGTTCCCAAAGAGATTTAGAACAAGGCATAGTTTTCCCTGATGGCTCTTTGGGCGGGGGACCCATCTCCAGCCGTATGGCCATTTTTGTGCATGGCGCGGGGCCAAGTGGGAAAGGGTGGTGTTGAGGCTGAAGGCAGCAGCAAATCCCGCAGCCCCCAGGTCTGTGGGACAACGCAAGCGGTTCCCAAAGAGCTTTAGAACAAGGCATAGTTTTCCTTGCTGGCTCTTTGGGCATGGGATCCATGTCCAGCCGTATGGCCATTTTTGTGCCTGGCGCGGTGCCAAGTTGTAAAGGATGGCTTTGAGGCTGAAGGCAGCACGAAAGCCCGCAGCCCTCAGGTCTTTGGGGCTAGGCAAGCGGTTCCCAAAGAGCTTTAGAACAAGGCATAGTTTTCCCTGCTGGCTCTTTGGGCGGGGGACCCATCTCCAGCCATATGGCCATTTTTGTGCCTAGCGCAGCGCCCAGAGGGAAAGGGTGGTGTTGAGGCTGAAGGCAGCAGGAAAGCCTGCAGCCCCCAGGTCTGTGGGGCTACGCAAGCGGTTCCCAAAGAGCTTTAGAACAAGGCACAGTTTTCCCTGCTGGCTCCTTGGGCGGGGGACCCATCTCCAGCCATAGGCCTTTTTTGTGCCTGGCGCGACGCCTAGAGGATAAGGGTGGTTTTGAGGCTGAAGGCAGCAGGAAAGCCCGCAGCCCCCAGGTCTGTGGGGCTACGCAAGCGGTTCCCAAAGAGCTTTAGAACAAGGCATAGTTTTCCTTGCTGGCTCTTTGGGAAGGGGACCCATGTCCATCCGTATAGCCATTTTTGTGCCTGGCGCGGCGCCAAGTGGGAAAGGGTGGTGTCGAGGCTGAAGGCAGCAGGAAAGCCCGCAGCCCCCAGGTCTGTGGGGCTACGCAAGTGGTTCCCAAAGAGCTTTAGAACAAGGCATAGTTTTCCCTGCTGTCTCTTTGGGCGGGGGACCTATCTGCAGCCATATGGCCCTTTATGTGCCTGGCGCGGCGCCAAGTGGGAAAGGGTAGATTTGCGGCTGAAGGCAGCAGGAAAGCCTGCAGCCCCCAGGTCTGTGGGGCTACGCAAGCGGTTCCCAAAGAGCTTTAGAACAAGGCATAATTTTCCCTGCTGGCTCCTTGGGCAGGGGACCCATCTCCAACCGTATGGCCATTTTTCTGCCTGGTGTGGCGCCAAGTGGGAAAGGGTGGTGTCGAGGCTGAAGGCAGCAGGAAGGCCCGCAGCCCCCAGGTCTGTGGGGCTACGCAAGCGGTTCCCAAAGAGCTTTAGAACAAGGCATAGTTTTCCCTGCTGGCTCTTTCGGTGGGGGACCCATCTCCAGCCATAGGCCTTTTTTGTGACTGGCGCGACGCCTAGAGGGTAAGGGTGGTTTTGATGCTGAAGGCAGCAGGAAAGCCCGCAGCCCCCAGGTCTGTGGGGCTACGCAAGCGGTTCCCAAAGAGCTGTAGAACAAGGCATAGTTTTCCTTGCTGGCTTTTTGGGAAGGGGACCCATGTCCATCCGTATAGCCATTTTTGTGCCTGGCGCGGCGCCAAGTGGGAAAGGGTGTTTTTGAGGCTGAAGGCAGCAGGAAAGCCCGCAGCCCCCAGGTCTGTGGGGCTACGCAAGCGGTTCCCAAAGAGCTTTAGAACAAGGCATAGTTTTCCCTGCTGGCTCCTTGGGCGTGGCACCCATGTCCAACCATATGGCCATTTTTGTGCCTGGCGCGGCGCCAAGTTGGAAAGGGTGGTGTTGAGGCTGAAGGCAGCAGGAAAGCCTGCAGCCCCCAGGTCTATGTGGCTACGCAAGCGGTTCCCAAAGACCTTTAGAACATGGCATAGTTTTCCCTGCAGGCTCTTTGGGCGGGGGACCCATCTCCAGCAATATGACCATTTTTGTGCCTGGCGCAGCGCCAAGTGGGAAAGGGTGGTTTTGAGGCTGAAGGCAGTGGTAAAGCCCGCAGCCCCCAGGTCTGTGGGGCAACGCAAGCGGTTCCCAAAGAGCTTTAGAACAAGGCATAGTTTTCCCTGATGGCTCTTTGGGAAGGGGACCCATGTCCATCCGTATAGCCATTTTTGTGCCTGGCGCGGCGCCAAGTGGGAAAGGGTGGTTTTGAGGCTGAAGGCAGTGGTAAAGCCCGCAGCCCCCAGGTCTGTGGGGCTACGCAAGCGGTTCCCAAAGAGATTTAGAACAAGGCATAGTTTTCCCTGATGGCTCTTTGGGCGGGGGACCCATCTCCAGCCGTATGGCCATTTTTGTGCATGGCGCGGGGCCAAGTGGGAAAGGGTGGTGTTGAGGCTGAAGGCAGCAGCAAATCCCGCAGCCCCCAGGTCTGTGGGACAACGCAAGCGGTTCCCAAAGAGCTTTAGAACAATGCATAGTTTTCCCTGCTGGCTCTTTGGGCATGGGACCCATGTCCAGCCGTATGGCCATTTTTGTGCCTGGCGCGGTGCCAAGTTGTCAAGGGTGGCTTTGAGGCTGAAGGCAGCACGAAAGCCCGCAGCCCCCAGGTCTGTGGGGCTAGGCAAGCGGTTCCCAAAGAGCTTTAGAACAAGGCATAGTTTTCCCTGCTGGCTCTTTGGGAAGGGGACCCATGTCCATCCGTATAGCCATTTTTGTGCCTGGCGCGGCGCCAAGTGGGAAAGGGTGGTTTTGAGGCTGAAGGCAGCAGCAAACTCTGCAGCCCCCAGGTCTGTGGGGCTACGCAAGCGGTTCCCAAAGAGCTTTAGAACAAGGCATAGTTTTCCCTGCTGGCTCTTTGGGCTCGGGACCCATCTCCAGGCATATGGCCATTTTTGTGCCTAGCGCAGCGCCCAGAGGGAAAGGGTGGTTTTGAGGCTGAAGGCAGCAGGAAAGCCTTCAGCCCCCAGGTCTGTGGGACTACGCAAGCGGTTCCCAAAGAGCTTTAGACAAAGGCATATTTTTCCCTGCTGGCTCTTTGGGCAGGGGACCTATCTCCAGCCATATGGCCATTTTTCTGCCTGGTGTGGCGCCAAGTGGGAAAGGGTGGTTTTGAGGCTGAAGGCAGCAGGAAAGCCCGCAACCCCCAGGACTGTTGGGCTATGCAAGCGGTTCCCAAAGAGCTTTAGAACAAGGCATAATTTTCCCTGCTGGCTCTTAGGGCAGGGGACCCATCTCCAGCCGTATGGCCATTTTTGTGCCTGGCGTGGTGCCCAGAGGGAAAAGGTGGTTTTGAGGCTGAAGGCAGCAGGAAAGCCCGCAGCCCCTAGGTCTGTGGACAACACAAGCGGTTCCCAAAGAGCTTTAGAACAAGGCATAGTTTTCCCTGCTGGCTCTTTGGGCGTGGCACCCATGTCCAGCCGTATGGACATTTTTGTGCCTGGCGCGGCGCCAAGTTCTAGAGGGTGGTTTTGAGGCTGAAGGCAGCGGGAAATCCTGCAGCCCTCAGGTCTGTGGGGCTACGCAAGCGGTTCCATAAGAGATTTAGAACAAGGCATAGTTTTCCCTGCTGGCTCCTTGGGCGGGGGATCCATCTCCAGCCATAGGCCTTTTTTGTGCCTGTCCCGGCGCCCAGAGGGAAACGTTGGTGTCGAGGCTGAAGGCAGCAGGAAGGCCCGCAGCCCCCAGGTCTGTGGGGCTACGCAAGCAGTTCCCAAAGAGCTTTAGAACAAGGCATAGTTTTCCGTGCTGGCTCTTTGGGCGGGGGACCCATCTGCACCCATATGGCAATTTTTGTGTCTGCCACGGCACCAAGTGGGAAAGGGTGTTGTCGAGGCTGAAGGCAGCAGGAAAGCCCGCAGCCCACAGGTCTGTGGGGTTACGCAAGCGGTTCCCAAAGAGCTTTAGAACAAGGCACAGTTTTCCCTGCTGGCTCCTTGGGCAGGGGACCCATCTCCAGCCGTACGGCCATTTTTCTGCCTGGCGCAGCGCCCAGAGGGAAAGGGTGGTTTTGAGGCTGAAGGCAGTAGGAAAGCCTGCAGCCCCCAGGACTGTCGGACTACGCAAGCGGTTCCCAAAGAGCTTTAGACAAAGGCATAATTTTCCCTGCTGGCTCCTTGGGCAGGGGACCCATCTCCAACCGTATGGCCATTTTTCTGCCTGGTGTGGCGCCAAGTGGGAAAGGGTGGTGTTGAGGCTGAAGGCAGCAGGAAAGCCCGCAGCCCCCAGGTCTGTGGGGCTACGCAAGCGGTTCCCAAAGAGCTTTAGAACAAGGCATAGTTTTCCCTGCTGGCTCTTTGGGCGGGGGACCCATCTCCAGCCATAGGCCTTTTTTGTGCCTGGCGCGACGCCTAGAGGATAAGGGTGGTTTTGAGGCTGAAGGCAGCAGGAAAGCCCGCAGCCCCCAGGTCTGTGGGGCTACGCAAGCGGTTCCCAAAGAGCTTTAGAACAAGGCATAGTTTTCCTTGCTGGCTCTATGGGAAGGGGACCAATGTCCATCCGTATAGCCATTTTTGTGCCTGGCGCGGCGCCAAGTGGGAAAGGGTGGTGTCGAGGCTGAAGGCAGCAGGAAAGCCCGCAGCCCCCAGGTCTGTGGGGCTACGCAAGTGGTTCCCAAAGAGCTTTAGAACAAGGCATAGTTTTCCCTGCTGGCTCTTGGGGCGGGGGACCCATCTCCAGCCGTACGGCCATTTTTGTGCCTTTCGCGGCGCCAAGTGGGAAAGGGTGGTGTCGAGGCTGAAGGCAGCAGGAAGGCCCGCAGCACCCAGGTCTGTGGGGCTACGCAAGCGGTTCCCAAAGAGCTTTAGAACAAGGCATATTTTTCCCTGCTGGCTCTTTCGGCGGGGGACCCATCTCCAGCCGTAGGCCTTTTTTGTGCCTGTCCCGGCGCCCAGAGGGAAACGTTGGTGTCGAGGCTGAAGGCAGCAGGAAGGCCCGCAGCCCCCAGGTCTGTGGGGCTACGCAAGCAGTTCCCAAAGAGCTTTAGAACAAGGCATAGTTTTCCGTGCTGGCTCTTTGGGCGGGGGACCCATCTGCACCCATATGGCAATTTTTGTGTCTGCCACGGCACCAAGTGGGAAAGGGTGTTGTCGAGGCTGAAGGCAGCAGGAAAGCCCGCAGCCCCCAGGTCTGTGGGGCTACGCAAGCGGTTCCCAAAGAGCTTTAGAACAAGGCACAGTTTTCCCTGCTGGCTCCTTGGGCAGGGGACCCATCTCCAGCCGTACGGCCATTTTTCTGCCTGGCGCGGCGTCAAGTGGGAAAGGGTGGTGTCGAGGCTGAAGGCAGCAGGAAGGCCCACAGCCCCCAGGTCTGTGGGGCTACGCAAGCGGTTCCCAAAGAGCTTTAGAACATGGCATAGTTTTCCCTGCTGGCTCTTTGGGCTCGGGACCCATCTCCAGCCATATGGCCATTTTTGTGCCTAGCGCAGCGCCCAGAGGGAAAGGGTGGTTTTGAGGCTGAAGGCAGTAGGAAAGCCTGCAGCCCCCAGGACTGTCGGACTACGCAAGCGGTTCCCAAAGAGCTTTAGACAAAGGCATAGTTTTCCCTGCTGGCTCTTTGGGCGGGGGACCTATCTCCAGCCATATGGCCCTTTATGTGCCTGGCGCGGCGCCAAGTGGGAAAGGGTAGATTTGCGGCTGAAGGCAGCAGGAAAGCCTGCAGCCCCCAGGTCTGTGGGGCTACGCAAGCGGTTCCCAAAGAGCTTTAGAACAAGGCATAATTTTCCCTGCTGGCTCCTTGGGCAGGGGACCCATCTCCAACCGTATGGCCATTTTTCTGCCTGGTGTGGCGCCAAGTGGGAAAGGGTGGTGTTGAGGCTGAAGGCAGCAGGAAAGCCCGCAGCCCCCAGGTCTGTGGGGCTACGCAAGCGGTTCCCAAAGAGCTTTAGAACAAGGCATAGTTTTCCCTGCTGGCTCTTTCGGTGGGGGACCCATCTCCAGCCATAGGCCTTTTTTGTGCCTGGCGCGACGCCTAGAGGATAAGGGTGGTTTTGAGTGAGAAGGCAGCAGGAAAGCCCGCAGCCCCCAGGTCTGTGGGGCTACGCAAGCGGTTCCCAAAGAGCTTTAGAACAAGGCATAGTTTTCCTTGCTGGCTCTATGGGAAGGGGACCAATGTCCATCCGTATAGCCATTTTTGTGCCTGGCGCGGCGCCAAGTGGGAAAGGGTGGTGTCGAGGCTGAAGGCAGCAGGAAAGCCCGCAGCCCCCAGGTCTGTGGGGCTACGCAAGTGGTTCCCAAAGAGCTTTAGAACAAGGCATAGTTTTCCCTGCTGGCTCTTGGGGCGTGGGACCCATCTCCAGCCGTACGGCCATTTTTGTGCCTTTCGTGGCGCCAAGTGGGAAAGGGTGGTGTCGAGGCTGAAGGCAGCAGGAAGGCCCGCAGCACCCAGGTCTGTGGGGCTACGCAAGCGGTTCCCAAAGAGCTTTAGAACAAGGCATATTTTTCCCTGCTGGCTCTTTCGGCGGGGGACCCATCTCCAGCCATAGGCCTTTTTTGTGCCTGGCGCGACGCCTAGATGGTAAGGGTGGTTTTGAGGCTGAAGGCAGCAGGAAAGCCCGCAGCCCCCAGGTCTGTGGGGCTACGCAAGCGGTCCCCAAAGAGCTTTAGAACAAGGCATAGTTTTCCTTGCTGGCTCTTTGGGAAGGGGACCCATGTCCATCCGTATAGCCATTTTTGTGCTTGGCGCGGCGCCAAGTGGGAAAGGGTGGTGTCGAGGCTGAAGGCAGCAGGAAAGCCCGCAGCCCCCAGGTCTGTGGGGCTACGCAAGCGGTTCCCAAAGAGCTTTAGAACAAGGCATAGTTTTCCCTCCTGGCTCTTTGGGCGGGGGCCCTACTCCAGCCATATGACCATTTTTGTGCCTGGCGCGGCGCCAAGTGGGAAAGGGTGGTGTTGAGGCTGAAGGCAGCAGGAAAGCCTGCAGCCCCCAGGTCTGTGGGGCTACGCAAGCGGTTCCCAAAGAGATTTAGAACAAGGCATAGTTTTCCCTGCTGGCTCCTTGGGCGGGGGACCCATCTCCAGCCGTATGGCCATTTTTGTGCATGGCGCGGGGCCAAGTGGGAAAGGGTGGTGTTGAGGCTGAAGGCAGCAGCAAATCCCGCAGCCCCCAGGTCTGTGGGACAACGCAAGCGGTTCCCAAAGAGCTTTAGAACAAGGCATAGTTTTCCCTGATGGCTCTTTGGGCGGGGGACCCATCTCCAGCCGTATGGCCATTTTTGTGCCTGGCGCGGCGCCAAGTGGGAAAGGGTGGTTTTGAGGCTGAAGGCAGTGGTAAAGCCCGCAGCCCCCAGGTCTGTGGGGCTAGGCAAGCGGTTCCCAAAGAGCTTTAGAACAAGGCATAGTTTTCCCTGCTGGCTCCTTGGGCGGGGGACCCATCTCCAGCCATAGGCCTTTTTTGTGCCTGGCGCGATGCCTAGAGGGTAAGGGTGGTTTTGAGGCTGAAGGCAGCAGGAAAGTCCGCAGCCCCCAGGTCTGTGGGGCTACGCAAGCGGTTCCCAAAGAGCTTTAGAACAAGGCATAGTTTTCCTTGCTGGCTCTTTGGGAAGGGGACCCATGTCCATCCGTATAGCCATTTTTGTGCCTGGCGCGGCGCCAAGTGGGAAAGGGTGGTGTTGAGGCTGAAGGCAGCAGGAAAGCCCGCAGCCCCCAGGTCTGTGGGGCTACGCAAGTGGTTCCCAAAGAGCTTTAGAACAAGGCATAGTTTTCCCTGCTGTCTCTTTGGGCGGGGGACCTATCTGCAGCCATATGGCCCTTTATGTGCCTGGCGCGGCGCCAAGTGGGAAAGGGTAGATTTGCGGCTGAAGGCAGCAGGAAAGCCTGCAGCCCCCAGGTCTGTGGGGCTACGCAAGCGGTTCCCAAAGAGCTTTAGAACAAGGCATAATTTTCCCTGCTGGCTCCTTGGGCAGGGGACCCATCTCCAACCGTATGGCCATTTTTCTGCCTGGTGTGGCGCCAAGTGGGAAAGGGTGGTGTCGAGGCTGAAGGCAGCAGGAAGGCCCGCAGCCCCCAGGTCTGTGGGGCTACGCAAGTGGTTCCCAAAGAGCTTTAGAACAAGGCATAGTTTTCCCTGCTGGCTCTTTCGGTGGGGGACCCATCTCCAGCCATAGGCATTTTTTGTGACTGGCGCGACGCCTAGAGGGTAAGGGTGGTTTTGATGCTGAAGGAAGCAGGAAAGCCCGCAGCCCCCAGGTCTGTGGGGCTACGCAAGCGGTTCCCAAAGAGCTGTAGAACAAGGCATAGTTTTCCTTGCTGGCTTTTTGGGAAGGGGACCCATGTCCATCCGTATAGCCATTTTTGTGCCTGGCCCGGCGCCCAGAGGGAAAGGGTGTTTTTGAGGCTGAAGGCAGCAGGAAAGCCCGCAGCCCCCAGGTCTGTGGGGCTACGCAAGTGGTTCCCAAAGAGCTTTAGAACAAGGCATAGTTTTCCCTGTGGCTCCTTGGGCGTGGCACCCATGTCCAACCATATGGCCATTTTTGTGCCTGGCGCGGCGCCAAGTTGGAAAGGGTGGTGTTGAGGCTGAAGGCAGCAGGAAAGCCTGCAGCCCCCAGGTCTGTGGGGCTACGCAAGCGGTTCCCAAAGACCTTTAGAACATGGCATAGTTTTCCCTGCAGGCTCTTTGGGCGGGGGACCCATCTCCAGCAATATGACCATTTTTGTGCCTGGCGCAGCGCCAAGTGGGAAAGGGTGGTTTTGAGGCTGAAGGCAGTGGTAAAGCCCGCAGCCCCCAGGTCTGTGGGGCTACGCAAGCTGTTCCCAAAGAGATTTAGAACAAGGCATAGTTTTCCCTGCTGGCTCTTTGGGCGGGGGACCCATCTCCAGCCGTATGGCCATTTTTGTGCATGGCGCGGGGCCAAGTGGGAAAGGGTGGTTTTGAGGCTGAAGGCAGCAGCAAATCCCGCAGCCCCCAGGTCTGTGGGGCTACGCAAGCGGTTCCCAAAGAGCTTTAGAACAATGCATAGTTTTCCCTGCTGGCTCTTTGGGCATGGGACCCATGTCCAGCCGTATGGCCATTTTTGTACCTGGCGCGGTGCCAAGTTGTCAAGGGTGGCTTTGAGGCTGAAGGCAGCACGAAAGCCCGCAGCCCCCAGGTCTATGTGGCTACGCAAGCGGTTCCCAAAGAGCTTTAGAACAAGGCATAGTTTTCCCTGATGGCTCCTTGGGCAGGGGACCTATCTCCAGCCGTATGGCCATTTTTGTGCCTGGCGCGGCGCCAAGTGGGAAAGGGTGGTGTCGAGGCTGAAGGCAGCAGGAAAGCCTGCAGCCCCCAGGTCTCTGGGGCTACGCAAGCGGTTCCCAAAGAGCTTTAGAACAAGGCATAGTTTTCCCTGCTGGCTCCTTGGGCGGGGGACCCATCTCCAGCCATATGGTTATTTTTGTACCTGGCGCGGCGCCAAGTTGTAAAGGGTGGCTTTGAGGCTGAAGGCAGCACGAAAGCCCGCAGCCCCCAGGTCTGTGGGGCTACGCAAGCGGTTCCCAAAGAGCTTTAGAACAAGGCAGAGTTTTCCCTGCTGGCTCTTTGGGCGGGGGACCCATCTCCACCCATATGGCCATTTTTGTGCCTGGCGCGGCGCCAAGTGGGAAAGGGTGGTATTGAGGCTGAAGGCGGCACGACAGCCTGCCGCCCGGGGTTTTCTTAATGACTTTTCTTAATGATGTCTCCACAGTGTGAAGTTTTGCAGGATTTGAAAAAGTAATAGACACAGTGAAATTGAGTCTATTGGAAACTTCCATACCTTTCCCTCCAAATCTCTGCTGTCCTGTAGTATCCACTGCCTGCAGCTGCTGTTGCAGGAGCAGACAGAGTGGTATCAGATTTAGAAAAAAGGGACATCATTAAGAGGATTCACTCGCCTTATTTTTCACCGGTGTGGCCAGTAAAGAAACCAAAAAGGCAATAGCTGTTCACAGTAGATTACCAAAAGTTGGATGCCAACACTGCATCCCTGACTGCTGCGGTTCCGACTATCGCGGAAATTGTGACAATGATACAAGGAGCTGCCCATCCTTGGAGGGTTGCCTTAGATGTTAAAGACATATTTTTTTATGATTCCCCTCCTTGAGCAGGACAAAGCGCAGTTTGCATTCACATGGAAAGGAGTCCAATATACCTTTAACTGCTTTCCGCAAGGATACAAACATTCCCCCACTATTGCCCATAATGCTTTAGCTAAAGCGCTATCAGAGATTCCTGTTTCACAGGGATGTACGGTATACCAATATATTATTGATGACATCTTAATAGGGGAGAGAACTAAGAAAGTGTACAAGACATGATGGAAAACATCCGAAAAACATTATCAGATTTGGGATTGGAAATTCCCGACTCAAAGTGTCAGGGACCCGCACAGGAAGTTAAATTCCTGGGGGTCTGGTGGATTAAGGGAGCTGCTTCTGTCCCTCAGGATACCCTGGAAAAAATAGAGCATGTCCAGAATCCATCCAGCGTGAAGGAGTTACAGCAAGTCCTGGGACTTTAAGTTATTGGCGTAAACACGTCCCTGGCTTTTCCATCATTGCTCGCCCCTTCATAGCTTGCCAAAAAAGGGTAAATCCTGGGTGTGGACTGAACAACACACTAATGCTCTGCAATTACTAATAAAGGAGCTAAGGTTATTCCAACAGCTTGGTCCTATACATCCAACTGACTCTGTCCATGTAGAATGGGGGTTCAGTGAACATGGTTCCCGTTGTAATTTATGGCAAAAGGGACCAGCAGGACCGGAGAGACCATTAGAATTTTGCTCCCACTCCTTCAATGATACTGAGAGCAGATATTCAGACCTGGAGAAGGGTTTACTGTCCCTGGTGCGAGCGTTGCAACGAGCAGAGCAGATAAGAAGAGAACAGAGTGTGATCTTTCCTGGGACCTTTTCGCCTCCCAGATGTGGTCCGTAAAGGGACGCCACCACCAGCCGGCATTGCCCAGAGACCTACAGTTCGAAAGTGGTATGCTTATTTAGAAGGCATTAATGAAATCAAGCCAGTCTCTGAAGGCAGTGTTAAAGTATCCAAGGCTACTTCACAAGGATACCAAAGGATATAGATGGTGCCCTATTGTTCCAATCCCCACCAAACAGACCATCTCCGATCCAAGAAGCACCTCCTTTGAGGGACAGCAGTGATCTTACAGGAGTGTGGTTTACTGGTGCGTCATCTCACTGTGAAAAAAATAAGTGGAAATATAAGGCCGTAGCACTGGAAGTAACAACGGGAGAAAGAGCGATTGAAACGGGGAGGGTAAGGGAACAAGTAGGGGAACTCAGAGCTGTCCTACTAGCTGCACAACATGGAGCCACCTCCTTTTACGCTGAGTCATATGCTGTTTTTAAAGGAGCCACTGAATGGCTAGGACACTGGGCAGCCAATGATTGGCAGGTGAATAGAGTCCCAGTTTGGGAGACAGATAATTGGAAGCAACTGTTGGAAACAGGAGAACAGAGACCATTGCACATTGCTTGGGTAAAAGGCCACGATCGTTCAAACTCGATCACTGCTCAGTTCAACCAACAGGTAGATGGCCTCACGCGGCTACAACAAATTGACATTGTAGATGATGGTCGGGAATGGGAATGCTTACTTGAATCGTTACATGTTAAACGTGGCCGCACAGGCCGTCCTGACCTGTATCGGGAAGGTGGGTGGCTTGTGTCGGTTAAGCTGTGCGAACAAATAGTAACTGCCTGGTCACAATGTCGCCTACGACTCAGCAAAGATCATCCGAGTAAGGCGCCTCCCTTACACATGCGGGACAAGAAAGCGTTGTGGCATTCATGGCAGCTTGATTATATTGGGCCCTTGAGATCATCAGGTGGGAAAAGATATGTCCTGGTAGGAGTGGAGATTATCTCCAGCCTCAGTATGGCCAGCAGTTTCAAACCAGCTACCAGGGACAACACAGTGAAAGGCCTAAAAGGGTGGCTCAGCACACTTCCCCTTCCCGAGGAAATCCAGAGTGATAACGTTTCACACTTTACCGCTTCGGTGGTACAAGATTGGGCCAAGGAAGAAGGGATTCGATGGGTATTTCATACTCCCTATTATCCCCAGGCTAATGGGCATTGTTGAACGCACCAATAGATTGGTTAAGCGTTTTGCAAAAAGTCCTGAACCTGGTTGGCATTTGCGATTGGATGATGCCATCTATCAACTAAATAACAGATGGAGTGGAGACGGCTGTCCTAAAATGAAAGCTTTCTGTGTGCCTGCCAATATTATCTCTCCAAAGGCTGCCAATGAACCGGGAAAATACCCTGGAAGATTTCACCCTGGACTACCTGTGCTAGTGAAAATGCCTCAAAATGGGACGGTGCCAATGGTGCTAGCTACTCCCAAAAATCCCTATGCATGGGAAGCCAAGGATTGTTCAGGGAAGATACACCGGATCAGCACCCTGTGGATCGCACCTTCTTTTTAACCCCGTCGGTCGAATAAGACCGAGCAGAGTTTCTTTTCCTTTATGTCTTACAGGAACCTTGGATGAGCTGTACAGACGGATTGGCCTACGCTACCTTTGAATGTCTCCAGGGAATCCTGACATTGAACCTGGCAATAATACTACTTTTATGATGTATGGCTATCTGGAGGCCCAAATTCTAAAATGACGAATTGGCAGATGGAATTGATGCTATTCAGTTTTACCTTTTTATTCCCTGTTGTTTGTAGTCAGAGAGACCCAGAGTGGCCATGGTCTCAAGCCTTTGTCGTCTGTAATACAAGACTACAGGGAGACCTCATGCTAACGCACCCTTTCCCAATCTAGACAAGCACAGTCTCTGGGGTTTCATTGGGATGTGTCTCAAAGTGACAAACATTCTGGTTGGTGTCAAGACAAAGGTCTTGTGCTTTGAGAGTATTACTCTCAAAAATGAATCCTTGTTGGTCTCGTGAAACGCATGCGTCAACATCAGCAGTTTGCCATTTAGTCTCATTTTGTCGTGCCCAACCTCTGTGCTGTGTTGGATAGAGTAGAGCTCCTTGGTGATTCAACCCCAGTGCGATGATTGGGTATATGGTGTATACTGAGGCATTGCGTATCGTTAAGACAAAAGCTGTGGCTTTGCTCTCAGTGGGATCGTAGGTGAAATTAACCAGATACCACCAGGATTGAAATTTTCTCTCAAACTCAATTGCATTATCCCATATTACTTTTCGAATTTCAGTGGGCAAGGTGCCTTCTTCACCTTCCCTTATAATTTATGAGTTTTTGCAAAACGCTTAACCAATCCGTTGGTGCATTCAACAATGCCATTAGCCTGAGGATAATAGGGAGTATGAAATACCCATCGAATCCCTTCTTCTTTGGCCCAATCTTGTACCACTGTAGCGGTAAAGTGTGAACCGTTATCACTTTGGATTTCCTCGGGAAGGGGAAGTGTGCTGAACCACCCTTTTAGGCCTTTCACTGTGTTGTCCCTGGTAGCTGGTTTGAAACTGCTGGCCATACTGAGGCTGGAGATAATCTCCACTCCTACCAGGACATATCTTTTCCCACCTGATGATCTCAAGGGCCCAATATAATCAAGCTGCCATGAATGCCACAACGCTTTCTTGTCCCGCATGTGTAAGGGAAGCGCCTTACTCGGATGATCTTTGCTGAGTCGTAGGCGACATTGTGACCAGGCAGTTACCATTTGTTCGCACAGCTTAACCGACACAGGCCACCCCCGGGCTAGACCTTCCTGATACAGATCAGTACGGCCTGTATGGCCAGGCTTAATATGTAACCATTCGAGAAAGCGTTTCCCATTCCCGACCGTCATCTACAATGTCAATTTGTTGTAGCCGCGTGAGGCTATCTACCTGTTGGTTGAACTGAGCAGTGATCGAGTTTGAACGATCGTGGACTTTTACCCAAGCAATGTGCAATGTTCTCTGTCCTCCTATTTCCAACAGTTGCTTCCAGCTATCTGTCTCCCAGATTGGGACTCTATTCACCTGCCAATCATTGGCTGCCCAGTGTCCTATCCATTCAGTGGCTCCTTTAAAAACAGCATATGACTCAGCGTAAATGTAAGTAGCCCCATGTTGTGCAGCTAGTAGGACGGCTCTGAGTTCCCCTACTTGTGCCCTACCTTCTCCTGTTTCAAGTGCTCTTTCCCCCGCTGCTACTTCCAGTGCTACGGCCTTGTATTTCCACTTGCTGTTCTCACGGTGAGATGACGCACCAGTAAACCACACTCCTGTAAGATCACTGCTGTCCCTCAAAGGAGGTGCTTCTTGGATTGGAGATGGTCTGTTTGGTGGGGAGTGGAACAATAGGGCATCATCTCTATCCTTCTGGAGCATGGATACTTTGATACTACCTTCAGAGATTGGCATGATATCATTAATGCCTTCTAAATAAGCATACCACTTTCGAACTGTGGGTTTCTGGGCAATGCCGGCTGGCGGTGCTGTCCCTTTACGGACCACATCTAGGAGTCGAAAAGGGCCCCAAACAATCACGCTCTGTTCTCTTCTTATCTGCTCTGCTCGTTGCAACGCTCGCACCAGGGACAGTAAACCCTTCTCCAGGTCTGAATATCTGCTCTCAGTATCATTAAGGCGTGAGAGCTAAATTCTAATGGTCTCTCCGGTCCTGCTGGTCCCTTTTGCCATAAATTACAACGGGAACCATGTTCACTGAACCCCCATTCTACATGGACAGGGTCAGTTGGATGTATGGGGCCAAGTTGTTGGAATAACCTTAGCTCTTTTATTAGCAATTCTAGTGCATTAGTATGTTGTTCAGTCCACTCCCAGGATTTACCTTTTTTGAGCAAACAATAAAGGGGGCGAGCAATGATGGAAAAGCCAGGGATGTGTTTACGCCAATAACTTAAAGTTCCCAGGACTTGCTGTAACTCCTTCGTGCTGGAAGGATTCTGTCCATGCTCTATTTTTTCAGGGTATCCTGAGGGACAGAAGCAGCTCCCTTAATCCACCAGACCCCCCCAGGAATTTAACTTCCTGTGCGGGTCCCTGACACTTTGAGTCGGGAATTTCCAATCCCAAATCTGATAATGTTTTTCGGATGTTTTGCATCATGTCTTGTACACTTTCTTGGCTCTCTCCCCCTATTAAGATGTCGTCAATATATTGGTATACCGTACATCCCTGTGAAACAGGAATCTCTGATAGCACTTTAGCTAAAGCATTATGGGCAATAGTGGGGGAATGTTTGTATCCTTGCGGAAAGCAGTTAAAGGTATATTGGACTCCTTTCCATGTGAATGCAAACTGCGCTTTGTCCTGCTCAAGGAGGAGAATCATAAAAAAAATATGTCTTTAACATCTAAGGCAGCCACCCAAGCATGGGCAGCTCCTTTTATCATTGCCACAATTTCCGCGATATTAGGAACCGCAGCGGTCAGGGGTGCAGTGTTGGCGTTTAATTTTCCGTAATCTACTGTGAAACGCCATTGCCTTTTTGGTTTCTTTACTGGCCACACTGGTGAATTATAAGGCGCGTGAGTCCTCTTAATGATGTTTCTTTTTTCTAAATCTGATACCACCCCGTCTGCTCCTGCAAGTGCAGCTGCAGGCAGTGGGTACTGTCAGACGTTGGTAATTTTAGAAGGAGGCAAAAGTATAGATGTTTCTAATAGCCCCAATTTAACTGTGTCTAATCCTTTTTTGCGTCCTGCAAAACTCCACACAGTTCCATCTCCATCTGGGAGTTTCCACATTCGCCCACGCAGTACGTCAAATCCTAGGAGGTTAGTACGTGAGGCACCCACTAACGCTTCTGCCCTAGTCATTCGCTGCTCTCCCGGCAACCAGAGGTTAATTTTTGCAGTGGGGCATGTTTTTACCACACCATCAATTCCCGTGAAGTTGACTCTGCGTCGGGTGGGATTTATACCTAGAAGTTGTGCTGTTTCGTTAGTGATTGCAGACATTTGGGCTCCGGTATCAATAATAAAATTTACCAATATCTTCCGGGGGTCCAACAGGAATGACAATAACGGGTTCGGAGTCTTTATGAGAGCGCCATTGGATTGCTAGTACCTGCCGGACAGGGTGGCTCACTGCCCTCCCCGGGGATAGGAGTGTTTTGGCTGGGACTCTGTCAAATCAATCAAGTTACGTTCCGGTGCAGAAGGCACAATTTTCTCACGGCTTGGGGATTCTCTGGTTAGGCTTTTCTCCCCAGCCGCATTATTCTTTCTAGGTAGAGATTGGACTAGCGTACGGAGATCTCCCGTAGGGTCACCGCGCAAGAATTGTCGGGGCACCCCTAATTGTAGGGCTTTACGCCACAACTCATTTCGGTCCTTATCAGGCTTAAACCTTCCCTCTGATTTAGGGTTTTGAGTGTGAGTTTGGACTTGGCGAACCTTTCGCGGGTGTTCGGAGGATTTCTCACTAGTTTGGCTGGCCCAGCCCACTCGGCGCCCATATTGATCTATTTCCTGTACATTCCAGGTGGGCATGTAGTGACGACGGCCCCGCCCATGAGCACCCCGAGCATCCCGTATACGATCTTGAGTGCGAACAAGGAACGGTTTCAGGCAATCGGGCAGACCACGGATGAGAGGGGCTAATCGATCCGGGTCGATAGCGGCTGACATTGGGGATTTCCGAAATTCCTCTCTGTCATACATGGCTTGCAGACAAGCTGCTTTCCGTACAGCCGCAAACAGATCAGAGTAGCCTGTAGCTCTAATCTCTAACGGCTCCCCCCTCTCTCGCGGATCCATACCCCTTGCCCAAAAGGCTGCTCGAGCGGTTAGGGAATAATTATGATCCCCAGGCATAGTGGTTAAAAACACTCCTGGTCCCCAAGAGTCTCCTGCTTCTTCCTCACTCAGCATAATTCTGTGCCCCCCTTCAGAAGAAACTCGCCACACGTACTCAACAGCCGACTCTTCTGGTCACCTCGAATATTTCTCCCTTATTTTTGTTAACTTGGTTGGTGTCCATGGAACGGTACGCACAGTGGTGTGAATTTCATCACCATCATCAACTGCAGTTTCAGTTTTAACCAGAGGACGGAAAGGAAAAACTTGGGATTTCAAAGTAAAAGTCCTTTCCTCCTCATCTTCTTCCTCATCCTCACTATTAGACAAAAAAATCTCCGGTCTGGGTTCCGGAATTTGGATAACACAGTAACTTACGAATCTGTTGGACCTGAGTCGAGGGCTGCATTTTATCTAAGAGCCCGGTCACCCTTTCAATAACATTTTAAGTTGGCGATTTTTCACTCCCAAGTTGAGCATTCCGGTTTCCTAAACATTCATTCTCACTCACAAGCTTATCGACTTGAGTTCTTAATTTTTCTCCTGTCTCCTTTTGCAAGGCTAATGATGACTTCAGCACCTCATTCTCCGATTTCAGGGTTGCATATTCTACAGCTGAAATCAGATTAGGAGCGGGGGTTTCTCTAGCTTCTTGTTGTGCACAAGATAAACAGGCGCCTAACACCGCAGAAATCACACCCTTGCCTTTCCCCGCTCTGAGCTTCTGTGAAACCCGACGCTCTTCAATACGTTCCACCACTTTCTCTTCATCCTTCCAAAATTTTTGGGCCCACTCCTTCCCAGCCTGGGAAGGGGCACAATCATATTTTTGCAGCAGTTTATCCATGGCAATCCTGCCGACTACGCCAAAGTCTGTTGCGTGAAACGGGGCCAAGCGGTTTTGGCAGAAGATAAACCCCCTTGCGTTCTAACACTCCTCACCGAGGTGGGAGGCCAGGTGCGGCTGGGTTTCAATTCTGAGTGATGCCCAATTCAGCACTATCAGGCCAATCGCGTTTAATATGTGTTGAACTAGTACGATTTGGAGACACTAATAGTGGGCTGCACCTTCAGTCTAGTCGTGCTCCTGAACCAGCACGGCCTCTCTCAAGTTTTGGTCGCCTTCAGGGAGAAAGCGAAACGACTAGCTACTGAAACAGTGCAGTTTATTTAAACAACAGATATACAGGTTCTTTAGGATTGCCGGTGATAAATACACTGTCTGCAAAGCACGTGCAAATAAAGACATTGTTAAATATACAAACGCGCAACAAAATTATAAACGATACAGCCTGGCTATAAATGTAGGGTAGAGATTCTCTAGAGAAATTTCTAGAGTCCCCGAGAAAGCACTCGGTGTAATCAAAGTCTTACCCAAAGGCATCCTTATGGGGGGAAGAAAGGCTCAGCCCGTCGACTGATCCCAGAAAACAGCGGTGGGATTCTTCGCGATGGTGTCTTCCCTGACATCCCCTCTCTCTTGGGCTATTTTTATATTATTTTTTTATCTTCAAAGTGGAGTTTGAGTGACTTTAGTCATATGTACTTTTATTATGATTAATGTACTCAAGGAGGAGTGTTCACACCTCGGGGGCGGACAGCCTCCGGGATGGAGGTGTGTTTTGGTACATTGTGGTGAGCAAAGTTCGCACAAAAGGACAGCATTTCATCAACATTTGACGAAATGTTGGCTCGGGTAGCGTGTAGGCCGCTTATCAGTTCCGTAGTACCATCTCGTCCCCATATCTGCTATTCGTCACAAGGGAAGGCCACGGAACAAGCGCGTTCCGTTCCATCCCTCGTGTAGTTTCGCAAACAACCTTGTACAGGGAATCACAGCTGTTGCATTCTTCGTGTGCTAGCTGCGGCTGTATTCTACCTCAGAAGCCTCTTGATTTTATGACTTTCCTTAATGTGTGAACAATGCTGTATTTTTGTATTCTTGGCCAATTTAGTAATTATTCCACAAGAACACACATTGGTTGCCGATTTATCGACGGGTCTAATCACCACAGGCCAACTGTAATTAAAACCATCTATGTAGACTCTACCAAAGCGGACAAATACAACACTGATTGTTACAAAATTATGGAGCCAAATTCAGATTGCTGGCACAATTTCACTTTCATCAAACCTACAGTAGTGTACTGTATTTGGGGCTACAAGGGCACAGAATTGTTATTTGCATTTATGATTGACTCAAATACACCTGAACTTGCTGAAATGAATCCAGAACCTACACCCCACAAACTCTCAAAGGCTCGCTCTTCTAAGAGAAAAAAAACACCTCTCTCTTTTCTAAGCCCTCCATTAGACTAACTCCTTACATTTTCAACATTGGCCCTTACGTTATTAAACACACACAGGTCAACAACAGGTACTGTTTAATCCCACATATTCCCTCAAACGAGCAGAATTGTCAATGCAGATTAAAATCTCTGCGATCAAACCCACCTGCTTACCGTTCCTGAGTACATCTTATGCAGAATGGTCAGCATGGTTACGCAAACGAACTCTTGCCACTTCACACGGACGGAAGAGGGATGCGACTGGTATCTTAGGAACAGGCCTGGGAGTCTTGAATAGTATAGATGCTGAGATACTTGCCAACAAACTAGTCACAACCACTACTGATCTGGACAAATTAAGACATCCCCTACGGTCCTCTCTATTAGCATTGGGAAACCACCAAGGGCTTTTATCGAATATATTGCCTCAATGGGAAGAAACGGGTGAAAAAGACCATCAGCTGATCACAGATGCACTTGGTACAACCCAAACCAATGTTTCCTTGGCTCTTAGTTGTATCCAAGCCCAATTGTGGATGCAATCTATGACAGCCGCAATCATAAGGGAAGGTGAAGAAGGCACCTTGCCCACCGAAATTCGAAAAGTAATATGGGATAACGCAATTGAATTTGAGAAAAGATTTCAGTCCAGGTGGTATCTGGTTAATTTCACCTACGATCCCACTGAGAGCAAAGCCACAGCTTTTGCCTTAACGATACGCAATGCCTCAGTATACACCATATAGCCAATCATCGCACTGGGGTTGAATCACCAAGGAGCTCTACTCTATCCAACACAGCACAGAGGTTGGGCACGACAAAATGAGACTAAATGGCAAACTGCTGATGTTGACGCATGCGTTTCACGAGACCAACGAGGATTCATTTGTGAGAGTAATACTCTCAAAGCACAAGACCTTTGTCTTGACACCAACCAGAATGCTTGTCACTTTGAGACACATCCCGATGAAACCCCAGAGACTGTGCTTGTCTAGATTGGGAAAGGGTGCGTTAGCATGAGGTCTCCCTGTAGTCTTGTATTCAGAGATGACATAGTAATCACTCAAATCTTTGTGTTTGAACTTTACTAACACAAACTTACGGGATGCGACTTCAATTATTAAGCTCCTGTTACGTCTTTTCAATTGCTACAACCTAATTACACGTTGATTCGAGATTGTTGCCTACCCCTATCGGAATGAATCTCTCCCTGGTGAAGAAGCTGCTAAAACACAATGAATTGAAGCGACTCTTGAAAGAGGCCCAAGAAAATAGACAGACAACTTTGATTACCGTCCATCATCAGGTTGAAGAAATACACCAAGCGTTGGAAAGAGTGAAGAGAGGCGGAGGACATAGATGGGGAGATACTCTTTTTGGATGGTCACTGACAGTTACAGGACTTTATAACAAGATGCTTCACTCTGTTGTTGTTTTACTAATAGTCACTGTATTGTGCTTTGCTTAGACAATTGTTTTGCATGTTAGACTTTGGATTATGACGAAAAGTTTAAATCGCTTGATCACTCCACGAGAAGGATTTCCACTTCATATCCCTCACCAAAAGAACACATGTGATCTTTCTTATCAGAGTTGAATACGTCGACCTTGACTGACTGTAGACAAAGTTTTCCCTGCAGGCTCTTTGGGCGTGGCACCCATCTCCAGCCGTATGGCCATTTTTGTGCCTGGCGCGGCGCCAAGTGGGAAAGGTGGTGTCGAGGCTGAAGGCAGCAGGAAAGCCCGCAGCCCCCAGGTCTGTTGGGCTACGCAAGTGGTTCCCAAAGAGCCTTAGAACAAGGCATAGTTTTCCCTGCTGGCTCTTTGGGCGGGGGACCCATCTCCAGCCGTATGGCCATTTTTGTGCCTGGCGCGTTGCCCAGTGGGAAAGGGCGGTGTCGAGGCTGAAGGCAGCAGGAAAGCCTGCAGCCCCCAGGTCTGTGGGGCTACGCAAGCGTTTCCCAAAGAGCTTTAGAACAAGGCAGAGTTTTCCCTGCTGGCTCCTTGGGCGGGGGACCCATCTCCAGCCATAGGCCTTTTATGTGCCTGTCCTGGCGCCAAGAGGGAAAGGGTTGTTTTGAGGCTGAAGGCAGCAGGAAAGCCCGCAGCCCCCAGGTCTGTGGGACAATGCAAGCGGTTCCCAAAGAGCTTTAGAACAAGGCAGAGTTTTCCCTGCTGGCTCTTTGGCCGTGGCACCCATCTCCAGCCGTATGGCGATTTTTGTGCCTGGCGCGGCGCCAAGTGGGAAAGGGTGTTGTCGAGGCTGAAGGCAGCAGGAAAGCCTGCAGCCCCCAGGTCTGTGGGGCTACGCAAGCGGTTCCCAAAGAGCTTTAGAACAAGGCATTATTTTCCCTGCTGGCTCCTTGGGCGGGGGACCCATCTCCAACCGTATGGCCATTTTTGTGCATGGTGCGGCGCCAAGTGGGAAAGGGTGGTTTTGAGGCTGAAGGCAGCAGGAAAGCCCGCAGCCCCCAGGTCTGTTGGGCTACGCAAGCGGTTCCCAAAGAGCCTTAGAACAAGGCATAGTTTTCCCTGCTGGCTCTTTGGGCGGGAGACCCATCTCTAGCCATAGGACATTTTTGTGCCTGGTACGGCGCCAAGTGGGCAAGGGTGGTTTTGAGGCTGAAGGCAGCAGGAAAGCCCGCAGCCCCCAGGTCTGTGGGACAACGCAAGCGGTTCCCAAAGACCTTTAGAACAAGGCATAGTTTTCCCTGCTGGCTCTTTGGGCGGGGCACCCATGTCTAGCCGTATGGCCATTTTGGTGCCTGGCGCGGCGCCAAGTGGGAAAGGGTGGCTTTGAGGCTGAAGGCAGCAGGAAAGCCCGCAGCCCCCAGGTCTGTGGGGCTACGCAAGCCGTTCCCAAAGAGCCTTAGAACAAGGCATAGTTTTCCCTGCTGACTCCTTGGGCGGGGGACCCATTGCCTGCCGAATGGCCATTTTTGTGCCTGGCGTGGCACCAAGTGGGAAAGGGTGGTTTTGAGGCTGAAGCTAACAGGAAACCCTGCAGCCCCCAGGTCTGTGGGGCTACGCAAGCGGTTCCCAAAGAGCTTTAGAACAAGGCACAGTTTTCCCTGCTGGCTCTTTGGGCGGGAGACCCATCTCCAGCCATAGGCCATTTTTGTGTCTGTCCCGGCGCCCAGAGGGAAAGGGTGGTTTTGAGGCTGAAGGCAGTAGGAAAGCCCGCAGCCTCCAGGTCTGTGGGGCTACGCAAGTGGTTACCAAAGAGCTTTAGAAGAAGGCATAGTTTTCCCTGCTGGCTCTATGGGCGGGGGACCCATTGCCTGCCGTATGGCCATTTTTGTGCTTGGCGCGAGGCCAAGTGGGAAAGGGTGGTGTCGAGGCTGAAGGCAGCAGGAAAGCCCGCAGCCCCCAGGTCTGTGGGGCTACGCAAGCGGTTCCCAAAGAGTTTTAGAACAAGGCATAGTTTTCCCTGCTTGCTCCTTTGGCAGGGGACCCATCTCCAACCGTATGGCCATTTTTGTGCATGGTGCGGCGCCAAGTGGGAAAGGGTGGTTTTGAGGCTGAAGGCAGCAGGAAAGCCCGCAGCCCCCAGATCTATTGGGCTATGCAAGCGGTTCCCAAAGAGCCTTAGAACAAGGCATAGTTTTCCCTGCTGACTCCTTGGGCGTGGCACCCATCTCCAGCCGTATGGCGATTTTTGTGCATGGCGCGGCGCCAAGTGGGAAAGGGTGTTGTCGAGGCTGAAGGCAGCAGCAAAGCCCGCAGCCCCCAGGTCTGTGGGGCTACACAAGCGGTTCCCAAAGAGCTTTAGAACAAGGCATAGTTTTCCCTGCTGGCTCTTTGGGCGGGGGACCCATTGCCTGCCGTATGGCCATTTTTGTGCCTGGCGTGGCACCAAGTGGGAAAGGGTGGTGTCGAGGCTGAAGCTAGCAGGAAAGCCTGCAGCCCCCAGGACTGTGGGGCTACGCAAGCGGTTCCCAAAGAGCTTTAGAACAAGGCACAGTTTTCCCTGCTGGCTGTTTGGGCAGGGGATCCATCTCCATCCATATGTCCTTTTTTGTGCTTGGCGCGGCGCCAAGTGGGAAAGGCTGGTGTCGAGGCTGAAGGCAGCAGGAAAGCCCGCAGCCCCCAGGTCTGTTGGGCTACGCAAGTGGTTCCCAAAGAGCCTTAGAACAAGGCACAGTTTTCCCTGCTGGCTCTTTGGGCGTGGCACACATCTCCAGCCATATGGCCATTTTTGGGCCTGGCGCGGCACCAAGAGGGAAAGGGTGGTGTCGAGGCTGAAGGCAGCAGGAAAGCCTGCAGCCCCCAGGTCTGTGGGGCTACGCACGCGGATCCCAAAGAGCTTTAGAACAAGGCATAGTTTTCCCTGATGGCTCCTTGGTCGGGGGACCCGTTGCCTGCCGTATGGCCATTTTTGTGCCTGGCGTGGCACCAAGTGGGAAAGGGTGGTGTCGAGGCTGAAGCTAGCAGGTAAGCCTGCAGCCGCCAGGTCTGTGGGGCTACACAAGCAGTTCCCAAAGAGCTTTAGAACAAGGCATAGTTTTCCCTCCTGGCTGTTTGGGCGGGGATCCATCTCCATCCATATGTCCATTTTTGTGCCTGGCGCGGCGCCAAGTGGGAAAGGATGGTGTCGAGGCTGAAGGCAGCAGGAAAGCCCACAGCCCCCAGGTCTGTGGGGCTACGCAAGCGGTTCCCAAACACCTTTACAGCAAGGCATAGTTTTCCCTGCTGGCTCTTGGCGCGTGGCACACATCTCCAGCCATATGGCCATTTTTGTGCCTGGCGCGGCGCCAAGTGGGAAAGGGTGTTGTCGAGGCTGAAGGCAGCAGGAAAGCCTGCAGCCCCCAGGTCTGTGGGGCTACGCAAGCGGTTCCCAAAGAGCTTTAGAACAAGGCATTATTTTCCCTGCTGGCTCCTTGGGCGGGGGACGCATCTCCAACCGTATGGCCATTTTTGTGCATGGTGCGGCGCCAAGTGGGAAAGGGTGGTTTTGAGGCTGAAGGCAGCAGGAAAGCCCGCAGCCCCCAGGTCTGTGGGGCTACGCAAGCGGTTCCCAAAGAGCTTTAGAACAAGGCATTATTTTCCCTGATGGCTCCTTGTGCGGGGGTCCCATTGCCTGCCGAATGGCCATTTTTGTGCATGGCGCGGCACCAAGTGGGAAAGGGTGGCTTTGAGGCTGAAGGCAGCAGCAAAGCCCGCAGCCCCCAGGTCTGTGGGGCTACGCAAGCGGTTCCCAAAGAGCTTTAGAACAAGGCATAGTTTTCCCTGCTGGCTCTTTGGGCGGGGGACCCATTGCCTGCCGTATGGCCATTTTTGTGCCTGGCGTGGCACCAAGTGGGAAAGGGTGGTGTCGAGGCTGAAGCTAGCAGGAAAGCCCGCAGCCCCCAGGTCTGTGGGGCTACGCAAGCGGTTCCCAAAGAGCTTTAGAACAAGGCATAGTTTTTCCTGCTGTCTCTTAGGGTGTGGAACCCATCTCCAGCCATAGGCCTTTTTTGTGCCTGTCCTAGTGCCCAGAGGGAAAGTGTGGTTTTGAGGCTGAAGGCAGCAGGAAAGCCCGTAGCCCCCAGGTCTGTGGGACAATGCAAGCGGTTCCCAAAGAGCTTTAGAACAAGGCATAGTTTTCCCTGCTGGATCTTTGGGCGGGGGACCCATCTCCAGCCGTACGGCGATTTTTGTGCCTGGCGCGGCGCCAAGTGGGAAAGGGTGTTGTCGAGGCTGAAGGCAGCAGCAAAGCCCGCAGCCCCCAGGTCTGTGGGGCTACGCAAGCGGTTCCCAAAGAGCTTTAGAACAAGGCATAGTTTTCCCTGCTGACTCCTTGGGCGGGGGACCCATTGCCTGCCGAATGGCCATTTTTGTGCCTGGCGTGGCACCAAGTGGGAAAGGGTGGTTTTGAGGCTGAAGCTAACAGGAAACCCTGCACCCCCCAGGTCTGTGGGGCTACGCAAGCGGTTCCCAAAGAGCTTTAGAACAAGGCACAGTTTTCCCTGCTGGCTCTTTGGGCGGGAGACCCATCTCCAGCCATAGGCCATTTTTGTGTCTGTCCCGGCGCCCAGAGGGAAAGGGTGGTTTTGAGGCTGAAGGCAGTAGGAAAGCCCGCAGCCTCCAGGTCTGTGGGGCTACGCAAGTGGTTACCAAAGAGCTTTAGAACAAGGCATAGTTTTCCCTGATGGCTCTATGGGCGGGGGACCCATCTCCAGCCATATGGCCATTTTTGTGCCTGGCGCGGCGCCAAGTAGGAAAGGGTGGTGTCGAGGCTGTAGGCAGCAGGAAAGCCCGCAGCCCCCAGGTCTGTGGGGCTACGCAAGCGGTTCCCAAAGAGCTTTAGAACAAGGCATAGTTTTCCCTGCTGACTCCTTGGGCGGGGGACCCATTGCCTGCCGAATGGCCATTTTTGTGCCTGGCGTGGCACCAAGTGGGAAAGGGTGGTTTTGAGGCTGAAGCTAACAGGAAACCCTGCAGCCCCCAGGTCTGTGGGGCTACGCAAGCGGTTCCCAAAGAGCTTTAGAACAAGGCACAGTTTTCCCTGCTGGCTCTTTGGGCGGGAGACCCATCTCCAGCCATAGGCCATTTTTGTGTCTGTCCCGGCGCCCAGAGGGAAAGGGTGGTTTTGAGGCTGAAGGCAGTAGGAAAGCCCGCAGCCTCCAGGTCTGTGGGGCTACGCAAGTGGTTACCAAAGAGCTTTAGAAGAAGGCATAGTTTTCCCTGCTGGCTCTATGGGCGGGGGACCCATTGCCTGCCGTATGGCCATTTTTGTGCTTGGCGCGAGGCCAAGTGGGAAAGGGTGGTGTCGAGGCTGAAGGCAGCAGGAAAGCCCGCAGCCCCCAGGTCTGTGGGGCTACGCAAGCGGTTCCCAAAGAGTTTTAGAACAAGGCATAGTTTTCCCTGCTTGCTCCTTTGGCAGGGGACCCATCTCCAACCGTATGGCCATTTTTGTGCATGGTGCGGCGCCAAGTGGGAAAGGGTGGTTTTGAGGCTGAAGGCAGCAGGAAAGCCCGCAGCCCCCAGATCTATTGGGCTATGCAAGCGGTTCCCAAAGAGCCTTAGAACAAGGCATAGTTTTCCCTGCTGACTCCTTGGGCGTGGCACCCATCTCCAGCCGTATGGCGATTTTTGTGCATGGCGCGGCGCCAAGTGGGAAAGGGTGTTGTCGAGGCTGAAGGCAGCAGCAAAGCCCGCAGCCCCCAGGTCTGTGGGGCTACACAAGCGGTTCCCAAAGAGCTTTAGAACAAGGCATAGTTTTCCCTGCTGGCTCTTTGGGCGGGGGACCCATTGCCTGCCGTATGGCCATTTTTGTGCCTGGCGTGGCACCAAGTGGGAAAGGGTGGTGTCGAGGCTGAAGCTAGCAGGAAAGCCTGCAGCCCCCAGGACTGTGGGGCTACGCAAGCGGTTCCCAAAGAGCTTTAGAACAAGGCACAGTTTTCCCTGCTGGCTGTTTGGGCAGGGGATCCATCTCCATCCATATGTCCTTTTTTGTGCTTGGCGCGGCGCCAAGTGGGAAAGGCTGGTGTCGAGGCTGAAGGCAGCAGGAAAGCCCGCAGCCCCCAGGTCTGTTGGGCTACGCAAGTGGTTCCCAAAGAGCCTTAGAACAAGGCACAGTTTTCCCTGCTGGCTCTTTGGGCGTGGCACACATCTCCAGCCATATGGCCATTTTTGGGCCTGGCGCGGCGCCAAGTGGGAAAGGATGGTGTCGAGGCTGAAGGCAGCAGGAAAGCCCACAGCCCCCAGGTCTGTGGGGCTACGCAAGCGGTTCCCAAACACCTTTACAGCAAGGCATAGTTTTCCCTGCTGGCTCTTGGCGCGTGGCACACATCTCCAGCCATATGGCCATTTTTGTGCCTGGCGCGGCGCCAAGTGGGAAAGGGTGTTGTCGAGGCTGAAGGCAGCAGGAAAGCCTGCAGCCCCCAGGTCTGTGGGGCTACGCAAGCGGTTCCCAAAGAGCTTTAGAACAAGGCATTATTTTCCCTGCTGGCTCCTTGGGCGGGGGACGCATCTCCAACCGTATGGCCATTTTTGTGCATGGTGCGGCGCCAAGTGGGAAAGGGTGGTTTTGAGGCTGAAGGCAGCAGGAAAGCCCGCAGCCCCCAGGTCTGTGGGGCTACGCAAGCGGTTCCCAAAGAGCTTTAGAACAAGGCATTATTTTCCCTGATGGCTCCTTGTGCGGGGGTCCCATTGCCTGCCGAATGGCCATTTTTGTGCATGGCGCGGCACCAAGTGGGAAAGGGTGGCTTTGAGGCTGAAGGCAGCAGCAAAGCCCGCAGCCCCCAGGTCTGTGGGGCTACGCAAGCGGTTCCCAAAGAGCTTTAGAACAAGGCATAGTTTTCCCTGCTGGCTCTTTGGGCGGGGGACCCATTGCCTGCCGTATGGCCATTTTTGTGCCTGGCGTGGCACCAAGTGGGAAAGGGTGGTGTCGAGGCTGAAGCTAGCAGGAAAGCCCGCAGCCCCCAGGTCTGTGGGGCTACGCAAGCGGTTCCCAAAGAGCTTTAGAACAAGGCATAGTTTTTCCTGCTGTCTCTTAGGGTGTGGAACCCATCTCCAGACATAGGCCTTTTTTGTGCCTGTCCTAGTGCCCAGAGGGAAAGTGTGGTTTTGAGGCTGAAGGCAGCAGGAAAGCCCGTAGCCCCCAGGTCTGTGGGACAATGCAAGCGGTTCCCAAAGAGCTTTAGAACAAGGCATAGTTTTCCCTGCTGGATCTTTGGGCGGGGGACCCATCTCCAGCCGTACGGCGATTTTTGTGCCTGGCGCGGCGCCAAGTGGGAAAGGGTGTTGTCGAGGCTGAAGGCAGCAGCAAAGCCCGCAGCCCCCAGGTCTGTGGGGCTACGCAAGCGGTTCCCAAAGAGCTTTAGAACAAGGCATAGTTTTCCCTGCTGACTCCTTGGGCGGGGGACCCATTGCCTGCCGAATGGCCATTTTTGTGCCTGGCGTGGCACCAAGTGGGAAAGGGTGGTTTTGAGGCTGAAGCTAACAGGAAACCCTGCACCCCCCAGGTCTGTGGGGCTACGCAAGCGGTTCCCAAAGAGCTTTAGAACAAGGCACAGTTTTCCCTGCTGGCTCTTTGGGCGGGAGACCCATCTCCAGCCATAGGCCATTTTTGTGTCTGTCCCGGCGCCCAGAGGGAAAGGGTGGTTTTGAGGCTGAAGGCAGTAGGAAAGCCCGCAGCCTCCAGGTCTGTGGGGCTACGCAAGTGGTTACCAAAGAGCTTTAGAACAAGGCATAGTTTTCCCTGATGGCTCTATGGGCGGGGGACCCATCTCCAGCCATATGGCCATTTTTGTGCCTGGCGCGGCGCCAAGTAGGAAAGGGTGGTGTCGAGGCTGTAGGCAGCAGGAAAGCCCGCAGCCCCCAGGTCTGTGGGGCTACGCAAGCGGTTCCCAAAGAGCTTTAGAACAAGGCATAGTTTTCCCTGCTGGCTCTTTGGGCGGGAGACCCATCTCCAGCCGTATGGCCATTATTGTGCCTGGCGCGGTGCCCAGTGGGAAAGGGTGGTGTCGAGGCTGAAGGCAGCAGGAAAGCCCGCAGCCCCCAGGTCTGTGGGGCTACGCAAGCGGTTCCCAAAGACCTTTAGAACAAGGCATAGTTTTCCCTGATGGCTCTTTGGGCGGGAGACCCATGTCCAGCCATAGGCCATTTTTGTGCCTAGCGCGGCGCCAAGTGGGAAAGGCTGGTGTCGAGGCTGAAGGCAGCAGGAAAGCCTGCAGCCCCCAGGTCTGTGGGGCTACGCAAGCGGTTCCCAAAGAGCTTTAGAACAAGGCATTATTTTCCCTGCTGGCTCCTTGGGCGGGGGACCCATCTCCAACCGTATGGCCATTTTTGTGCATGGTGCGGCGCCAAGTGGGAAAGGGTGGTTTTGAGGCTGAAGGCAGCAGGAAAGCCCGCAGCCCCCAGGTCTGTTGGGCTACGCAAGCGGTTCCCAAAGAGCCTTAGAACAAGGCATAGTTTTCCCTGCTGGCTCTTTGGGCGGGAGACCCATCTCTAGCCATAGGACATTTTTGTGCCTGGTACGGCGCCAAGTGGGCAAGGGTGGTTTTGAGGCTGAAGGCAGCAGGAAAGCCCGCAGCCCCCAGGTCTGTGGGACAACGCAAGCGGTTCCCAAAGACCTTTAGAACAAGGCATAGTTTTCCCTGCTGGCTCTTTGGGCGGGGCACCCATGTCTAGCCGTATGGCCATTTTGGTGCCTGGCGCGGCGCCAAGTGGGAAAGGGTGGCTTTGAGGCTGAAGGCAGCAGGAAAGCCCGCAGCCCCCAGGTCTGTGGGGCTACGCAAGCGGTTCCCAAAGAGCCTTAGAACAAGGCATAGTTTTCCCTGCTGACTCCTTGGGCGGGGGACCCATTGCCTGCCGAATGGCCATTTTTGTGCCTGGCGTGGCACCAAGTGGGAAAGGGTGGTTTTGAGGCTGAAGCTAACAGGAAACCCTGCAGCCCCCAGGTCTGTGGGGCTACGCAAGCGGTTCCCAAAGAGCTTTAGAACAAGGCACAGTTTTCCCTGCTGGCTCTTTGGGCGGGAGACCCATCTCCAGCCATAGGCCATTTTTGTGTCTGTCCCGGCGCCCAGAGGGAAAGGGTGGTTTTGAGGCTGAAGGCAGTAGGAAAGCCCGCAGCCTCCAGGTCTGTGGGGCTACGCAAGTGGTTACCAAAGAGCTTTAGAAGAAGGCATAGTTTTCCCTGCTGGCTCTATGGGCGGGGGACCCATTGCCTGCCGTATGGCCATTTTTGTGCTTGGCGCGAGGCCAAGTGGGAAAGGGTGGTGTCGAGGCTGAAGGCAGCAGGAAAGCCCGCAGCCCCCAGGTCTGTGGGGCTACGCAAGCGGTTCCCAAAGAGTTTTAGAACAAGGCATAGTTTTCCCTGCTTGCTCCTTTGGCAGGGGACCCATCTCCAACCGTATGGCCATTTTTGTGCATGGTGCGGCGCCAAGTGGGAAAGGGTGGTTTTGAGGCTGAAGGCAGCAGGAAAGCCCGCAGCCCCCAGATCTATTGGGCTATGCAAGCGGTTCCCAAAGAGCCTTAGAACAAGGCATAGTTTTCCCTGCTGACTCCTTGGGCGTGGCACCCATCTCCAGCCGTATGGCGATTTTTGTGCATGGCGCGGCGCCAAGTGGGAAAGGGTGTTGTCGAGGCTGAAGGCAGCAGCAAAGCCCGCAGCCCCCAGGTCTGTGGGGCTACACAAGCGGTTCCCAAAGAGCTTTAGAACAAGGCATAGTTTTCCCTGCTGGCTCTTTGGGCGGGGGACCCATTGCCTGCCGTATGGCCATTTTTGTGCCTGGCGTGGCACCAAGTGGGAAAGGGTGGTGTCGAGGCTGAAGCTAGCAGGAAAGCCTGCAGCCCCCAGGACTGTGGGGCTACGCAAGCGGTTCCCAAAGAGCTTTAGAACAAGGCACAGTTTTCCCTGCTGGCTGTTTGGGCAGGGGATCCATCTCCATCCATATGTCCTTTTTTGTGCTTGGCGCGGCGCCAAGTGGGAAAGGCTGGTGTCGAGGCTGAAGGCAGCAGGAAAGCCCGCAGCCCCCAGGTCTGTTGGGCTACGCAAGTGGTTCCCAAAGAGCCTTAGAACAAGGCACAGTTTTCCCTGCTGGCTCTTTGGGCGTGGCACACATCTCCAGCCATATGGCCATTTTTGGGCCTGGCGCGGCACCAAGAGGGAAAGGGTGGTGTCGAGGCTGAAGGCAGCAGGAAAGCCTGCAGCCCCCAGGTCTGTGGGGCTACGCACGTGGATCCCAAAGAGCTTTAGAACAAGGCATAGTTTTCCCTGATGGCTCCTTGGTCGGGGGACCCGTTGCCTGCCGTATGGCCATTTTTGTGCCTGGCGTGGCACCAAGTGGGAAAGGGTGGTGTCGAGGCTGAAGCTAGCAGGTAAGCCTGCAGCCGCCAGGTCTGTGGGGCTACACAAGCAGTTCCCAAAGAGCTTTAGAACAAGGCATAGTTTTCCCTCCTGGCTGTTTGGGCGGGGATCCATCTCCATCCATATGTCCATTTTTGTGCCTGGCGCGGCGCCAAGTGGGAAAGGATGGTGTCGAGGCTGAAGGCAGCAGGAAAGCCCACAGCCCCCAGGTCTGTGGGGCTACGCAAGCGGTTCCCAAACACCTTTACAGCAAGGCATAGTTTTCCCTGCTGGCTCTTGGCGCGTGGCACACATCTCCAGCCATATGGCCATTTTTGTGCCTGGCGCGGCGCCAAGTGGGAAAGGGTGTTGTCGAGGCTGAAGGCAGCAGGAAAGCCTGCAGCCCCCAGGTCTGTGGGGCTACGCAAGCGGTTCCCAAAGAGCTTTAGAACAAGGCATTATTTTCCCTGCTGGCTCCTTGGGCGGGGGACGCATCTCCAACCGTATGGCCATTTTTGTGCATGGTGCGGCGCCAAGTGGGAAAGGGTGGTTTTGAGGCTGAAGGCAGCAGGAAAGCCCGCAGCCCCCAGGTCTGTGGGGCTACGCAAGCGGTTCCCAAAGAGCTTTAGAACAAGGCATTATTTTCCCTGATGGCTCCTTGTGCGGGGGTCCCATTGCCTGCCGAATGGCCATTTTTGTGCATGGCGCGGCACCAAGTGGGAAAGGGTGGCTTTGAGGCTGAAGGCAGCAGCAAAGCCCGCAGCCCCCAGGTCTGTGGGGCTACGCAAGCGGTTCCCAAAGAGCTTTAGAACAAGGCATAGTTTTCCCTGCTGGCTCTTTGGGCGGGGGACCCATTGCCTGCCGTATGGCCATTTTTGTGCCTGGCGTGGCACCAAGTGGGAAAGGGTGGTGTCGAGGCTGAAGCTAGCAGGAAAGCCCGCAGCCCCCAGGTCTGTGGGGCTACGCAAGCGGTTCCCAAAGAGCTTTAGAACAAGGCATAGTTTTTCCTGCTGTCTCTTAGGGTGTGGAACCCATCTCCAGCCATAGGCCTTTTTTGTGCCTGTCCTAGTGCCCAGAGGGAAAGTGTGGTTTTGAGGCTGAAGGCAGCAGGAAAGCCCGTAGCCCCCAGGTCTGTGGGACAATGCAAGCGGTTCCCAAAGAGCTTTAGAACAAGGCATAGTTTTCCCTGCTGGATCTTTGGGCGGGGGACCCATCTCCAGCCGTACGGCGATTTTTGTGCCTGGCGCGGCGCCAAGTGGGAAAGGGTGTTGTCGAGGCTGAAGGCAGCAGCAAAGCCCGCAGCCCCCAGGTCTGTGGGGCTACGCAAGCGGTTCCCAAAGAGCTTTAGAACAAGGCATAGTTTTCCCTGCTGACTCCTTGGGCGGGGGACCCATTGCCTGCCGAATGGCCATTTTTGTGCCTGGCGTGGCACCAAGTGGGAAAGGGTGGTTTTGAGGCTGAAGCTAACAGGAAACCCTGCACCCCCCAGGTCTGTGGGGCTACGCAAGCGGTTCCCAAAGAGCTTTAGAACAAGGCACAGTTTTCCCTGCTGGCTCTTTGGGCGGGAGACCCATCTCCAGCCATAGGCCATTTTTGTGTCTGTCCCGGCGCCCAGAGGGAAAGGGTGGTTTTGAGGCTGAAGGCAGTAGGAAAGCCCGCAGCCTCCAGGTCTGTGGGGCTACGCAAGTGGTTACCAAAGAGCTTTAGAACAAGGCATAGTTTTCCCTGATGGCTCTATGGGCGGGGGACCCATCTCCAGCCATATGGCCATTTTTGTGCCTGGCGCGGCGCCAAGTAGGAAAGGGTGGTGTCGAGGCTGTAGGCAGCAGGAAAGCCCGCAGCCCCCAGGTCTGTGGGGCTACGCAAGCGGTTCCCAAAGAGCTTTAGAACAAGGCATAGTTTTCCCTGCTGACTCCTTGGGCGGGGGACCCATTGCCTGCCGAATGGCCATTTTTGTGCCTGGCGTGGCACCAAGTGGGAAAGGGTGGTTTTGAGGCTGAAGCTAACAGGAAACCCTGCAGCCCCCAGGTCTGTGGGGCTACGCAAGCGGTTCCCAAAGAGCTTTAGAACAAGGCACAGTTTTCCCTGCTGGCTCTTTGGGCGGGAGACCCATCTCCAGCCATAGGCCATTTTTGTGTCTGTCCCGGCGCCCAGAGGGAAAGGGTGGTTTTGAGGCTGAAGGCAGTAGGAAAGCCCGCAGCCTCCAGGTCTGTGGGGCTACGCAAGTGGTTACCAAAGAGCTTTAGAAGAAGGCATAGTTTTCCCTGCTGGCTCTATGGGCGGGGGACCCATTGCCTGCCGTATGGCCATTTTTGTGCTTGGCGCGAGGCCAAGTGGGAAAGGGTGGTGTCGAGGCTGAAGGCAGCAGGAAAGCCCGCAGCCCCCAGGTCTGTGGGGCTACGCAAGCGGTTCCCAAAGAGTTTTAGAACAAGGCATAGTTTTCCCTGCTTGCTCCTTTGGCAGGGGACCCATCTCCAACCGTATGGCCATTTTTGTGCATGGTGCGGCGCCAAGTGGGAAAGGGTGGTTTTGAGGCTGAAGGCAGCAGGAAAGCCCGCAGCCCCCAGATCTATTGGGCTATGCAAGCGGTTCCCAAAGAGCCTTAGAACAAGGCATAGTTTTCCCTGCTGACTCCTTGGGCGTGGCACCCATCTCCAGCCGTATGGCGATTTTTGTGCATGGCGCGGCGCCAAGTGGGAAAGGGTGTTGTCGAGGCTGAAGGCAGCAGCAAAGCCCGCAGCCCCCAGGTCTGTGGGGCTACACAAGCGGTTCCCAAAGAGCTTTAGAACAAGGCATAGTTTTCCCTGCTGGCTCTTTGGGCGGGGGACCCATTGCCTGCCGTATGGCCATTTTTGTGCCTGGCGTGGCACCAAGTGGGAAAGGGTGGTGTCGAGGCTGAAGCTAGCAGGAAAGCCTGCAGCCCCCAGGACTGTGGGGCTACGCAAGCGGTTCCCAAAGAGCTTTAGAACAAGGCACAGTTTTCCCTGCTGGCTGTTTGGGCAGGGGATCCATCTCCATCCATATGTCCTTTTTTGTGCTTGGCGCGGCGCCAAGTGGGAAAGGCTGGTGTCGAGGCTGAAGGCAGCAGGAAAGCCCGCAGCCCCCAGGTCTGTTGGGCTACGCAAGTGGTTCCCAAAGAGCCTTAGAACAAGGCACAGTTTTCCCTGCTGGCTCTTTGGGCGTGGCACACATCTCCAGCCATATGGCCATTTTTGGGCCTGGCGCGGCGCCAAGTGGGAAAGGATGGTGTCGAGGCTGAAGGCAGCAGGAAAGCCCACAGCCCCCAGGTCTGTGGGGCTACGCAAGCGGTTCCCAAACACCTTTACAGCAAGGCATAGTTTTCCCTGCTGGCTCTTGGCGCGTGGCACACATCTCCAGCCATATGGCCATTTTTGTGCCTGGCGCGGCGCCAAGTGGGAAAGGGTGTTGTCGAGGCTGAAGGCAGCAGGAAAGCCTGCAGCCCCCAGGTCTGTGGGGCTACGCAAGCGGTTCCCAAAGAGCTTTAGAACAAGGCATTATTTTCCCTGCTGGCTCCTTGGGCGGGGGACGCATCTCCAACCGTATGGCCATTTTTGTGCATGGTGCGGCGCCAAGTGGGAAAGGGTGGTTTTGAGGCTGAAGGCAGCAGGAAAGCCCGCAGCCCCCAGGTCTGTGGGGCTACGCAAGCGGTTCCCAAAGAGCTTTAGAACAAGGCATTATTTTCCCTGATGGCTCCTTGTGCGGGGGTCCCATTGCCT
The DNA here is from genome assembly GCF_028500815.1 of Rissa tridactyla. Classification (NCBI taxonomy): domain Eukaryota; kingdom Metazoa; phylum Chordata; class Aves; order Charadriiformes; family Laridae; genus Rissa; species Rissa tridactyla. The sequence continues at coordinate 154,495 of NW_026529350.1, forward strand.
GCCGAATGGCCATTTTTGTGCATGGCGCGGCACCAAGTGGGAAAGGGTGGCTTTGAGGCTGAAGGCAGCAGCAAAGCCCGCAGCCCCCAGGTCTGTGGGGCTACGCAAGCGGTTCCCAAAGAGCTTTAGAACAAGGCATAGTTTTCCCTGCTGGCTCTTTGGGCGGGGGACCCATTGCCTGCCGTATGGCCATTTTTGTGCCTGGCGTGGCACCAAGTGGGAAAGGGTGGTGTCGAGGCTGAAGCTAGCAGGAAAGCCCGCAGCCCCCAGGTCTGTGGGGCTACGCAAGCGGTTCCCAAAGAGCTTTAGAACAAGGCATAGTTTTTCCTGCTGTCTCTTAGGGTGTGGAACCCATCTCCAGACATAGGCCTTTTTTGTGCCTGTCCTAGTGCCCAGAGGGAAAGTGTGGTTTTGAGGCTGAAGGCAGCAGGAAAGCCCGTAGCCCCCAGGTCTGTGGGACAATGCAAGCGGTTCCCAAAGAGCTTTAGAACAAGGCATAGTTTTCCCTGCTGGATCTTTGGGCGGGGGACCCATCTCCAGCCGTACGGCGATTTTTGTGCCTGGCGCGGCGCCAAGTGGGAAAGGGTGTTGTCGAGGCTGAAGGCAGCAGCAAAGCCCGCAGCCCCCAGGTCTGTGGGGCTACGCAAGCGGTTCCCAAAGAGCTTTAGAACAAGGCATAGTTTTCCCTGCTGACTCCTTGGGCGGGGGACCCATTGCCTGCCGAATGGCCATTTTTGTGCCTGGCGTGGCACCAAGTGGGAAAGGGTGGTTTTGAGGCTGAAGCTAACAGGAAACCCTGCACCCCCCAGGTCTGTGGGGCTACGCAAGCGGTTCCCAAAGAGCTTTAGAACAAGGCACAGTTTTCCCTGCTGGCTCTTTGGGCGGGAGACCCATCTCCAGCCATAGGCCATTTTTGTGTCTGTCCCGGCGCCCAGAGGGAAAGGGTGGTTTTGAGGCTGAAGGCAGTAGGAAAGCCCGCAGCCTCCAGGTCTGTGGGGCTACGCAAGTGGTTACCAAAGAGCTTTAGAACAAGGCATAGTTTTCCCTGATGGCTCTATGGGCGGGGGACCCATCTCCAGCCATATGGCCATTTTTGTGCCTGGCGCGGCGCCAAGTAGGAAAGGGTGGTGTCGAGGCTGAAGGCAGCAGGAAAGCCCGCAGCCCCCAGGTCTGTGGGGCTACGCAAGCGGTTCCCAAAGAGCTTTAGAACAAGGCATAGTTTTCCCTGCTGGCTCTTTGGGCGGGAGACCCATCTCCAGCCGTATGGCCATTATTGTGCCTGGCGCGGTGCCCAGTGGGAAAGGGTGGTGTCGAGGCTGAAGGCAGCAGGAAAGCCCGCAGCCCCCAGGTCTGTGGGGCTACGCAAGCGGTTCCCAAAGACCTTTAGAACAAGGCATAGTTTTCCCTGATGGCTCTTTGGGCGGGAGACCCATGTCCAGCCATAGGCCATTTTTGTGCCTAGCGCGGCGCCAAGTGGGAAAGGCTGGTGTCGAGGCTGAAGGCAGCAGGAAAGCCCGCAGCCCTCAGGTCTGTGGGGATACACGAGCGGTTCCCAAAGAGCTTTAGAACAAGGCATAGTTTTCCGTGCTGGCTCCTTGGGCAGGGTACGAGCCTCCAGCCGTATGGCCATTTTTGTGCCTGGCGCGGCGCCAAGTGGGAAAGGGTGGTGTCGAGGCTGAAGGCAGCAGGAAAGCCCGCAGCCCCCAGGTCTGTGGGGCTACGCAAGCGGTTCCCAAAGAGCTTTAGAACAAGGCATAGTTTTCCTTGCTGGCTCTTTGGGCATGGGACCCATCTCCAGCCATAGGCCATTTTTGTGCCTGATGCGGCGCCAAGTGGGAAAGGGTGGTGTCGAGGGTGAAGGCAGCAGGAAAGCCCGCAGCCCCCAGGTCTGTGGGGCTACACAAGCGGTTCCCAAAGAAGCTTTAGAACCAGGCATAGTTTTCCTTGCTGGCTCTTTGGGCATGGGACCCATCTCCAGCCATAGGCCATTTTTGTGCCTGATGCGGCGCCCAGTGGGAAAGGGTGGCTTTGAGGCTGAAGGCAGCAGGAAAGCCTGCAGCTCCCAGGTCTGTGGGGCTACGCAAGCGGTTCCCAAAGAGCTTTAGAACAAGGCATAGTTTTCCCTGCTGGCTCCTTGGGCGGGGGACCATCTCCAGCCATAGGCCATTTTTGCGCCTGGCGCGGCGCCAAGTGGGAAAGGGTGGTGTCGAGGCTGAAGGCAGCAGGAAAGCCCGCAGCCCCCAGGTCTGTGGGGCTACGCAAGCGGTTCCCAAATAGCTTTAGAACAAGGCATAGTTTTCCCTGCTGGCTCTTTGGGCGGGTGACCCATCTCCAGCCATATGGCCATTTTTGTGCCTGGCGCGGCGACAAGTGGGAAAGGGTGTTGTCGAGCCTGAAGGCAGCAGGAAATCCTGCAGCCCCCAGGTCTGTGGGGCTACGCAACCGGTTCCCAAAGAGCTTTAGAACAAGGCATAGTTTTCCCTGCTGGCTCTTTGGGCATGAGACCCATCTCCAGCTGTATGGCCATTTTTGTGCCTGGCGCGGCGCCAAGTGTGAAAGGGTGGTTTTGAGTGAGAAGGCAGCAGGAAAGCCCGCAGCCCCCAGGTCTGTGGGGCTACGCAAGCGGTTCCCAAAGAGCTTTAGAACAAGGCATAGTTTTCCCTGCTGGCTCTTTGGGCGTGGGACCAATCTCTAGCCATAGGACATTTTTGTGCCTGGTACGGCGCCAAGTGGGCAAGGGTGGTTTTGAGGCTGAAGGCAGCAGGAAAGCCCGCAGCCCCCAGGTCTGTGGGACAACGCAAGCGGTTCCCAAAGAGCTTTAGAACAAGGCATAGTTTTCCCTGCTGGCTCTTTGGGCGGGGCACCCATGTCTAGCCGTATGGCCATTTTGGTGCCTGGCGCGGCGCCAAGTGGGAAAGGGTGGCTTTGAGGCTGAAGGCAGCAGGAAAGCCCGCAGCCCCCAGGTCTGTGGGGCTACGCAAGCGGTTCCCAAAGAGCTTTAGAACAAGGCATAGTTTTCCCTGCTGGCTTATTGGGTAGGGGACCCATCTCCAGCTGTATGACCATTTTTGTGCCTGGCGCGGCGCCAAGTTGGAAAGGGTGTTTTTGAGTGAGAAGACAGCAGGAAATCCCGCAGCCCCCAGGTCTGTGGGGCTACGCAAGCGGTTCCCAAAGAGCTTTAGAACAAGGCATAGTTTTCCCTGCTGGCTCTTTGGGCATGGGACCCATCTCCAGCCGTATGGCCATTTTTGTGCCTGATGCGGCGCCAAGTGGGAAAGGGTGGCTTTGATGCTGAATGCAGCAGGAAAGCCCGCAGCCCCCAGGTCTGTGGGGCTACGCAAGCGGTTCCCAAAGAGCTTTAGAACAAGGCATAATTTTCCCTGCTGGCTCTTTGAGCGGGGGACCCATCTCCAGCCATATGGCCATTTTTGTGCCTGGCGCGGCACCTACTGGGAAAGGGTGTTGGCCAGGTTGAAGGCAGCAGGAAAACCCGCAGCCCCCAGGTCTGTGGGGCTACACAAGCGGTTCCCAAAGAGCTTTAGAACAAGGCATATTTTTCCCTGCTGGGTCCTTGGGCGGGGGACCCATCTCCAGCCATATGGCCATTTTTGTGCCTGGCGCAGCGCCAAGTGGGAAAGGGTGGTGTCGAGGCTGAAGGCAGCAGGAAATCCTGCATTCCCCAGGTCTGTGGGGCTACGCAAGCGGTTCCCAAAGAGCTTTAGAACAAGGCATAGTTTTCCCTGCTGGCTCTTTGGGCGTGGGACCCACCTCTAGCCATAGGCCCTTTTTGTGCCTGGCCCGGCACCAAGTGGAAAAGGGTGGTTTTGAGGCTGAAGGCAGCAGGAAAGCCCGCAGCCCCCAGATCTGTGGGACAACGCAAGCGGTTCCCAAAGACCTTTAGAACAAGGCAGAGTTTTCCCTGCTGGCTCTTTGGGCGGGGGACCCATCTCCACCCATATGGCCATTTTGGTGCCTGGCGCGGCGCCAAGTGGGAAAGGGTGGTGTCGAGGCTGAAGGCAGCAGGACAGCCCGCAGACCCCAGGTCTGTGGGGCTACGCAAGCGGTTCCCAAAGAGGTTTAGAACAAGGCATAGTTTTCCCTGCTGGCTCCTTGGGCGGGGGACCCATCTCTAGCCATAGGCCATTTTTGTGCCTGGCCCGGCACCAAGTGGAAAAGGGTGGTTTTGAGGCTGAAGGCAGCAGGACAGCCCGCAGCCCCCAGGTCTGTGCGACAACGCAAGCGATTCCCAAAGAGCTTCAGAAGAAGGCATAGTTTTCCCTGCTGGCTCTTTGGGCGGGGGATCCATCTCCAGCCATATGGCCATTTTTGTGCCTGGCGCGGCACCTAGTGGGAAAGGGTGTTGTCCAGGCTGAAGGCAGCAGGAAAACCCGCAGCCCCCAGGTCTGTGGGGGTACACAAGCGTTTCCCAAAGAGCTTTAGAAAAAGGCATAGTTTTCCCTGTTGGCTCTTTGGGCGTGGGACCCATCTCTAGCTGTATGTCCATTTTTATGCCTAGCGCGGCACGAAGTGGGAAAGGGTGTTGTTGAGGCTGAAGGCAGCAGGAAAGCCCGCAGCCCCCAGGTCTTTCGGGCTACGCAAGTGGTTCTCAAAGAGCTTTAGAACAAGGCATAGTTTTCCTTGCTGGCTCTTTGGGCATGGGACCCATCTCCAGCCATATGGCCATTTTGGTGCCTGGCGCGGCGCCAAGTGGGAAAGGGTGGCTTTGAGGCTGAAGGTAGCAGGAAAGCCCGCAGCCCCCAGGTCTGTGGGGCTACGCAAGCGGTTCCCAAAGAGCTTTAGAAGAAGGCATAGTTTTCCCTGCTGGCTCTTTGGGCGGGGGACCCATCTCCAGCCGTATGGCCATTTTTGTGCCTGGCGCGGCACCTAATGGGAAAGGGTGTTGTTGAGGCTGAAGGGAGCAGGAAAGCCCGCAGCTCCCAGGTCTGTGGGGCTAAGCAAGCAGTTCCCAAAGAGCTTTAGAACAAGGCATAGTTTTCCCTGCTGGCTCCTTGGGCGGGGGACCCATCTCCAGCCATAGGCCATTTTTGTGCCTAGCGTGGCGCCAAGTGGGTAAGGGTGGTGTCGAGGCTGAAGGCAGCAGGAAAGTCCGCAGCCCCCAGGTCTGTGGGGCTACGCAGGCGGTTCCCAAAGACCTTTAGAACAAGGCAGAGTTTTCCCTGCTGGCTCTTTGGGCGGGGGACCCATCTCCAGCCATAGGCCATTTTTGTGCCTGGCGCGGCGCCAAGTGGGAAAGGGTGGCTTTGAGGCTGAAGGCAGCAGGAAAGCCTGCAGCCCCCACGTCTGTGGGGCTACGCAAGCGGTTCCCAAAGAGCTTTAGAACAAGGCATAGTTTTCCTTGCTGGCTCTTTGGGCATGGGACCCATCTCCAGCCATAGGCCATTTTTGCGCCTGGCGCGGCGCCAAGTGGGAAAGGGTGGTTTTGAGGGTGAAGGCAGCAGGAAAGCCTGCAGCCCCCAGGTCTGTGGGGCTACGGAAGCGGTTCCCAAATAGCTTTAGAACAAGGCATAGTTTTCCCTGCTGGCTCTTTGGGCGGGGGACCCATCTCCAGCCATATGGCCATTTTTGTGCCTGGCGCGGCGCCAAGTGGGAAAGGGTGTTGTCGAGCCTGAAGGCAGCAGGAAATCCTGCAGCCCCCAGGTCTGTGGGGCTACGCAACCGGTTCCCAAAGAGCTTTAGAACAAGGCATAGTTTTCCCTGCTGGCTCTTTGGGCATGGGACCCATCTCCAGCTGTATGGCCATTTTTGTGCCTGGCGCGGCGCCAAGTGTGAAAGGGTGGTTTTGAGTGAGAAGGCAGCAGGAAAGCCCGCAGCCCCCAGGTCTGTGGGGCTACGCAAGCGATTCCCAAAGAGCTTTAGAACAAGGCATAGTTTTCCCTGATGGGTCTTTGGGCGTGGGACCCATCTCTAGCCATAGGCCTTTTTTGTGCCTTGCCCGGCACCAAGTTGAAAAGGGTGGTTTTGAGGCTGAAGGCACCAGGAAAGCCCGCAGCCTCCAGGTCTGTGGGGCTACGCAAGCGGTTCCCAAAGACCTTTAGAACAAGGCAGAGTTTTCCCTGCTGGCTCTTTGGGCGTGGGACCCATCTCCAGCCATATGGCCATTTTTGTGCCTGGCGCGGCGCCAAGTGGGAAAGGGTGGCTTTGAGGCTGAAGGCAGCAGGAAAGCCCGCAGCCCCCAGGTCTGTGGGACAACGCAAGCGGTTCCCAAAGAGCTTTAGAACAAGGCATAGTTTTCCCTGCTGGCTCTTTGGGCGGGGCACCCATGTCTAGCCGTATGGCCATTTTGGTGCCTGGCGCGGCGCCAAGTGGGAAAGGGTGTTGTCGAGGCTGAAGGCAGCAGGAAAGCCTGCAGCCCCCACGTCTGTGGGGCTACGCAAGCGGTTCCCAAAGAGCTTTAGAACAAGGCCTACTTTTCCTTGCTGGCTCTTTGGGCATGGGACCCATCTCCAGCCATAGGCCATTTTTGTGCCTGGCGCGGCGCCAAGTGGGAAAGGGTGGCTTTGAGGCTGAAGGCAGCAGGAAAGCCTGCAGCTCCCAGGTCTGTGGGGCTAAGCAAGCGGTTCCCAAAGAGCTTTAGACAAAGGCATAGTTTTCCCTGCTGGCTCCTTGGGCGGGGGACCCATCTCCAGCCATAGGCCATTTTTGTGCCTGGCGCGGCGCCACGTGGGAAAGGGTGGTGTCGAGGCTGAAGGCAGCAGGAAAGCCCGCAGCCCCCAGGTCTGTGGGGCTACGCAAGCGGTTCCCAAAGAGCTTTAGAACAAGGCATAGTTTTCCCTGCTGGCTCTTTGGGCATGGGACCCATCTCCAGCTGTATGGCCATTTTTGTGCCTGGCGCGGCGCCAAGTGTGAAAGGGTGGTTTTGAGTGAGAAGGCAGCAGGAAAGCCCGCAGCCCCCAGGTCTGTGGGGCTACGCAAGCGGTTCCCAAAGAGCTTTAGAACAAGGCATAGTTTTCCCTGCTGGCTCTTTGGGCGTGGGACCCATCTCCAGCCATATGGCCATTTTGGTGCCTGGCGCGGCGCCAAGTCGGAAAGGGTGTTTTTGAGGATGAAGGCAGCAGGAAAGCCCGCAGCCCCCAGGTCTGTGGGGCTACGCAAGCGGTTCCCAAAGACCTTTAGAACAAGGCCTAGTTTTCCTTGCTGGCTCTTTGGGCATGGGACCCATCTCCAGCCATAGGCCATTTTTGTGCCTGATGCGGCGCCAAGTGGGAAAGGGTGGCTTTGAGGCTGAAGGCAGCAGGAAAGCCCACAGCCCCCAGGTCTGTGGGGCTACGCAAGCGGTTCCCAAAGACCTTTAGAACAAGGCAGAGTTTTCCCTGCTGGCTCTTTGGGCGTGGGACCCATCTCCAGCCATAGGCCATTTTGGTGCCTGGCGCGGCGCCAAGTGGGAAAGGGTGGCTTTGAGGCTGAAGGCAGCAGGAAAGCCTGCAGCCCCCAGGTCTGTGGGGCTACGTAAGCGGTTCCCAAAGAGCTTTAGAAGAAGGCATAATTTTCCCTGCTGGCTCTTTGGGCGGGGGACCCATCTCTAGCCGTACGGCCATTTTTGTGCCTGGCGCGGCGGCAAGTGGGAAAGGGTGGTTTTGAGGCTGAAGGCAGCAGGAAAGCCCGCAGCCCCCAGGTCTGTGGGGCTACGCAAGCGGTTCCCAAAGACCTTTTGAACATGGCATAGTTTTCCCTGCTGGCTCCTTGGGCGGGGGACCCATCTCCAGCCATATGACCATTTTTGTGCCTGGCGCGGCGCCAAGTGGGAAAGGGTGGTTTTGAGGCTGAAGGGAGCGGGAAAGCCTGCAGCCCCCAGGTCTGTGGGGCAACGCAAGCGGTTCCCAAAGAGCTCTAGAACAAGGCATAATTTTCCCTGCTGGCTCTTTGGGCGGGGGACCCATCTCCAGCCATAGGCCATTTTGGTGCCTGGCCCGGCGCCCAGAGGGAAAGGGTGGTTTTGAGGCTGAAGGCAGCAGGAAAGCCGGCAGCCCCCAGGTCTGTGCGGCTACGCAAGCAGTTCCCAAAGAGCTTTAGAACAAGGCATAGTTTTCCCTGCTGGCTCTTTGGGCGGGGGACCCATCTCCAGCCGTATGGCCATTTTTGTGCCTGGCGCGGCACCTAATGGGAAAGGGTGATTTTGAGGCTGAAGGCAGCAGGAAAGCCCGCAGCCCCCAGGTCTGTGGGGCTACGCAAGCGGTTCCCAAAGACCTTTTGAACATGGCATAGTTTTCCCTGCTGGCTCCTTGGGCGGGGGACCCATCTCCAGCCATATGACCATTTTTGTGCCTGGCGCGGCGCCAAGTGGGAAAGGGTGGTTTTGAGGCTGAAGGGAGCGGGAAAGCCTGCAGCCCCCAGGTCTGTGGGGCAACGCAAGCGGTTCCCAAAGAGCTCTAGAACAAGGCATAATTTTCCCTGCTGGCTCTTTGGGCGGGGGACCCATCTCCAGCCGTATGGCCATTTTTGTGCCTGGCGCGGCGCCAAGTGGGAAAGGGTGGTGTTGAGGCTGAAGGCGGCACGACAGCCTGCCGCCCGGGGTTTTCTTAATGACTTTTCTTAATGATGTCTCCACAGTGTGAAGTTTTGCAGGATTTGAAAAAGTAATAGACACAGTGAAATTGAGTCTATTGGAAACTTCCATACCTTTCCCTCCAAATCTCTGCTGTCCTGTAGTATCCACTGCCTGCAGCTGCTGTTGCAGGAGCAGACAGAGTGGTATCAGATTTAGAAAAAAGGGACATCATTAAGAGGATTCACTCGCCTTATTTTTCACCGGTGTGGCCAGTAAAGAAACCAAAAAGGCAATAGCTGTTCACAGTAGATTACCAAAAGTTGGATGCCAACACTGCATCGCTGACTGCTGCGGTTCCGACTATCGCGGAAATTGTGACAATGATACAAGGAGCTGCCCATCCTTGGAGGGTTGCCTTAGATGTTAAAGACATATTTTTTTATGATTCCCCTCCTTGAGCAGGACAAAGCGCAGTTTGCATTCACATGGAAAGGAGTCCAATATACCTTTAACCGCTTTCCGCAAGGATACAAACATTCCCCCACTATTGCCCATAATGCTTTAGCTAAAGCGCTATCAGAGATTCCTGTTTCACAGGGATGTACAGTATACCAATATATTATTGATGACATCTTAATAGGGGAGAGAACTAAGAAAGTGTACAAGACATGATGGAAAACATCCGAAAAACATTATCAGATTTGGGATTGGAAATTCCCGACTCAAAGTGTCAGGGACCCGCACAGGAAGTTAAATTCCTGGGGGTCTGGTGGATTAAGGGAGCTGCTTCTGTCCCTCAGGATACCCTGGAAAAATAGAACATGGACAGAATCCATCCAGCGTGAAGGAGTTACAGCAAGTCCTGGGACTTTAAGTTATTGGCGTAAACACGTCCCTGGCTTTTCCATCATTGCTCGCCCCTTCATAGCTTGCCAAAAAAGGGTAAATCCTGGGTGTGGACTGAACAACACACTAATGCTCTGCAATTACTAATAAAGGAGCTAAGGTTATTCCAACAGCTTGGTCCTATACATCCAACTGACCCTGTCCATGTAGAATGGGGGTTCAGTGAACATGGTTCCCGTTGTAATTTATGGCAGAACGGACCAGCAGGACCGGAGAGACCATTAGAATTTTGCTCCCACTCCTTCAATGATACTGAGAGCAGATATTCAGACCTGGAGAAGGGTTTACTGTCCCTAGTGCGAGCGTTGCAACGAGCAGAGCAGATAAGGAGAGAACAGAGCGTGATCTTTCCTGGGACCTTTTCGCCTCCCAGATGTGGTCCGTAAAGGGACACCACCACCAGCTGGCATTGCCCAGAGACCTACAGTTCGAAAGTGGTTATGCTTATTTAGAAGGCATTAATGAAATCATGCCAGTCTCTGAAGGCAGTGTTAAAGTATCCAAGGCTACTTCACAAGGATACCAAAGGATATAGATGGTGCCCTATTGTTCCAATCCCCACCAAATAGACCATCTCCGATCCAAGAAGCACCTCCTTTGAGGGACAGCAGTGATCTTACAGGAGTGTGGTTTACTGGTGCGTCATCTCACTGTGAAAAAAATAAGTGGAAATATAAGGCCGTAGCACCGGAAGTAACAACGGGAGAAAGAGCGATTGAAACAGGGGAGGGTAGGGGAACAAGTAGGGGAACTCAGAGCTGTCCTACTAGCTGCACAACATGGAGCCACCTCCTTTTACGCTGAGTCATATGCTGTTTTTAAAGGAGCCACTGAATGGCTAGGACACTGGGCAGCCAATGATTGGCAGGTGAATAGAGTCCCAGTTTGGGAGACAGATAATTGGAAGCAACTGTTGGAAATAGGAGGACAGAGACCATTGCACATTGCTTGGGTAAAAGGCCACGATCGTTCAAACTCGATCACTGCTCAGTTCAACCAACAGGTAGATGGCCTCACGCGGCTACAACAAATTGACATTGTAGATGATGGTCGGGAATGGGAACGCTTACTTGAATCGTTACATGTTAAACGTGGCCGCACAGGCCGTCCTGACCTGTATCGGGAAGGTGGGTGGCTTGTGTCGGTTAAGCTGTGCGAACAAATAGTAACTGCCTGGTCACAATGTCGCCTACGACTCAGCAAAGATCATCCGAGTAAGGCGCCTCCCTTACACATGCGGGACAAGAAAGCGTTGTGGCATTCATGGCAGCTTGATTATATTGGGCCCTTGAGATCATCAGGTGGGAAAAGATATGTCCTGGTAGGAGTGGAGATTATCTCCAGCCTCAGTATGGCCAGCAGTTTCAAACCAGCTACCAGGGACAACACAGTGAAAGGCCTAAAAGGGTGGCTCAGCACACTTCCCCTTCCCGAGGAAATCCAAAGTGATAACGGTTCACACTTTCCGGCTTCGGTGGTACAAGATTGGGCCAAAGAAGAAGGGATTCGATGGGTATTTCATACTCCCTATTATCCCCAGGCTAATGGCATTGTTGAACGCACCAATAGATTGGTTAAGCGTTTTGCAAAAAGTCATGAACCTGGTTGGCATTTGCGATTGGATGATGCCATCTATCAACTAAATAACAGATGGAGTGGAGACGGCTGTCCTAAAATGAAAGCTTTCTGTGTACCTGCCAATATTATCTCTCCAAAGGCTGCCAATGAACCGGGAAAATACCCCGGAAGATTTCACCCTGGACTACCTGTGCTAGTGAAAATGCCTCAAAATGGGACGGTGCCAATGGTGCTAGCTACTCCCAAAAATCCCTATGCATGGGAAGCCAAGGATTGTTCAGGGAAGATACACCGGATCAGCACCCTGTGGATCGCACCTTCTTTTTAACCCCGTCGGTCGAATAAGACCGAGCAGAGTTTCTTTTCCTTTATGTCTTACAGGAACCTTGGATGAGCTGTACAGACGGATTGGCCTACGCTACCTTTGAATGTCTCCAGGGAATCCTGACATTGAACCTGGCAATAATACTACTTTTATGATGTATGGCTACCTGGAGGCCCAAATTCTAAAATGACGAATTGGCAGATGGAATTGATGCTATTCAGTTTTACCTTTTTATTCCCTGTTGTTTGTAGTCAGAGAGACCCAGAGTGGCCATGGTCTCAAGCCTTTGTCGTCTGTAATACAAGACTACAGGGAGACCTCATGCTAACGCACCCTTTCCCAATCTAGACAAGCACAGTCTCTGGGGTTTCATCGGGATGTGTCTCAAAGTGACAAACATTCTGGTTGGTGTCAAGACAAAGGTCTTGTGCTTTGAGAGTATTACTCTCACAAATGAATCCTCGTTGGTCTCGTGAAACGCATGCGTCAACATCAGCAGTTTGCCATTTAGTCTCATTTTGTCGTGCCCAACCTCTGTGCTGTGTTGGATAGAGTAGAGCTCCTTGGTGATTCAACCCCAGTGCGATGATTGGGTATATGGTGTATACTGAGGCATTGCGTATCGTTAAGGCAAAAGCTGTGGCTTTGCTCTCAGTGGGATCGTAGGTGAAATTAACCAGATACCACCTGGACTGAAATTTTCTCTCAAACTCAATTGCATTATCCCATATTACTTTTCGAATGTCAGTGGGCAAGGTGCCTTCTTCACCTTCCCTTATGATTTATGAGTTTTTGCAAAACGCTTAATCAATCTGTTGGTGCATTCAACAATGCCATTAGCCTGAGAATAATAGGGAGTATGAAATACCCATCGAATCCCTCCTTCTTTGGCCCAATCTTGTACCACCGAAGCCGTAAAGTGTGAACCGTTATCACTTTGGATTTCCTCGGGAAGGGGAAGTGTGCTGAACCACCCTTTTAGGCCTTTCACTGTGTTGTCCCTGGTAGCTGGTTTGAAACTGCTGGCCATACTGAGGCTGGAGATAATCTCCACTCCTACCAGGACATATCTTTTCCCACCTGATGATCTCAAGGGCCCAATATAATCAAGCTGCTATGAATGCCACAACGCTTTCTTGTCCCGCATGTGTAAGGGAAGCGCCTTACTCGGATGATCTTTGCTGAGTCGTAGGCGACATTGTGACCAGGCAGTTACTATTTGTTCGCACAACTTAACTGACACAGGCCACCCCCGGGCTAGACCTTCCTGATACAGATCAGTACGGCCTGTATGGCCAGGCTTAATATGTAACCATTCGAGTAAGCGTTCCCATTCCCGACCGTCATCTACAATGTCAATTTGTTGTAGCCGCGTGAGGCTATCTACCTGTTGGTTGAACTGAGCAGTGATCGAGTTTGAACGATCGTGGCCTTTTACCCAAGCAATGTGCAATGTTCTCTGTCCTCCTATTTCCAACAGTTGCTTCCAGGTATCTGTCTCCCAGATTGGGACTCTATTCACCTGCCAATCATTGGCTGCCCAGTGTCCTAGCCATTCAGTGGCTCCTTTAAAAACAGCATATGACTCAGCGTAAAAGGAGGTGGCTCCATGTTGTGCAGCTAGTAGGACAGCTCTGAGTTCCCCTACTTGTTCCCTTACCCTCCCCGTTTCAATCGCTCTTTCTCCCGTTGTTACTTCCAGTGCTACGGCCTTATATTTCCACTTATTTTTTTCACAGTGAGATGACGCACCAGTAAACCACACTCCTGTAAGATCACTGCTGTCCCTCAAAGGAGGTGCTTCTTGGATTGGAGATGGTCTGTTTGGTGGGGATTGGAACAATAGGGCACCATCTCTATCCTTCTGGAGCATGGATACTTTGATACTACCTTCAGAGATTGGCATGATATCATTAATGCCTTCTAAATAAGCATACCACTTTCGAACTGTGGGCTTCTGGGCAATGCCGGCTGGCGGTGCTGTCCCTTTACGGACCACATCTAGGAGTCGAAAAGGGCCCCGAACAATCACGCTCTGTTCTCTCCTTATCTGCTCTGCTCGTTGCAACGCTCGCACCAGGGACAGTAAACCCTTCTCCAGGTCTGAATATCTGCTCTCAGTATCATTAAGGCGTGAGAGCTAAATTCTAATGGTCTCTCCGGTCCTGCTGGTCCCTTTTGCCATAAATTACAACGGGAACCATGTTCACTGAACCCCCATTCTACATGGACAGGGTCAGTTGGATGTATGGGGCCAAGTTGTTGGAATAACCTTAGCTCTTTTATTAGCAATTCTAGTGCATTAGTATGTTGTTCAGTCCACTCCCAGGATTTACCTTTTTTGAGCAAACAATAAAGGGGGCGAGCAATGATGGAAAAGCCAGGGATGTGTTTACGCCAATAACTTAAAGTCCCAGGACTTGCTGTAACTCCTTCACGCTGGATGGATTCTGGCCATGCTCTATTTTTTCAGGGTATCCTGAGGGACGGAAGCAGCTCCCTTAATCCACCAGACCCCCCAGGAATTTAACTTCCTGTGCGGGTCCCTGACACTTTGAGTCGGGAATTTCCAATCCCAAATCTGATAATGTTTTTCGGATGTTTTGCATCATGTCTTGTACACTTTCTTGGCTCTCTCCCCCTATTAAGATGTCGTCAATATATTGGTATACCGTACATCCCTGTGAAACAGGAATCTCTGATAGCACTTTAGCCGAAACATTATGGGCAATAGTGGGGGAATGTTTGTATCCTTGCGGAAAGCGGTTAAAGGTATATTGGACTCCTTTCCATGTGAATGCAAACTGCGCTTTGTCCTGCTCAAGGAGGAGAATCATAAAAAAAATATGTCTTTAACATCTAAGGCAGCCACCCAAGCATGGGCAGCTCCTTTTATCATTGCCACAATTTCCGCGATATTAGGAACCGCAGCGGTCAGGGATGCAGTGTTGGCGTTTAATTTTCCGTAATCTACTGTGAAACGCCATTGCCTTTTTGGTTTCTTTACTGGCCACACTGGTGAATTATAAGGCGCGTGAGTCCTCTTAATGATGTTTCTTTTTTCTAAATCTGATACCACCCCGTCTGCTCCTGCAAGTGCAGCTGCAGGCAGTGGGTACTGTCAGGCGTTGGTAATTTTAGAAGGAGGCAAAAGTATAGATGTTTCTAATAGCCCCAATTTAACTGTGTCTAATCCTTTTTTGCGTCCTGCAAAACTCCACACAGTTCCATCTCCATCTGGGAGTTTCCACATTCGCCCACGCAGTACGTCAAATCCTAGGAGGTTAGTACGTGAGGCACCCACTAACGCTTCTGCCCTAGTCATTCGCTGCTCTCCCGGCAACCAGAGGTTAATTTTTGCAGTGGGGCATGTTTTTACCACACCATCAATTCCCGTGAAGTTGACTCTGCGTCGGGTGGGATTTATACCTAGAAGTTGTGCTGTTTCGTTAGTGATTGCAGACATTTGGGCTCCGGTATCAATAATAAAATTTACCAATATCTTCCGGGGGTCCAACAGGAATGACAATAACGGGTTCGGAGTCTTTATGAGAGCGCCATTGGATTGCTAGTACCTGCCGGACAGGGTGGCTCACTGCCCTCCCCGGGGATAGGAGTGTTTTGGCTGGGACTCTGTCAAATCAATCAAGTTACGTTCCGGTGCAGAAGGCACAATTTTCTCACGGCTTGGGGATTCTCTGGTTAGGCTTTTCTCCCCAGCCGCATTATTCTTTCTAGGTAGAGATTGGACTAGCGTACGGAGATCTCCCGTAGGGTCACCGCGCAAGAATTGTCGGGGCACCCCTAATTGTAGGGCTTTACGCCACAAGTCATTTCGGTCCTTATCAGGCTTAAACCTTCCCTCTGATTTAGGGTTTTGAGTGTGAGTTTGGACTTGGCGAACCTTTCGCGGGTGTTCGGAGGATTTCTCACTAGTTTGGCTGGCCCAGCCCACTCGGCGCCCATATTGATCTATTTCCTGTACATTCCAGGTGGGCATGTAGTGACGACGGCCCCGCCCATGAGCACCCCGAGCATCCCGTATACGATCTTGAGTGCGAACAAGGAACGGTTTCAGGCAATCGGGAAGACCACGGATGAGAGGGGCTAATCGATCCGGGTCGATAGCGGCTGACATTGGGGATTTCCGAAATTCCTCTCTGTCATACATGGCTTGCAGACAAGCTGCTTTCCGTACAGCCGCAAACAGATCAGAGTAGCCTGTAGCTCTAATCTCTAACGGCTCCCCCCTCTCTCGCGGATCCATACCCCTTGCCCAATAGGCTGCTCGAGCGGTTAGGGAATAATTATGATCCCCAGGCATAGTGGTTAAAAACACTCCTGGTCCCCAAGAGTCTCCTGCTTCTTCCTCACTCAGCATAATTCTGTGCCCCCCTTCAGAAGAAACTCGCCACACGTACTCAACAGCCGACTCTTCTGGTCGCCTCGAATATTTCTCCCTTATTTTTGTTAACTCGGTTGGTGTCCATGGAACGGTACGCACAGTGGTGTGAATTTCATCACCATCATCAACTGCAGTTTCAGTTTTAACCAGAGGACGTAAAGGAAAAACTTGGGATTTCAAAGTAAAAGTCCTTTCCTCCTCATCTTCTTCGTCATCCTCACTATTAGACAAAAAAATCTCCGGTCTGGGTTCCGGAATTTGGATAACACAGTAACTTACGAATCTGTTGGACCTGAGTCGAGGGCTGCATTTTATCTAAGAGCCCGGTCACCCTTTCAATAACATTTTAAGTTGGCGATTTTTCACTCCCAAGTTGAGCATTCCGGTTTCCTAAACATTCATTCTCACTCACAAGCTTATCGACTTG
This sequence comes from Rissa tridactyla, assembly GCF_028500815.1. Lineage (NCBI taxonomy): Eukaryota > Metazoa > Chordata > Aves > Charadriiformes > Laridae > Rissa > Rissa tridactyla. Next base: position 170,642 of record NW_026529350.1, read on the forward strand.
AGTTCTTAATTTTTCTCCTGTCTCCTTTTGCAAGGCTAATGATGACTTCAGCACCTCATTCTCCGATTTCAGGGTTGCATATTCTACAGCTGAAATCAGATTAGGAGCGGGGGTTTCTCTAGCTTCTTGTTGTGCACAAGATAAACAGGCGCCTAACACAGCACAAATCACACCCTTGCCTTTCCCCGCTCTGAGCTTCTGTGAAACCCGACGCTCTTCAATACGTTCCACCACTTTCTCTTCATCCTTCCAAAATTTTTGGGCCCACTCCTTCCCAGCCTGGGAAGGGGCACAATCATATTTTTGCAGCAGTTTATCCATGGCAATCCTGCCGACTACGCCAAATTCTGTTGCGTGAAACGGGGCCAAGCGGTTTTGGCAGAAGATAAACCCCCTTGCGTTCTAACACTCCTCACCGAGGTGGGAGGCCAGGTGCGGCTGGGTTTCAATTCTGAGTGATGCCCAATTCAGCACTATCAGGCCAATCGCGTTTAATATGTGTTAAACTAGTACGATTTGGAGACACTAATAGTGGGCTGCACCTTCAGTCTAGTCGTGCTCCTGAACCAGCACGGCCTCTCTCAAGTTTTGGTCGCGTTCAGTGAGAAAGCGAAACGACTAGCTACTGAAACAGTGCAGTTTATTTAAACAACAGATATACAGGTTCTTTAGGATTGCCGGTGATAAATACACTGTCTGCAAAGCACGTGCAAATAAAGACATTGTTAAATATACAAACGCGCGACAAAATTATAAACGATACAGCCTGGCTATAAATGTAGTGTAGAGATTCTCTAGAGAAATTTCTAGAGTCCCCGAGAAAGCACTCGGTGTAATCAAAGTCTTACCCAAAGGCATCCTTATGGGGGGGAAGAAAGGCTCAGCCCGTCGACTGATCCCAGAAAACAGCGGTGGGATTCTTCGCGATGGTGTCTTCCCTGACATCCCCTCTCTCTTGGGCTATTTTTATATTATTTTTTTATCTTCAAAGTGGAGTTTGAGTGACTTTAGTCATATGTACTTTTATTATGATTAATGTACTCAAGGAGGAGTGTTCACACCTCGGGGGCGGACAGCCTCCGGGATGGAGGTGTGTTTTGGTACATTGTGGTGAGCAAAGTTCGCACAAAAGGACAGCATTTCATCAACATTTGACGAAATGTTGGCTCGGGTAGCGTGTAGGCCGCTTATCAGTTCCGTAGTACCATCTCGTCCCCATATCTGCTATTCGTCACAAGGGAAGGCCACGGAACAAGCGCGTTCCGTTCCATCCCTCGTGTAGTTTCGCAAACAACCTTGTACAGGGAATCACAGCTGTTGCATTCTTCGTGTGCTAGCTGCGGCTGTATTCTACCTCAGAAGCCTCTTGATTTTATGACTTTCCTTAATGTGTGAACAATGCTGTATTTTTGTATTCTTGGCCAATTTAGTAATTATTCCACAAGAACACACATTGGTTGCCGATTTGTCGACGGGTCTAATCACCACAGGCCAACTGTAATTAAAACCATCTATGTAGACTCTACCAAAGCGGACAAATACAACACTGATTGTTACAAAATTATGGAGCCAAATTCAGATTGCTGGCACAATTTCACTTTCATCAAACCTACAGTAGTGTACTGTATTTGGGGCTACAAGGGCACAGAATTGTTATTTGCATTTATGATTGACTCAAATACACCTGAACTTGCTGAAATGAATCCAGAACCTACACCCCACAAACTCTCAAAGGCTCGCTCTTCTAAGAGAAAGAAAACCACCTCTCTCTTTTCTAAGCCCTCCATTAGACTAACTCCTTACATTTTCAACATTGGCCCTTACGTTATTAAACACACACAGGTCAACAACAGGTACTGTTTAATCCCACATATTCCCTCAAACGAGCAGAATTGTCAATGCAGATTAAAATCTCTGCGATCAAACCCACCTGCTTACCGTTCCTGAGTACATCTTATGCAGAGTGGTCAGCATGGTTACGCAAACGAACTCTTGCCACTTCACACGGACGGAAGAGGGATGCGACTGGTATCTTAGGAACAGGCCTGGGAGTCTTGAATAGTATAGATGCTGAGATACTTGCCAACAAACTAGTCACAACCACTACTGATCTGGACAAATTAAGACATCCCCTACGGTCCTCTCTATTAGCATTGGGAAACCACCAAGGGCTTTTATCGAATATATTGCCTCAATGGGAAGAAACGGGTGAAAAAGACCATCAGCTGATCACAGATGCACTTGGTACAACCCAAACCAATGTTTCCTTGGCTCTTAGTTGTATCCAAGCCCAATTGTGGATGCAATCTATGACAGCCGCAATCATAAGGGAAGGTGAAGAAGGCACCTTGCCCACCGAAATTCGAAAAGTAATATGGGATAACGCAATTGAATTTGAGAAAAGATTTCAGTCCAGGTGGTATCTGGTTAATTTCACCTACGATCCCACTGAGAGCAAAGCCACAGCTTTTGCCTTAACGATACGCAATGCCTCAGTATACACCATATAGCCAATCATCGCACTGGGGTTGAATCACCAAGGAGCTCTACTCTATCCAACACAGCACAGAGGTTGGGCACGACAAAACGAGACTAAATGGCAAACTGCTGATGTTGACGCATGCGTTTCACGAGACCAACGAGGATTCATTTGTGAGAGTAATACTCTCAAAGCACAAGACCTTTGTCTTGACACCAACCAGAATGTTTGTCACTTTGAGACACATCCCGATGAAACCCCAGAGACTGTGCTTGTCTAGATTGGGAAAGGGTGCGTTAGCATGAGGTCTCCCTGTAGTCTTGTATTCAGAGATGACATAGTAATCACTCAAATCTTTGTGTTTGAACTTTACTAACACAAAGTTACGGGATGCGACTTCAATTATTAAGCTCCTGTTACGTCTTTTCAATTGCTACAACCTAATTACACGTTGATTCGAGATTGTTGCCTACCCCTATCGGAATGAATCTCTCCCTGGTGAAGAAGCTGCTAAAACACAATGAATTGAAGCGACTCTTGAAAGAGGCCCAAGAAAATAGACAGACAACTTTGATTACCGTCCATCATCAGGTTGAAGAAATACACCAAGCGTTGGAAAGAGTGAAGAGAGGCGGAGGACATAGATGGGGAGATACTCTTTTTGGATGGTCACTGACAGTTACAGGACTTTATAACAAGATGCTTCACTCTGTTGTTGTTTTACTAATAGTCACTGTATTGTGCTTTGCTTAGACAATTGTTTTGCATGTTAGACTTTGGATTATGACGAAAAGTTTAAATCGCTTGATCACTCCACGAGAAGGATTTCCACTTCATATCCCTCACCAAAAGAACACATGTGATCTTTCTTATCAGAGTTGAATACGTCGACCTTGACTGACTGTAGACAAAGTTTTCCCTGCAGGCTCTTTGGGCGTGGCACCCATCTCCAGCCGTATGGCCATTTTTGTGCCTGGCGCGGCGCCAAGTGGGAAAGGGTGTTGTCGAGGCTGAAGGCAGCAGGAAAGCCCGCAGCCCCCAGGTCTGTGGGGCTACACAAGAGGTTCCCAAAGAGCCTTAGAACAAGGCGTAGTTTTCCCTGCTGACTCCTTGGGCGTGGCACCCATCTCCAACCGTATGGCGATTTTTGTGCATGGTGCGGCGCCTAGTGGGAAAGGGTGGCTTTGACCTGAAGGCAGCAGGAAAGCCCGCAGCCCCCAGATCTATTGGGCTACGCAAGCGGTTCCCAAAGAGCCTTAGAACAAGGCATAGTTTTCCCTGCTGGCTCCTTGGTCGGGGGACCCATTGCCTGCCGTATGGCCATTTTTGTGCCTGGCGTGGCACCAAGTGGGAAAGGGTGGTGTCGAGGCTGAAGCTAGCAGGAAAGCCTGCAGCCCCCAGGTCTGTGGGGCTACGCAAGCGGTTCCCAAAGAGCTTTAGAACAAGGCACAGTTTTCCCTGCTGGCTCCTTGGGCGGGGGATCCATCTCCATCCATATGTCCTTTTTTGTGCTTGGAGCGGCGCCAAGTGGGAAAGGCTGGTGTCGAGGCTGAAGGCAGCAGGAAAGCCCGCAGCCCCCAGGTCTGTGGGGCTACGCAAGTGGTTCCCAAAGAGCCTTAGAACAAGGCATAGTTTTCCCTGCTGGCTCTTTGGGCGGGGGACCCATCTCCAGCCGTATGGCCATTTTTGTGCCTGGCGCGGTGCCCAGTGGGAAAGGGTGGTGTCGAGGCTGAAGGCAGCAGGAAAGCCTGCAGCCCCCAGGTCTGTGGGGCTACGCAAGCGGTTCCCAAAGAGCTTTAGAACAAGGCATAGTTTTCCCTGATGGCTCCTTGGGCGGGGGACCCATCTCCAGCCATCGGCCTTTTATGTGCCTGTCCTGGCGCCAAGTGGGAAAGGGTTGTTTTGAGGCTGAAGGCAGCAGGAAAGCCCGCAGCCCCCAGGTCTGTGGGACTACGCAAGCGGTTCCCAAAGACCTTTAGAACAAGGCATAGTTTTCCCTGCTGGCTCTTTGGGCGTGGCACACATCTCCAGCCATATGGCCATTTTTGGGCCTGGCGCGGCGCCAAGTGGGAAAGGGTGGTGTCGAGGCTGAAGCTAGCAGGAAAGCCTGCAGCCCCCAGGTCTGTGGGGCTACGCAAGCGTTTCCCAAAGAGCTTTAGAACAAGGCATAGTTTTCCCTCCTGGCTCCTAGGTCGGGGGACCCATTGCCTGCCGTATGGCCATTTTTGTGCCTGGCGTGGCACCAAGTGGGAAAGGGTGGTGTCGAGGCTGAAGCTAGCAGGAAAGCCTGCAGCTCCCAGGTCTGTGGGGCTACGCAAGCGGTTCCCAAAGAGCTTTAGAACAAGGCACAGTTTTCCCTCCTGGCTGTTTGGGCGGGGGATCCATCTCCATCCATATGTCCATTTTTGTGCTTGGCGCGGCGCCAAGTGGGAAAGGCTGGTTTCGAGGCAGAAGGCAGCAGGAAAGCCCGCAGCCCCCAGGTCTGTGGGGCTACGCAAGCGGTTCCCAAAGACCTTTAGAACAAGGCATAGTTTTCCCTGCTGGCTCTTTGCGCGTGGCACACATCTCCAGCCATATCGCCATTTTTGTGCCTGGCGCGGCGCCAAGTGGGAAACGGTGTTGTCGAGGCTGAAGGCAGCAGGAAAGCCTGCAGCCCCCAGGTCTGTGGGGCTACGCAAGCGGTTCCCAAAGAGCTTTAGAACAAGGCATTATTTTCCCTGCTGGCTCCTTGGGCGGGGGACCCATCTCCAACCGTATGGCCATTTTTGTGCATGGTGCGGCGCCAAGTGGGAAAGGGTGGTTTTGAGGATGAAGGCAGCAGGAAAGCCCGCAGCCCCCAGGTCTGTGGGGCTACGCAAGCGGTTCCCAAAGAGCTTTAGAACAAGGCATAGTTTTCCCTGCTGGATCCTTGGGCGGGGGACCCATCTCCAGCCGTATGGCCATTTTTGAGCCTGGCCCGGTGCCCAGAGTGAAATGGTGGTTTTCGAGGCTGAAGGCAGCAGGAAAGCCCGCAGCCCCCAGGTCTGTGGGGCTACGCAAGCGGTTCCCAAAGAGCTTTAGAACAAGGCACAGTTTTCCCTGCTGGCTCCTTGGTCGGGGGACCCATTGCCTGCCGTATGGCCATTTTTGTGCCTGGCGTGGCACCAAGTGGGAAAGGGTGGTGTCGAGGCTGAAGGCAGCAGGAAAGCCTGCAGCCGCCAGGTCTGTGGGGCTACACAAGCGGTTCCCAAAGAGCTTTAGAACAAGGCACAGTTTTCCCTGCCGGCTGTTTGGGCGGGGGATCCATCTCCATCCATATGTCCATTTTTGTGTCTGTTCCGGCGCCCAGAGGGAAAGGGTGGTTTTGAGGCTGAAGGCAGCAGGAAAGCCTGCAGCCCCCAGGTCTGTGGGACAATTCAAGCGGTTCCCAAAGAGCTTTAGAACAAGGCATAGTTTTCCCTGCTGGCTCTTTGGGCGGGGGACCCATCTCCAGCCGTATGGCCATTTTTGTGCATGGCGCGGCACCAAGTGGGAAAGGGTGGCTTTGGGGCTGAAGGCAGCAGCAAAGCCCGCAGCCCCCAGGTCTGTGGGGCTACGCAAGCGGTTCCCAAAGAGCTTTAGAACAAGGCATAGTTTTCCCTGCTGGCTCCTTGGGCGGGGGACCCATCTCCAGCCACATGGCCATTTTTGTGCCTGGCGCGGTGCTAAGTGGGAAAAGGTGGTGTCGAGGCTGAAGGCAGCAGGAAGACACGCAGCTCCCACGTCTCTGGGGCTACGCAAGCGGTTCCCAAAGAGCTTTAGAACAAGGCATAGTTTTCCCTGCTGGCTCCTTGGGCGGGGGACCCATCTCCAGCCATATGCCATTTTTGTGCCTGGCGCGGCGCCAAGTGGGAAAGGGTGGTTTTGAGGCTGAGGCAGCACGCAAGCCCACAGCCTCCAGCTCTGTGGGACAACGCAAGCGGTTCCCAAAGAGCTTTAGAACAAGGCATAGTTTTCCCTGCTGGCTCCTTGGGCGGGGTACCCATTGCCTGCCGAATGGCCATTTTTGTGCCTGGCGCGGCGCCAAGTGGGAAAGGGTGGTGTCGAGGCTGAAGGCAGCAGGAAAGCCCGCAGCCCCCAGGTCTGTGGGGCTACGCAAGCGGTTCCCAAAGAGCCTTACAACAAGGCATAGTTTTCCCTGCTGGCTCTTTGGGCGCGGGACCCATCTCCAGCCGTATGGCCATTTTAGTGCCTGGCGTGGTGCCAAGTGGTAAAGGGTGGTGTCGAGGATGAAGACAGCAGGAAGGCCCGCAGCTCCTAGGTCTGTAGGTCTACAGAAGCGGATCCCAAAGAGCTTTAGAACAAGGCACAGTTTTCCCTGCTGGCTCCTTGGGCGGGGGACCCATCTCCAGCCATATGGCCATTTTTGTGCTTGGCGCGACGCCAAGTGGAAAGGGTGGTGTCGAGGCTGAAGACAGCAGGAAAGCCTGCAGCCCCCAGGTCTGTGGGGCTACGGAAGCGGTTCCCAAAGAGCTTTAGAACAAGGCATAGTTTTCCCTGCTGGCTCTTTGGGCGGGGGACCCATCTCCAGCCGTATGGCCATTTTTGTGCCTGGCGCGGTTCCCAGTGGGAAAGGGTGTTTTTGAGGCTGAAGGCAGCAGGAAAGCCTGCAGCCCCCAGGTCTGTGGGGCTACGCAAGCGGTTCCCAAAGAGCTTTAGAACAAGGCATAGTTTTCCCTGCTGGGTCCTTGGGCAGGGGACCCATCTCCAGCCGTATGGCCATTTTTGTGCCTAGCGCGGCGCCAAGTTGGAAAGGGTGGTGTCGAGGCTGAAGGTAGCAGGAAAGCCCGCAGCCCCCAGGTCTGTGGGGCTACGCAAGCAGTTCCAAAAGAGCTTTAGAACAAGGCATAGTTTTCCCTGCTGGCTCTTTGGGTGGGAGACCCATCTCCAGCCATATGGCCATTTTTGTGCCTGGCGCGGCGCCAAGTGGGAAAGGGTGGTGTCGAGGCTAAACGCAGCAGGAAGGCCCGTAGTTCCCAGGTCTGCGGGGCTACGCAAGCGGTTCCCAAAGAGCTTTAGAACAAGGCAGAGTTTTCCCTGCTGGCTCCTTGGGCAGGGGACCCATCTCCAGCCATGTGGCCATTTTTGTGCCTGGCCCGGCGCCCTGAGGGAAATGGTGGTTTTGAGGCTGAAGGCAGCAGGAAAGCCTGCAGACCCCAGGTCTGTGGGGCTACGCAAGCGGTTCCCAAAGAGCTTTAGAACAAGACATAGTTTTCCCTGCTGGGTCCTTGGGCAGGGGACCCATCTCCAGCCGTATGGCCATTTTTGTGCCTAGCGCGGTTCCCAGTGGGAAAGGGTGGTTTTGAGGCTGAAGGCAGCAGGAAAGCCCGTAGCCCCAGGTCTGTGGGGCTACGCAAGCGGTTCCCAAAGAGCTTTAGAACAAGGCATAGTTTTCCCTGCTGGCTCCTTGGGCGGGGGACCCATCTCCAGCCGTATGGCCATTTTTGTGCCTGGCGCGGCACCAAGTGGGAAAGGGTGGTGTCGAGGCTGAAGGCAGCAGGAAAGCCCGTAGCCCCAGGTCTGTGGGACAATGCAAGCAGTTCCCAAAGAGCTTTAGAACAAGGCAGAGTTTTCCCTGCTGGCTCCTTGGGCGGGGGACCCATCTCCAGCCGTATGGCCATTTTTGTGCCTAGCGCGGCGCCAAGTGGGAAAGGGTGGTGTCGAGGCTGAAGGCAGCAGGAAAGCCCGCAGCCCCCAGGTCTGTGGGGCTACGCAAGCGGTTCCCAAAGAGCCTTACAACAAGGCATAGTTTTCCCTGCTGGCTCTTTGGGCGGGGGACCCATCTCCAGCCGTATGGCCATTTTAGTGCCTGGCGTGGTGCCAAGTGGTAAAGGGTGGTGTCGAGGCTGAAGACAGCAGGAAGGCCCGCAGCTCCTAGGTCTGTAGGTCTACAGAAGCGGATCCCAAAGAGCTTTAGAACAAGGCACAGTTTTCCCTGCTGGCTCCTTGGGCGGGGGACCGATCTCCAGCCATATGGCCATTTTTGTGCCTGGCGCAGCGCCAAGTGGAAAGGGTGGTGTCGAGGCTGAAGACAGCAGGAAAGCCTGCAGCACCCAGGTCTGTGGGGCTACGGAAGTGGTTCCCAAAGTGCTTTAGAACAAGGCATAGTTTTCCCTGCTGGCTCTTTGGGCGGGGGACCCATCTCCAGCCGTATGGCCGTTATTGTGCCTGGCGCGGCGCCAAGTGGGAAAGGGTGGTGTCGAGGCTGAACGCAGCAGGAAGGCCCGTAGTTCCCAGGTCTGCGGGGCCACGCAAGCGGTTCCCAAAGAGCTTTAGAACAAGGCATAGTTTTCCCTGCTGGCTCTTTGGGCGGGGGACCCATCTCCAGCCGTATGGCCATTTTTGTGCCTGGCGCGGTTCCCAGTGGGAAAGGGTGGTTTTGAGGCTGAAGGCAGGAGGAAGGCCCGCAGCTCCCAGGTCTGTGGGGCTACGCAAGCGGTTCCCAAAGAGCTTTAGAACAAGGCATAGTTTTCCCTGCTGGCTCTTTGGGCAGGGGACCCATCTCCAGCAGTATGGGCATTTTTGTGCCCGGCGCGGCGCCAAGTGGGAAAGGGTGGTGTCGAGGCTGAAGGCAGCAGGAAAGCCCGCAGCTCCCAGGTCAGTGGGGCAACGCAAGCGGTTCCCAAAGAGCTTTAGAACAAGGCATAGTTTTCCCTGCTGGCTCCTTGGGCGGGGGACCCATCTCCAGCCGTATGGCCATTTTTGAGCCTGGCCCGGTGCCCAGAGTGAAATGGTGGTTTTCGAGGCTGAAGGCAGCAGGAAAGCCCGCAGCCCCCAGGTCTGTGGGGCTACGCAAGCGGTTCCCAAAGAGCTTTAGAACAAGGCATAGTTTTCCCTGCTGGCTCTTTGGGCGGGGGACCCATCTCCAGCCATATGGCCATTTTTGTGCCTGGCGCGGCGCCAAGTGGGAAAGGGTGGTGTCGAGGCTGAACGCAGCAGGAAGGCCCGTAGTTCCCAGGTCTGCGGGGCTACGCAAGCGGTTCCCAAAGAGCTTTAGAACAAGGCAGAGTTTTCCCTGCTGGCTCCTTGGGCAGGGGACCCATCTCCAGCCATATGGCCATTTTTGTGCCTAGCCCGGCGCCCTGAGGGAAAGGGTGGTTTTGAGGCTGAAGGCAGCAGGAAAGCCCGCAGCCCCCAGGTCTGTGGGGCTACGCAAGCGGTTCCCAAAGAGCCTTAGAACAAGGCACAGTTTTCCCTGCTTGCTCTTTGGGCGGGGGACCCATCTCCAGCCATATGGCCATTTTAGTGCCTGGCGTGGTGCCAAGTGGTAAAGGGTGGTGTCGAGGCTGAAGACAGCAGGAAGGCCCGCAGCTCCTAGGTCTGTAGGTCTACAGAAGCGGATCCCAAAGAGCTTTAGAACAAGGCATAGTTTTCCCTGCAGGCTCCTTGGGCGGGGGACCCATCTCCAGCCGTACGGCCATTTTTGTGCCTGGCGCGGCACCAAGTGGGAAAGGGTGGTGTCGAGGCTGAAGGCAGCAGGAAAGCCCGCAGCCCCCAGGTCTGTGGGGCTACGCAAGCGGTTCCCAAAGAGCCTTAAAAGAAGGGATAGTTTTCCCTGCTTGCTCTTTGCGCGGGGGACCCATCTCCAGCCGTATGGCCATTTTTGTGTCTGGCGCGGCGCCAAGTGGGAAAGGGTGGTGTCGAGGCTGAAGGCAGCAGGAAAGCCTGCAGCCCCCAGGTCTGTGGGGCTACGGAAGCGGTTCCCAAAGAGCTTTAGAACAAGGGATAGTTTTCCCTGCTGGCTCCTTGGGCGGGGGACCCATCCCCAGCTGTATGGCCATTTTTGTGCATGGCGCGGCACCAAGTGGGAAAGGGTGGTTTTGATGCTGAAGGCAACAGGAAAGCCTGCAGCCCCCAGGTCTGTGGGGCTACGCAAGCGGTTCCCAAAGAGCTTTAGAACAAGGCATAGTTTTCCCTGCTGGCTCTTTGGGCGGGGGACCCATGTCCATCCATATGCCCATTTTTGTGCCTGGCCCGGCGCCCACAGGGAAAGGGTGGTGTCGAGGCTGAAGGCAGCAGGAAAACCTGCAGCCCCCAGGTCTGTTGGGCTACGCAAGTGGTTCCCAAAGAGCTTTAGAACAAGGCATAGTTTTCCCTGCTGGCTCTTTGGGCATGGGGCCCATCTCCAGCCATATGGCCATTTTTGTGCCTGGCGCGGCGACAAGTGGGAAAGGGTGGTGTCGAGGCTGAAGGCAGCAGGAAGGCCCGCAGCCCCCAGGTCTGTGGGGCTACGCAAGCGGTTCCCAAAGAGCTTTAGAACAAGGCAGAGTTTTCCCTGCTGCCTCTTTGGGCGTGGTACCCATCTCCAGCTGTATGGCCATTTTTGTGCCTGGCGCGGCGCCAAGTGGGAAAGTGTGGTTTTGAGGCTGAAGACAGCAGGAAAGCCCGCAGCCCCCAGGTCTGTGGGGCTACGCAAGCATTTTCCAAAGAGCTTTAGAACAAGGCATAATTTTCCCTGCCTGCTCCTTGGGCAGGGGACCCATCTCCAGCCATATGGCCATTTTTGTGCCTGGCCCGGCGCCCAGAGGGAAAGGGTGGTGTCGAGGCTGAAGGCAGCAGGAAAGCCCGCAGCCCCCAGGTCTGTGGGGCTACGCAAGCGGTTCCCAAAGAGCTTTAGAACAAGGCATAGTTTTCTCCGCTGGATCTTTGGGCGGGGGACCCATCTCCAGCCGTATGGCCATTTTTGGGCCTGACGAAGCACCAAGTGTGAAATGGTGGTGTCGAGGCTGAAGGCAGCAGGAAAGCCCGCAGCCCCCAGGTCTGTGGGGCAACGCAAGCGGTTCCCAAAAAACTTTAGAACAAGGCATAATTTTTCCTGCTGGCTCTTTGGGCAGGGGAGCCATCTCCAGCCATAGGCGTTTTTTGTGTCTGTCGCGGCGCCCAGAGGGAAAGGGTGGTTTTGAGGCTGAAGGCAGCAGGAAAGCCCGCAGCCCCCAAGTCTGTGGGACAATGCAAGCGGTTCCCAAAGAGCTTTAGAACAAGGCATAGTTTTCCCTGCTGGCTCTTTGGGCGGGGGACCCATCTCCAGCCGTATGGCCATTTTTGTGCCCGGCGCGGCGCCAAGTGGGAAAGGCTGGTGTCGAGGCTGAAGGCAGCAGGAAAGCCCGCAGCCCCCAGGTCTGTGGGACAATGCAAGCGGTTCCCAAAGAGCTTTAGAACAAGGCATAGTTTTCCCTGCTGGCTCTTTGGGCGGGGGACCCATCTCCAGCCGTATGGCCATTTTTGTGCCCGGCGCGGCGCCAAGTGGGAAAGGCTGGTGTCGAGGCTGAAGGCAGCAGGAAAGCCCGCAGCCCCCAGGTCTGTGGGACAATGCAAGCGGTTCCCAAAGAGCTTTAGAACAAGGGATAGTTTTCCCTGCTGGCTCTTTGGGCGGGGGACCCATCTCCAGCCGTATGGCCATTTTTGTGCCTGGCGCGGTTCCCAGTGGGAAAGGGTGGTTTTGAGGCTGAAAGCAGCAGGAAAGCCTGCAGCCCGCAGGTCTGTGGGGCTACAGAAGCGGTTCCCAAATAGCCTTAAAAGAAGGGATAGTTTTCCCTGCTGGCTCTTTGGGCGGGGGACCCATCTCCAGCCGTATGGCCATTTTTGTGCCTGGCGTGGCGCCAAGTGGTAAAGGGTGGTGTCGAGGCTGAAGACAGCAGGAAGGCCCGCATCTCCTAGGTCTGTAGGTCTACAGAAGCGGATCCCAAAGAGCTTTAGAACAAGGCATAGTTTTCCCTGCTGGCTCCTTGGGCGGCGGACCGATCCCCAGCTGTATGGCCATTTTTGTGCATGGCGCGGCACCAAGTGGGAAAGGGTGGTTTTGATGCTGAAGGCAGCAGGAAAGCCTGCAGCCCCCAGGTCTGTGGGGCTACGCAAGCGGTTCCCAAAGAGCTTTAGAACAAGGCATAGTTTTCCCTGCTGGCTCTTTGGGCGGGGGACCCATGTCCATCCATATGCCCATTTTTGTGCCTGGCCCGGCGCCCAGAGGGAAAGGGTGGTGTCGAGGCTGAAGGCAGCAGGAAAACCCGCAGCCCCCAGGTCTGTTGGGCTACGCAAGTGGTTCCCAAAGAGCTTTAGAACAAGGCATAGTTTTCCCTGCTGGCTCTTTGGGCGGGGGACCCATCTCCAGCCGTATGGCCATTTTTGTGCCTGGCACGGCGCCAAGTGGGAAAGGGTGGTGTCGAGGCTGAAGGCAGCAGGAAAACCTGCAGCCCCCAGGTCTGTGGGGCTACGCAAGCGGTTCCCAAAGAGCTTTAGAACAAGGCATAGTTTTCCCTGATGGCTCTTTGGGCGGGGGACCCATCTCCAGCCATAGGCCATTTTTGTGCCTAGCGCGGCGCCAAGTGGGCAAGGGTGGTGTCGAGGCTGAAACCAGCAGGAAAGCCTGCAGCCCCCAGGTCTGTGGGGCTACGCAAGCGGTTCCCAAAGAGCTTTAGAACAAGGCATAGTTTTCCCTGCTGGCTCTTTGGGCATGGGGCCCATCTCCAGCCGTATGGCCATTATTGTGCCTGGCGCGGCGCCAAGTTGGAAAGGGTGGTGTCGAGGCTGAAGACAGCAGGAAAGCCCGCAGCCCCCAGGTCTGTGGGGCTATGCAAGCGGTTCCCAAAGGGCTTTAGAACAAGGCAGAGTTTTCCCTGCTGGCTCCTTGGGCAGGGGACCCATCTCCAGCCGTATGGCCATTTTTGTGCCTGGCACGGCGCCAAGTGGGAAAGTGTGGTTTTGAGCTGAAGACAGCAGGAAAGCCCGCAGCCCCCAGGTGTGTGGGGCTACGCAAGCGGTTCCCAAAGAGCTTTAGAACAAGGCAGAGTTTTCCCTGCTGGCTCCTTGGGCAGGGGACCCATCTCCAGCCATATGGCCATTTTAGTGCCTGGCGTGGTGCCAAGTGGTAAAGGGTGGTGTCGAGGCTGAAGACAGCAGGAAGGGCGCAGCTCCTAGGTCTACAGAAGCGGATCCCAAAGAGCTTTAGAACAAGGCATAGTTTTCCCTGCTGGCTCCTTGGGCGGGTGACCCATCTCCAGCCGTATGGCCATTTTTGTGCCTGGCGCGGCGCCAAGTGGGAAAGGGTGGTGTCGAGGCTGAAGGCAGCAGGAAAGCCCGCAGCCCCCAGGTCTGTGGGGCTACGCACGCGGTTCCCAAAGAGCTTTAGAACAAGGCATAGTTTTCCCTGCTGGCTCCTTGGGCGGATGACCCATCTCCAGCCGTATGGCCATTTTTGTGTATGGCGCGGCGCAAAGTGGGAAAGGGTGTCTTTGAGGCTGAAGGCAGCAGGAAAGTCCGCAGCCCCCAGGTCTGTGGGGCTACGCAAGCGGTTCCCAAAGAGCTTTAGAACAAGGCATAGTTTTCCCTGCTGGCTCTTTGGGCTGGGGACCCATGTCCATCCATATGCCCATTTTTGTGCCTGGCCCAGACGTCAGAGGGAAAGGGTGGTGTCGAGGCTGAAGGCAGCAGGAAGGCCCGCAGCCCCCAGGTCTGTGGGGCTACGCAAGCGGTTCCCAAAGAGCTTTAGAACAAGGCAGAATTTTCCGTGCTGGCTCTTTGGGCGTGGGAACAATCTCTAGCCATAGGACATTTTTGTGCCTGACCCGGCGCCCAGATGGAAAGGGTGGTTTTGAGGCTGAAGGCAGCAGCAAAGCCCGCAGGCCCCAGGTCTCTGGGGCTACGCAAGCAGTTCCCAAAGAGCTTTAGAACAAGGCATAGTTTTCCCTGCTGGCTCTTTGGGCGGGGGACCCATCTCCAGCCGTATGGCCATTTTTGTGCCTGGCGCGGCGCCAAGTGGGAAAGGGTGGTGTCGAGGCTGAAGGCAGCAGGAAAGCCCGCAGCCCCCAGGTCTGTGGGGCTACGCAAGCGGTTCCCAAAGAGCTTTAGAACAAGGCATAGTTTTCCCTGCTGGCTCTTTGGGCGGGAGACCCATCTCCAGCCATAGGCCATTTTTGTGTCTGTCCCGGCGCCCAGAGGGAAAGGGTTGTTTTGAGGCTGAAGGCAGCAGGAAAGCCCGCAGCCCCCAGGTCTGTGGGGCTACGCAAGCGGTTCCCAAAGAGCTTTAGAACAAGGAACAGTTTTCCCTGCTGGTTGTTTGGGCGGGGGACCCATCTCCAGCCGTATGGCCATTTTTGTGCATGGCGCGGCGCCAAGTGGGAAAGGGTGGCTTAGAGGCTGAAGTCAGCAGCAAAGCCCGCAGCCCCCAGGTCTGTGAGGCTACGCAAGCGGTTCCCAAAGAGCTTTAGAACAAGGCATAGTTTTCCCTGCTGGCTCTTTGGGCGGGGGACCCATTACCTGCCGTATGGCCATTTTTCTGCCTAGCGCGGCGCCAAGTGGGAAAGGGTGGTGTCGAGGCTGAAGGCAGCAGGAAATCCCGCAGCCCCCAAGTCTGTGGGACAATTCAAGTGGTTCCCAAAGAGCTTTAGAACAAGGCATAATTTTCCCTGCTGGCTCCTTGGGCAGGGTACCAACCTCCAGCCGTATGGCCATTTTTGTGCCTGGCGCGGCGCCAAGTGGAAAAGGGTGCTGTCGAGGCTGAAGGCAGCAGGAAAGCCCTCAGCCCCCAGGTCTGTGGGGCTACGCAAGCGGTTCCCAAAGAGCTTCAGACTAAGGCATAGTTTTCCCTGCTGGCTCCTTGGGCAGGGTACCAACCTCCAGCCATATGCCATTTTTGTGCCTGGCGCGGCGCCCAGAGGGAAAGGGTGGTTTTGAGGCTGAGGCAGCACGCAAGCCCACAGCCTCCAGCTCTGTGGGGCTACGCAAGCGGTTCCCAAAGAGCTTTGGAACAAGGCATAGTTTTCCCTGCTGGCTCCTTGGGCGGGAGACCCATCTCCAGCCGTATGGCCATTATTGTGCCTGGCGTGGTGCCCAGTGGGAAAGCGTGGTGTCGAGGCTGAAGGCAGCAGGAAAGCCCGCAGCCCCCAGGTCTGTGGGGCTACGCAAGCGGTTCCCAAAGAGCTTTAGAACAAGGCATAGTTTTCCCTGCTGGCTCTTTGGGCGGGGGACCCATTGCCGCGGTATGGCCATTTTTGTGCCTGGCGCGGCGCCAAGTGGGAAAGGGTGGTGTCGAGGCTGAAGGCAGCAGGAAAGCCTGCAGCCCCCAGGTCTGTGGGGCTACGCAAGCGGTTCCCAAAGAGCTTTAGAACAAGGCATAGTTTTACCTGCTGGCTCCTTGGGCAGGGGACCCATCTCCAACCGTATGGCCATTTTTGTGCATGGTGCGGCGCCAAGTGGGAAAGGGTGGTTTTGAGGCTGAAGGCAGCAGGAAAGCCCGCAGCCCCCAGGTCTGTTGGGCTACGCAAGCGGTTCCCAAAGAACCTTAGAACAAGGCATAGTTTTCCCTGCTGACTCCTTGGGCGTGGCACCCATCTCCAACCATATGGCGATTTTTGTGCATGGCGCGGCGCCAAGTGGGAAAGGGTGTTGTCGAGGCTGAAGGCAGCAGCAAAGCCCGCAGCCCCCAGGTCTGTGGGGCTACACAAGCGGTTCCCAAAGAGCTTTAGAACAAGGCATAGTTTTCCCTGCTGGCTCCTTGGGCGGGGGACCCATTGCCTGCCATATGGCCATTTTTGTGCCTGGCGTGGCACCAAGTGGGAAAGGGTGGTGTCGAGGCTGAAGCTAGCAGGAAAGCCTGCAGCCCCCAGGTCTGTGGGGCTACGCAAGCGGTTCCCAAAGAGCTTTAGAACAAGGCACAGTTTTCCCTCCTGGCTGTTTGGTCGAGGGATCCATCTCCATCCATATGTCCATTTTTGTGCTTGGCGCAGCGCCAAGTGGGAAAGGCTGGTGTCGAGGCTGAAGGCAGCAGGAAAGCCCGCAGCCCCCAGGTCTGTGGGGCTACGCAAGCGGTTCCCAAAGACCTTTAGAACAAGGCATAGTTTTCCCTGCTGGCTCCTTGGGTGGGGGACCCATCTCCAACCGTATGACCCTTTTTGTGCCTGGCGCGGTGCCCAGTGGGAAAGGGTGTTGTCGAGGCTGAAGGCAGCAGGAAAGCCTGCAGCCCCCAGGTCTGTGGGGCTACGCAAGCGGTTCCCAAAGAGCTTTAGAACAAGGCATAGTTTTCCCTGCTGGCTCTTTGGGCGGGGGACCCATTGCCTGCCGTATGGCCATTTTTGTGCATGGCGCGGCGCCAAGTGGGAAAGGGTGGCTTTGAGGCTGAAGTCAGCAGCAAAGCCCGCAGCCCCCAGGTCTGTGAGGCTACGCAAGCGGTTCCCAAAGAGCTTTAGAACAAGGCATAGTTTGCCCTGCTGGCTCTTTGGGCGGGGGACCCATTGCCTGCCGTATGGCCATTTTTGTGCCTGGCGTGGCACCAAGTGGGAAAGGGTGGTGTCGAGGCTGAAGCTAGCAGGAAAGCCTGCAGCCCCCAGGTCTGTGGGGCTACGCAAGCGGTTCCCAAAGAGCTTTAGAACAAGGCACAGTTTTCCCTGCTGGCTCCTTGGGCGGGGGACCCACCTCCATCCATATGTCCATTTTTGTGCTTGGCGCGGCGCCAAGTGGGAAAGGCTGGTGTCGAGGCTGAAGGCAGCAGGAAAGCCCGCAGCCCCCAGGTCTGTGGGGCTACGCAAGCGGTTCCCAAAGACCTTTAGAACAAGGCATAGTTTTCCCTGATGGCTCTTTGCGCGTGGCACACATCTCCAGCCATATGGCCATTTTTGGGCCTGGCGCGGCACCAAGTGGGAAATGGTGGCTTTGAGG
The DNA here is from genome assembly GCF_028500815.1 of Rissa tridactyla. NCBI lineage: Eukaryota > Metazoa > Chordata > Aves > Charadriiformes > Laridae > Rissa > Rissa tridactyla. The sequence continues at coordinate 187,788 of NW_026529350.1, forward strand.
CTGAAGGCAGCAGGAAAGCCTGCAGCCCCCAGGTCTGTGGGGCTACGCAAGCGGTTCCCAAAGAGCTTTAGAACAAGGCATAGTTTTCCCTGCTGGCTCCTTGGGCGGGGGACCCATTGCCTGCCGAATGGCCATTTTTGTGCATGGCGTGGCACCAAGTGGGAAAGGGTGGTGTCGAGGCTGAAGCTAGCAGGAAAGCCTGCAGCCCCCAGGTCTGTGGGGCTACGCAAGCGGTTCCCAAAGAGCTTTAGAACAAGGCATAGTTTTCCCTGCTGGCTGTTTGGGCGGGGGATCCATCTCCATCCATATGTCCATTTTTGTGCTTGGCGCGACGCCAAGTGGGAAAGGCTGGTGTCGAGGCTGAAGGCAGCAGGAAAGCCCGCAGCCCCCAGGTCTGTGCGGCTACGCAAGCGGTTCCCAAAGAGCTTTAGAACAAGGCATAGTTTTCCCTGCTGGCTCTTTGGACCGGAGACCCATCTCCAGCCATAGGCCATTTTTGTGTCTGTCCCGGCGCCCAGAGGGAAAGGGTGGTTTTGAGGGTGAAGGCAGCAGCAAAGCCTGCAGCCCCCAGGTCTGTGGGACAATTCAAGCGGTTCCCAAAGACCTTTAGAACAAGGCATAGTATTCCCTGCTGGCTCCTTGGGCGGGGGACCCATCTCCAGCCGTATGGCCATTTTTGTGCCTGGCGTGGCGCCAAGTGGGAAAGGGTGGCTTTGAGGCTGAAGTCAGCAGCAAAGACCGCAGCCCCCAGGTCTTTGAGGCTACGCAAGCAGTTCCCAAAGAGCTTTAGAACAAGGCATAGTTTTCCCTGCTGGCTCTTTGGGCGGGGGACCCATTGCCTGCCGTATGGCCATTTTTGTGCCTGGTGTGGCACCAAGTGGGAAAGGGTGGTTTCGAGGCTGAAGGCAGCAGGAAAGCCTGCAGCCCCCAGGTCTGTGGGGCTACGCAAGCGGTTCCCAAAGAGCTTTAGAACAAGGCATAGTTTTCCCTGCTGGCTCCTTGGGCGGGGGACCCATCTCCAACCGTATGGCCATTTTTGTGCATGGTGCGGCGCCAAGTGGGAAAGGGTGGATTTGAGGCTGAAGGCAGCAGGAAAGCCCGCAGCCCCCAGGTCTGTTGGGCTACGCAAGCGGTTCCCAAAGAGCCTTAGAACAAGGCATAGTTTTCCCTGCTGGCTCTTTGGGCATGGGGCCCATCTCCAGCCGTATGGCCATTATTGTGCCTGGCGCGGCGCCAAGTGGGAAAGGGTGGTGTCGAGGCTCAAGGTAGCAGCAAAGCCCGCAGCCCCCAGGTCTGTGGGGCTACGCAAGCGGTTCCCAAAGAGCTTTAGAACAAGGCATAGTTTTCCCTGCTGGCTCTTTGGGCGGGAGACCCATCTCCAGCCATAGGCCATTTTTGTGTCTGTCCCGGCGCCCAGAGGGAAAGGGTTGTTTTGAGGCTGAAGGCAGCAGGAAAGCCCGCAGCCCCCAGGTCTGTGGGGCTACGCAAGCGGTTCCCAAAGAGCTTTAGAACAAGGCACAGTTTTCCCTGCTGGTTGTTTGGGCGGGGGACCCATCTCCAGCCGTATGGCCATTTTTGTGCATGGCGCGGCGCCAAGTGGGAAAGCGTGGTGTCGAGGCTGAAGGCAGCAGGAAAGCCCGCAGCCCCCAGGTCTGTGGGGCTACGCAAGCGGTTCCCAAATAGGTTTAGAACAAGGCATAGTTTTCCCTGCTGGCTCTTTGGGCGGGAGACCCATTGCCGCGGTATGGCCATTTTTGTGCCTGGCGCGGCGCCAAGTGGGAAAGGGTGGTGTCGAGGCTGAAGGCAGCAGGAAAGCCCGCAGCCCCCAGGTCTGTGGGGCTACGCAAGCGGTTCCCAAAGAGCTTTAGAACAAGGCATAGTTTTACCTGCTGGCTCCTTGGGCAGGGGACCCATCTCCAACCGTATGGCCATTTTTGTGCATGGTGCGGCGCCAAGTGGGAAAGGGTGGTTTTGAGGCTGAAGGCAGCAGGAAAGCCCGCAGCCCCCAGGTCTGTTGGGCTACGCAAGCGGTTCCCAAAGAACCTTAGAACAAGGCATAGTTTTCCCTGCTGACTCCTTGGGCGTGGCACCCATCTCCAACCGTATGGCGATTTTTGTGCATGGCGCGGCGCCAAGTGGGAAAGGGTGTTGTCGAGGCTGAAGGCAGCAGCAAAGCCCGCAGCCCCCAGGTCTGTGGGGCTACACAAGCGGTTCCCAAAGAGCTTTAGAACAAGGCATAGTTTTCCCTGCTGGCTCCTTGGTCGGGGGACCCATTGCCTGCCATATGGCCATTTTTGTGCCTGGCGTGGCACCAAGTGGGAAAGGGTGGTGTCGAGGCTGAAGCTAGCAGGAAAGCCTGCAGCCCACAGGTCTGTGGGGCTACGCAAGCGGTTCCCAAAGAGCTTTAGAACAAGGCACAGTTTTCCCTCCTGGCTGTTTGGTCGGGGGATCCATCTCCATCCATATGTCCATTTTTGTGCTTGGCGCAGCGCCAAGTGGGAAAGGCTGGTGTCGAGGCTGAAGGCAGCAGGAAAGCCCGCAGCCCCCAGGTCTGTGGGGCTACGCAAGCGGTTCCCAAAGACCTTTAGAACAAGGCATAGTTTTCCCTGCTGGCTCCTTGGGTGGGGGACCCATCTCCAACCGTATGGCCCTTTTTGTGCCTGGCGCGGTGCCCAGTGGGAAAGGGTGTTGTCGAGGCTGAAGGCAGCAGGAAAGCCTGCAGCCCCCAGGTCTGTGGGGCTACGCAAGCGGTTCCCAAAGAGCTTTAGAACAAGGCATAGTTTTCCCTGCTGGCTCTTTGGGCGTGGCACACATCTCCAGCCATATGGCCATTTTTGTGCCTGGCGCGGCACCAAGTGGGAAAGGGTGGTGTCGAGGCTGAAGGCAGCAGGAAAGCCTGCAGCCCCCAGGTCTGTGGGGCTACGCAAGCGGTTCCCAAAGAGCTTTAGAACAAGGCATAGTTTTCCCTGCTGGCTCCTTGGGAGGGGGACCCATCTCCAACCGTATGGCCATTTTTGTGCATGGTGCGGCGCCAAGTGGGAAAGGGTGGATTTGAGGCTGAAGGCAGCAGGAAAGCCCGCAGCCCCCAGGTCTGTGGGGCTACGCAAGCGGTTCCCAAAGAGCCTTAGAACAAGGCATAATTTTCCCTGCTGGCTCTTTGGGCGGGAGACCCATCTCCAGCCGTATGGCCATTTTTGTGCCTGGCGCGGCGCCAAGTGGGAAAGGGTGGTGTCGAGGCTGAAGGCAGCAGGAAAGCCCGCAGCCCCCAGGTCTGTGGGGCTACGCAAGCGGTTCCCAAAGAGCCTTACAACAAGGCATAGTTTTCCCTGCTGGCTCTTTGGGCGGGGGACCCATCTCCAGCCGTATGGCCATTTTAGTGCCTGGCGTGGTGCCAAGTGGTAAAGGGTGGTGTCGAGGCTGAAGACAGCAGGAAGGCCCGCAGCTCCTAGGTCTGTAGGTCTACAGAAGCGGATCCCAAAGAGCTTTAGAACAAGGCACACTTTTCCCTGCTGGGTACTTGGGCGGGGCACCCATCTCCAGCCATATGGCCATTATTGTGCCTGGCGCAGCGCCAAGTGGAAAGGGTGGTGTCGAGGCTGAAGACAGCAGGAAAGCCTGCAGCCCCCAGGTCTGTGGGGCTACGCAAGCGGTTCCCAAAGAGCTTTAGAACAAGGCATAGTTTTCCCTGCTGGCTCCTTGGGCGGGGGACCCATCTCCAGCCGTATGGCCGTTTTTGGGCCTGGCGCGGCGCCAAGTGTGAAAGGGTGGTGTTGAGGCTGAAGGCAGCAGGAAGGCCCGCAGCTCCCAGGTCTGTGGGGCTACGCAAGCAGTTCCAAAAGAGCTTTAGAACAAGGCATAGTTTTCCCTGCTGGCTCTTTGGGTGGGAGACCCATCTCCAGCCATATGGCCATTTTTGTGCCTGGCGCGGCGCCAAGTGGGAAAGGGTGGTGTCGAGGCTGAAGGCAGCAGGAAAGCCTGCAGCCCCCAGGTCTGTGGGGCTACGCAAGCGGTTCCCAAAGAGCTTTAGAACAAGGCATAGTTTTACCTGCTGGCTCCTTGGGCAGGGGACCCATCTCCAACCGTATGGCCATTTTTGTGCATGGTGCGGCGCCAAGTGGGAAAGGGTGGTTTTGAGGCTGAAGGCAGCAGGAAAGCCCGCAGCCCCCAGGTCTGTTGGGCTACGCAAGCGGTTCCCAAAGAACCTTAGAACAAGGCATAGTTTTCCCTGCTGACTCCTTGGGCGTGGCACCCATCTCCAACCGTATGGCGAATTTTGTGCATGGCGCGGCGCCAAGTGGGAAAGGGTGTTGTCGAGGCTGAAGGCAGCAGCAAAGCCCGCAGCCCCCAGGTCTGTGGGGCTACACAAGCGGTTCCCAAAGAGCTTTAGAACAAGGCATAGTTTTCCCTGCTGGCTCCTTGGTCGGGGGACCCATTGCCTGCCATATGGCCATTTTTGTGCCTGGCGTGGCACCAAGTGGGAAAGGGTGGTGTCGAGGCTGAAGCTAGCAGGAAAGCCTGCAGCCCCCAGGTCTGTGGGGCTACGCAAGCGGTTCCCAAAGAGCTTTAGAACAAGGCACAGTTTTCCCTCCTGGCTGTTTGGTCGGGGGATCCATCTCCATCCATATGTCCATTTTTGTGCTTGGCGCAGCGCCAAGTGGGAAAGGCTGGTGTCGAGGCTGAAGGCAGCAGGAAAGCCCGCAGCCCCCAGGTCTGTGGGGCTACGCAAGCGGTTCCCAAAGACCTTTAGAACAAGGCATAGTTTTCCCTGCTGGCTCCTTGGGTGGGGGACCCATCTCCAACCGTATGGCCCTTTTTGTGCCTGGCGCGGTGCCCAGTGGGAAAGGGTGTTGTCGAGGATGAAGGCAGCAGGAAAGCCTGCAGCCCCCAGGTCTGTGGGGCTACGCAAGCGGTTCCCAAAGAGCTTTAGAACAAGGCATAGTTTTCCCTGCTGGCTCCTTGGGCGGGGGACCCATTGCCTGCCGTATGGCCATTTTTGTGCATGGCGCGGCGCCAAGTGGGAAAGGGTGGCTTTGAGGCTGAAGTCAGCAGCAAAGCCCGCAGCCCCCAGGTCTGTGAGGCTACGCAAGCGGTTCCCAAAGAGCTTTAGAACAAGGCATAGTTTGCCCTGCTGGCTCTTTGGGCGGGGGACCCATTGCCTGCCGTATGGCCATTTTTGTGCCTGGTGTGGCACCAAGTGGGAAAGGGTGGTGTCGAGGCTGAAGCTAGCAGGAAAGCCCGCAACCCCCAGGTCTGTGGGGCTACGCAAGCGGTTCCCAAAGAGCTTTAGAACAAGGCATAGTTTTCCCTGCTGGCTCTTTGGGCGTGGCACACATCTCTAGCCATATGGCCATTTTTGTGCCTGGCGCGGCACCAAGTGGGAAAGGGTGGTGTCGAGGCTGAAGGCAGCAGGAAAGCCTGCAGCCCCCAGGTCTGTGGGGCTACGCAAGCGGTTCCCAAAGAGCTTTAGAACAAGGCATAGTTTTCCCTGCTGGCTCCTTGGGAGGGGGACCCATCTCCAACCGTATGGCCATTTTTGTGCATGGTGCGGCGCCAAGTGGGAAAGGGTGGATTTGAGGCTGAAGGCAGCAGGAAAGCCCGCAGCCCCCAGGTCTGTGGGGCTACGCAAGCAGTTCCCAAAGAGCCTTACAACAAGGCATAGTTTTCCCTGCTGGCTCTTTGGGCGGGGGACCCATCTCCAGCCGTATTGGCCATTTTAGTGCCTGGCGTGGTGCCAAGTGGTAAAGGGTGGTGTCGAGGCTGAAGACAGCAGGAAGGCCCGCAGCTCCTAGGTCTGTAGGTCTACAGAAGCAGATCCCAAAGAGCTTTAGAACAAGGCACACTTTTCCCTGCTGGGTACTTGGGCGGGGCACCCATCTCCAGCCATATGGCCATTATTGTGCCTGGCGCAGCGCCAAGTGGAAAGGGTGGTGTCGAGGCTGAAGACAGCAGGAAAGCCTGCAGCCCCCAGGTCTGTGGGGCTACGCAAGCGGTTCCCAAAGAGCTTTAGAACAAGGCATAGTTTTCCCTGCTGGCTCCTTGGGCGGGGGACCCATCTCCAGCCGTATGGCCGTTTTTGGGCCTGGCGCGGCGCCAAGTGTGAAAGGGTGGTGTTGAGGCTGAAGGCAGCAGGAAGGCCCGCAGCTCCCAGGTCTGTGGGGCTACGCAAGCAGTTCCAAAAGAGCTTTAGAACAAGGCATAGTTTTCCCTGCTGGCTCTTTGGGTGGGAGACCCATCTCCAGCCATATGGCCATTTTTGTGCCTGGCGCGGCGCCAAGTGGGAAAGGTTGGTGTCGAGGCTGAACGCAGCAGGAAGGCCCGTAGTTCCCAGGTCTGCGGGGCTACGCAAGCGGTTCCCAAAGAGCTTTAGAACAAGGCAGAGTTTTCCCTGCTGGCTCCTTGGGCAGGGGACCCATCTCCAGCCATATGGCCATTTTTGTGCCTGGCCCAGCGCCCTGAGGGAAAGGGTGGTTTTGAGGCTGAAGGCAGCAGGAAAGCCTGCAGACCCCAGGTCTGTGGGGCTACGCAAGCGGTTCCCAAAGAGCTTTAGAACAAGGCATAGTTTTCCCTGCTGGGTCCTTGGGCAGGGGACCCATCTCCAGCCGTATGGCCATTTTTGTGCCTAGCGCGGTTCCCAGTGGGAAAGGGTGGTTTTGAGGCTGAAGGCAGCAGGAAAGCCCGTAGCCCCAGGTCTGTGGGGCTACGCAAGCGGTTCCCAAAGAGCTTTAGAACAAGGCATAGTTTTCCCTGCTGGCTCCTTGGGCGGGGGACCCATCTCCAGCCGTATGGCCATTTTTGTGCCTGGCGCGGCACCAAGTGGGAAAGGGTGGTGTCGAGGCTGAAGGCAGCAGGAAAGCCCGTAGCCCCAGGTCTGTGGGGCTAAGCAAGCGGTTCCCAAAGAGCTTTAGAACAAGGCAGAGTTTTCCCTGCTGGCTCCTTGGGCGGGGGACCCATCTCCAGCCGTATGGCCATTTTTGTGCCTAGCGCGGCGCCAAGTGGGAAAGGGTGGTGTCGAGGCTGAAGGCAGCAGGAAAGCCCGCAGCCCCCAGGTCTGTGGGGCTACGCAAGCGGTTCCCAAAGAGCCTTACAACAAGGCATAGTTTTCCCTGCTGGCTCTTTGGGCGGGGGACCCATCTCCAGCCGTATGGCCATTTTAGTGCCTGGCGTGGTGCCAAGTGGTAAAGGGTGGTGTCGAGGCTGAAGACAGCAGGAAGGCCCGCAGCTCCTAGGTCTGTAGGTCTACAGAAGCGGATCCCAAAGAGCTTTAGAACAAGGCACAGTTTTCCCTGCTGGCTCCTTGGGCGGGGGACCGATCTCCAGCCATATGGCCATTTTTGTGCCTGGCGCAGCGCCAAGTGGAAAGGGTGGTGTCGAGGCTGAAGACAGCAGGAAAGCCTGCAGCCCCCAGGTCTGTGGGGCTACGGAAGTGGTTCCCAAAGTGCTTTAGAACAAGGCATAGTTTTCCCTGCTGGCTCTTTGGGCGGGGGACCCATCTCCAGCCATATGGCCGTTATTGTGCCTGGCGCGGCGCCAAGTGGGAAAGGGTGGTGTCGAGGCTGAACGCAGCAGGAAGGCCCGTAGTTCCCAGGTCTGCGGGGCCACGCAAGCGGTTCCCAAAGAGCTTTAGAACAAGGCATAGTTTTCCCTGCTGGCTCTTTGGGCGGGGGACCCATCTCCAGCCGTATGGCCATTTTTGTGCCTGGCGCGGTTCCCAGTGGGAAAGGGTGGTTTTGAGGCTGAAGGCAGGAGGAAGGCCCGCAGCTCCCAGGTCTGTGGGGCTACGCAAGCGGTTCCCAAAGAGCTTTAGAACAAGGCATAGTTTTCCCTGCTGGCTCTTTGGGCAGGGGACCCATCTCCAGCAGTATGGGCATTTTTGTGCCCGGCGCGGCGCCAAGTGGGAAAGGGTGGTGTCGAGGCTGAAGGCAGCAGGAAAGCCCGCAGCTCCCAGGTCAGTGGGGCAACGCAAGCGGTTCCCAAAGAGCTTTAGAACAAGGCATAGTTTTCCCTGCTGGCTCCTTGGGCGGGGGACCCATCTCCAGCCGTATGGCCTTTTTTGAGCCTGGCCCGGTGCCCAGAGTGAAATGGTGGTTTTCGAGGCTGAAGGCAGCAGGAAAGCCCGCAGCCCCCAGGTCTGTTGGGCTACGCAAGCGGTTCCCAAAGAGCTTTAGAACAAGGCATAGTTTTCCCTGCTGGCTCTTTGGGCGGGGGACCCATCTCCAGCCATATGGCCATTTTTGTGCCTGTCCCGGCGCCCAGAGGGAAAGGGTGGTGTCGAGGCTGAAGGCAGCAGGAAAGCACGCAGCTCCCACGTCTCTGGGGCTACGCAAGCGGTTCCCAAAGAGCTTTAGAACAAGGCATAGTTTTCCCTGCTGGCTCTTTGGGCATGGGGCCCATCTCCAGCCGTATGGCCATTATTGTGCCTGGCGCGGCGCCAAGTGGGAAAGGTGGTGTCGAGGCTGAAGGCAGCAGCAAAGCCTGCAGCCCCCAGGTCTGTGGGGCTACGCAAGTGGTTCCCAAAGAACTTTAGAACAAGGCATAGTTTTCCCTGCTGGCTCTTTGGGCGGGGGACCCATCTCCAGCCGTATGGCCATTTTTGTGCCTGGCGCGGCGCCAAGTGGGAAAGGGTGGTGTCGAGGCTGAACGCAGCAGGAAGGCCCGTAGTTCCCAGGTCTGCGGGGCTACGCAAGCGGTTCCCAAAGAGCTTTAGAACAAGGCAGAGTTTTCCCTGCTGGCTCCTTGGGCAGGGGACCCATCTCCAGCCATATGGCCATTTTTGTGCCTAGCCCGGCGCCCTGAGGGAAAGGGTGGTTTTGAGGCTGAAGGCAGCAGGAAAGCTCGCAGCCCCCAGGTCTGTGGGGCTACGCAAGCGGTTCCCAAAGAGCCTTAGAACAAGGCACAGTTTTCCCTGCTTGCTCTTTGGGCGGGGGACCCATCTCCAGCCATATGGCCATTTTAGTGCCTGGCGCGGCGCCAAGTTGGAAAGGGTGGTGTCGAGGCTGAAGACAGCAGGAAGGCCCGCAGCTCCTAGGTCTGTAGGTCTACAGAAGCGGATCCCAAAGAGCTTTAGAACAAGGCATAGTTTTCCCTGCAGGCTCCTTGGGCGGGGGACCCATCTCCAGCCGTACGGCCATTTTTGTGCCTGGCGCGGCACCAAGTGGGAAAGGGTGGTGTCGAGGCTGAAGGCAGCAGGAAAGCCCGCAGCCCCCAGGTCTGTGGGGCTATGCAAGCGGTTCCCAAAGAGCCTTAGAACAAGGCACAGTTTTCCCTGCTGGCTCTTTGGGCGGGGGACCCATCTCCAGCCGTATGGCCATTTTTGTGCCTGGCGCGGCGCCAAGTGGGAAAGGGTGGTGTCGAGGCTGAACGCAGCAGGAAGGCCTGTAGTTCCCAGGTCTGCGGGGCTACGGAAGCGGTTCCCAAAGAGCTTTAGAACAAGGGATAGTTTTCCCTGCTGGCTCCTTGGGCAGGGGACCCATCTCCAGCCATATGGCCATTTTTATGCCTGGCCCGGCGCCCTGAGGGAAAGGGTGGTTTTGAGGCTGAAGGCAGCAGGAAAGCCCGCAGCCCCCCGGTCTGTGGGGCTACAGAAGCTGTTCCCAAATAGCCTTAAAAGAAGGGATAGTTTTCCCTGCTTGCTCTTTGCGCGGGGGACCCATCTCCAGCCGTATGGCCATTTTTGTGTCTGGCGCGGCGCCAAGTGGGAAAGGGTGGTGTCGAGGCTGAAGGCAGCAGGAAAGCCTGCAGCCCCCAGGTCTGTGGGGCTACGGAAGCGGTTCCCAAAGAGCTTTAGAACAAGGGATAGTTTTCCCTGCTGGCTCCTTGGGCGGGGGACCCATCCCCAGCTGTATGGCCATTTTTGTGCATGGCGCGGCACCAAGTGGGAAAGGGTGGTTTTGATGCTGAAGGCAGCAGGAAAGCCTGCAGCCCCCAGGTCTGTGGGGCTACGCAAGCGGTTCCCAAAGAGCTTTAGAACAAGGCATAGTTTTCCCTGCTGGCTCTTTGGGCGGGGGACCCATGTCCATCCATATGCCCATTTTTGTGCCTGGCCCGGCGCCCAGAGGGAAAGGGTGGTGTCGAGGCTGAAGGCAGCAGGAAAACCTGCAGCCCCCAGGTCTGTTGGGCTACGCAAGTGGTTCCCAAAGAGCTTTAGAACAAGGCATAGTTTTCCCTGCTGGCTCTTTGGGCATGGGGCCCATCTCCAGCCGTATGGCCATTTTTGTGCCTGGCGCGGCGACAAGTGGGAAAGGGTGGTGTCGAGGCTGAAGGCAGCAGGAAGGCCCGCAGCCCCCAGGTCTGTGGGGCTACGCAAGCGGTTCCCAAAGAGCTTTAGAACAAGGCATAATTTTCCCTGCTGGCTCTTTGGGCGTGGTACCCATCTCCAGCTGTATGGCCATTTTTGTGCCTGGCGCGGCGACAAGTGGGAAAGTGTGGTTTTGAGGCTGAAGACAGCAGGAAAGCCCGCAGCCCCCAGGTCTGTGGGGCTACGCAAGCATTTTCCAAAGAGCTTTAGAACAAGGCATAATTTTCCCTGCCTGCTCCTTGGGCAGGGGACCCATCTCCAGCCATATGGCCATTTTTGTGCCTGGCCCGGCGCCCAGAGGGAAAGGGTGGTGTCGAGGCTGAAGGCAGCAGGAAAGCCCGCAGCCCCCAGGTCTGTGGGGCTACGCAAGCGGTTCCCAAAGAGCTTTAGAACAAGGCATAGTTTTCTCCGCTGGATCTTTGGGCGGGGGACCCATCTCCAGCCGTATGGCCATTTTTGGGCCTGACGAAGCACCAAGTGTGAAATGGTGGTGTCGAGGCTGAAGGCAGCAGGAAAGCCCGCAGCCCCCAGGTCTGTGGGGCTACGCAAGCGGTTCCCAAAGAGCTTTAGAACAAGGCATAATTTTCCCTGACTGCTCCTTGGGCAGGGGACCCATCTCCAGCCATATGGCCATTTTAGTGCCTGGCGTGGTGCCAAGTGGTAAAGGGTGGTGTCGAGGCTGAAGACAGCAGGAAGGGCGCAGCTCCTAGGTCTACAGAAGCGGATCCCAAAGAGCTTTAGAACAAGGCATAGTTTTCCCTGCTGGCTCCTTGGGCGGGTGACCCATCTCCAGCCGTATGGCCGTTATTGTGCCTGGCGCGGTGCCCAGTGGGAAAGCGTGGTGTCGAGGCTGAAGTCAGCAGGAAGGCCCGCAGCCCCCAGGTCTGTGCGGCTACGCACGCGGTTCCCAAAGAGCTTTAGAACAAGGCATAGTTTTCCCTGCTGGCTCCTTGGGCGGATGACCCATCTCCAGCCGTATGGCCATTTTTGTGTATGGCGCGGCGCCAAGTGGGAAAGGGTGTCTTTGAGGCTGAAGGCAGCAGGAAAGTCCGCAGCCCCCAGGTCTGTGGGGCTACGCAAGCGGTTCCCAAAGAGCTTTAGAACAAGGCATAGTTTTCCCTGCTGGCTCTTTGGGCTGGGGACCCATGTCCATCCATATGCCCATTTTTGTGCCTGGCCTAGACGTCAGAGGGAAAGGGTGGTGTCGAGGCTGAAGGCAGCAGGAAGGCCCGCAGCCCCCAGGTCTCTGGGGCTACGCAAGCGGTTCCCAAAGAGCTTTAGAACAAGGCAGAATTTTCCCTGCTGGCTCTTTAGGCCGGAGACCCATCTCCAGCCATAGGCCATTTTTCAGTCTGTCCCGGCGCCCAGAGGGAAAGGGTGGTTTTGAGGCTGAAGGCAGCAGGAAAGCCTGCAGCCCCCAGGTCTCTGGGGCTACGCAAGCAGTTCCCAAAGAGCTTTAGAACAAGGCACAGTTTTCCCTGCTGGTTGTTTGGGCGGGGGACCCATCTCCAGCCGTATGGCCATTTTTGTGCATGGCGCGGCGCCAAGTGGGAAAGGGTGGCTTAGAGGCTGAAGTCAGCAGCAAAGCCCGCAGCCCCCAGGTCTGTGAGGCTACGCAAGCGGTTCCCAAAGAGCTTTAGAACAAGGCATAGTTTTCCCTGCTGGCTCTTTGGGCGGGGGACCCATTGCCTGCCGTATGGCCATTTTTCTGCCTAGCGCGGCGCCAAGTGGGAAAGGGTGGTGTCGAGGCTGAAGGCAGCAGCAAAGCCCGCAGCCCCCAAGTCTGTGGGACAATTCAAGTGGTTCCCAAAGAGCTTTAGAACAAGGCATAATTTTCCCTGCTGGCTCCTTGGGCAGGGTACCAACCTCCAGCCGTATGGCCATTTTTGTGCCTGGCGCGGCGCCAAGTGGGAAAGGGTGCTGTCGAGGCTGAAGGCAGCAGGAAAGCCCGCAGCCCCCAGGTCTGTGGGGCTACGCAAGCGGTTCCCAAAGAGCTTCAGACTAAGGCATAGTTTTCCCTGCTGGCTCCTTGGGCAGGGTACCAACCTCCAGCCATATGCCATTTTTGTGCCTGGCGCGGCGCCCAGAGGGAAAGGGTGGTTTTGAGGCTGAGGCAGCACGCAAGCCCACAGCCTCCAGCTCTGTGGGGCTACGCAAGCGGTTCCCAAAGAGCTTTGGAACAAGGCATAGTTTTCCCTGCTGGCTCTTTGGGCGGGGGACCCATGTCCATCCATATGCCCATTTTTGTGCCTGGCCCGGCGCCCAGAGGGAAAGGGTGGTGTCGAGGCTGAAGGCAGCAGGAAAACCCGCAGCCCCCAGGTCTGTTGGGCTACGCAAGTGGTTCCCAAAGAGCTTTAGAACAAGGCATAGTTTTCCCTGCTGGCTCTTTGGGCATGGGACCCATCTCCAGCCGTATGGCCATTTTTGTGCCTGGCGCGGCGACAAGTGGGAAAGGGTGGTGTCGAGGCTGAAGGCAGCAGGAAGGCCCGCAGCCCCCAGGTCTGTGGGGCTACGCAAGCGGTTCCCAAGAAGCTTTAGAACAAGGCAGAGTTTTCCCTGCTGGCTCTTTGGGCGGGGTACCCATCTCCAGCCATATGGCCATTTTTGTGCCTGGCGCGGCGCCAAGTGGGAAAGTGTGGTTTTGAGGCTGAAGACAGCAGGAAAGCCCGCAGCCCCCAGGTCTGTGGGGCTACGCAAGCGGTTCCCAAAGAGCTTTAGAACAAGGCATAATTTTCCCTGCTGGCTCTTTGGGCGTGGGACCAATCTCTAGCCATAGGACATTTTTGTGCCTGACCCGGCGCCCAGATGGAAAGGGTGGTTTTGAGGCTGAAGGCAGCAGCAAAGCCCGCAGGCCCCAGGTCTCTGGGGCTACGCAAGCAGTTCCCAAAGAGCTTTAGAACAAGGCATAGTTTTCCCTGCGGGCTCTTTGGGCGGGAGACCCATCTCCAGCCGTATGGCCATTTTAGTGCCTGGCGCGGCGCCAAGTGGGAAAGGGTGGTTTTGAGGCTGAAGGCAGCAGGATAGCCTGCAGCCCCCAGGTCTGTGGGGCTACAGAAGCGGTTCCCAAAGAGCTTTAGAACAAGGCATAGTTTTCCCTGCTGGCTCTTTGGGCCGGAGACCCATCTCCAGCCATAGGCCATTTTTCAGTCTGTCCCGGCGCCCAGAGGGAAAGGGTGGTTTTGAGGCTGAAGGCAGCAGGAAAGCCTGCAGCCCCCAGGTCTGTGGGACAATTCAAGCGGTTCCCAAAGAGCTTTAGAACAAGGCATAGTTTTCCCTGCTGGCTCTTTGGGCGTGGGACCCATCTCCAGCCGTATGGCCATTTTTGTGCCTGGCGCGGCGCCAAGTGGGAAAGGGTGGTGTCGAGGCTGAAGGCAGCAGGAAAGCCCGCAGCCCCCAGGTCTGTGGGGCTACGCAAGCGGTTCCCAAAGAGCTTTAGAACAAGGCATAGTTTTCCCTGCTGGCTCTTTGGGCGGGAGACCCATCTCCAGCCATAGGCCATTTTTGTGTCTGTCCCGGCGCCCAGAGGGAAAGGGTTGTTTTGAGGCTGAAGGCAGCAGGAAAGCCCGCAGCCCCCAGGTCTGTGGGGCTACGCAAGCGGTTCCCAAAGAGCTTTAGAACAAGGCACAGTTTTCCCTGCTGGTTGTTTGGGCGGGGGACCCATCTCCAGCCGTATGGCCATTTTTGTGCATGGCGCGGCGCCAAGTGGGAAAGGGTGGCTTAGAGGCTGAAGTCAGCAGCAAAGCCCGCAGCCCCCAGGTCTGTGAGGCTACGCAAGCGGTTCCCAAAGAGCTTTAGAACAAGGCATAGTTTTCCCTGCTGGCTCTTTGGGCGGGGGACCCATTGCCTGCCGTATGGCCATTTTTCTGCCTAGCGCGGCGCCAAGTGGGAAAGGGTGGTGTCGAGGCTGAAGGCAGCAGCAAAGCCCGCAGCCCCCAAGTCTGTGGGACAATTCAAGTGGTTCCCAAAGAGCTTTAGAACAAGGCATAATTTTCCCTGCTGGCTCCTTGGGCAGGGTACCAACCTCCAGCCGTATGGCCATTTTTGTGCCTGGCGCGGCGCCAAGTGGGAAAGGGTGCTGTCGAGGCTGAAGGCAGCAGGAAAGCCCTCAGCCCCCAGGTCTGTGGGGCTACGCAAGCGGTTCCCAAAGAGCTTCAGACTAAGGCATAGTTTTCCCTGCTGGCTCCTTGGGCAGGGTACCAACCTCCAGCCATATGCCATTTTTGTGCCTGGCGCGGCGCCCAGAGGGAAAGGGTGGTTTTGAGGCTGAGGCAGCACGCAAGCCCACAGCCTCCAGCTCTGTGGGGCTACGCAAGCGGTTCCCAAAGAGCTTTAGAACAAGGCATAGTTTTCCCTGCTGGCTCTTTGGGCGGGGGACCCATGTCCATCCATATGCCCATTTTTGTGCCTGGCCCGGCGCCCAGAGGGAAAGGGTGGTGTCGAGGCTGAAGGCAGCAGGAAAACCCGCAGCCCCCAGGTCTGTTGGGCTACGCAAGTGGTTCCCAAAGAGCTTTAGAACAAGGCATAGTTTTCCCTGCTGGCTCTTTGGGCATGGGGCCCATCTCCAGCCGTATGGCCATTTTTGTGCCTGGCGCGGCGACAAGTGGGAAAGGGTGGTGTCGAGGCTGAAGGCAGCAGGAAAGCCCGCAGCCCCCAGGTCTGTGGGGCTACGCAAGCGGTTCCCAAGAAGCTTTAGAACAAGGCAGAGTTTTCCCTGCTGGCTCTTTGGGCGGGGTACCCATCTCCAGCCATATGGCCATTTTTGTGCATGGCGCGGCGCCAAGTGGGAAAGTGTGGTTTTGAGGCTGAAGACAGCAGGAAAGCCCGCAGCCCCCAGGTCTGTGGGGCTACAGAAGCGGTTCCCAAAGAGCTTTAGAACAAGGCATAATTTTCCCTGCCTTCTCCTTGGGCAGGGGACCCATCTCCAGCCATATGGCCATTTTTGTGCCTGGCCCGGCGCCCAGAGGGAAAGGGTGGTGTCGAGGCTGAAGGCAGCAGGAAAGCCCGCAGCCCCCAGGTCTGTGGGGCTACGCAAGCGGATCCCAAAGAGCTTTAGAACAAGGCATAGTTTTCCCTGCTGGCTCTTTGGGCGGGGGACCCATCTCCAGCCGTATGGCCATTTTTGTGCCTGGCACGGCGCCAAGTGGGAAAGGGTGGTGTCGAGGCTGAAGGCAGCAGGAAAACCTGCAGCCCCCAGGTCTGTGGGGCTACGCAAGCGGTTCCCAAAGAGCTTTAGAACAAGGCATAGTTTTCCCTGATGGCTCTTTGGGCGGGGGACCCATCTCCAGCCATAGGCCATTTTTGTGCCTAGCGCGGCGCCAAGTGGGAAAGGGTGGTGTCGAGGCTGAAACCAGCAGGAAAGCCTGCAGCCCCCAGGTCTGTGGGGCTACGCAAGCGGTTCCCAAAGAGCTTTAGAACAAGGCATATTTTTCCCTGCTGGCTCTTTGGGCATGGGGCCCATCTCCAGCCGTATGGCCATTATTGTGCCTGGCGCGGCGCCAAGTTGGAAAGGGTGGTGTCGAGGCTGAAGACAGCAGGAAAGCCCGCAGCCCCCAGGTCTGTGGGGCTATGCAAGCGGTTCCCAAAGGGCTTTAGAACAAGGCAGAGTTTTCCCTGCTGGTTGTTTGGGCGGGGGACCCATCTCCAGCCGTATGGCCATTTTTGTGCATGGCGCGGCGCCAAGTGGGAAAGGGTGGCTTAGAGGCTGAAGTCAGCAGCAAAGCCCGCAGCCCCCAGGTCTGTGAGGCTACGCAAGCGGTTCCCAAAGAGCTTTAGAACAAGGCATAGTTTTCCCTGCTGGCTCTTTGGGCGGGGGACCCATTGCCTGCCGTATGGCCATTTTTCTGCCTAGCGCGGCGCCAAGTGGGAAAGGGTGGTGTCGAGGCTGAAGGCAGCAGCAAAGCCCGCAGCCCCCAAGTCTGTGGGACAATTCAAGTGGTTCCCAAAGAGCTTTAGAACAAGGCATAATTTTCCCTGCTGGCTCCTTGGGCAGGGTACCAACCTCCAGCCGTATGGCCATTTTTGTGCCTGGCGCGGCGCCAAGTGGGAAAGGGTGCTGTCGAGGCTGAAGGCAGCAGGAAAGCCCTCAGCCCCCAGGTCTGTGGGGCTACGCAAGCGGTTCCCAAAGAGCTTCAGACTAAGGCATAGTTTTCCCTGCTGGCTCCTTGGGCAGGGTACCAACCTCCAGCCATATGCCATTTTTGTGCCTGGCGCGGCGCCCAGAGGGAAAGGGTGGTTTTGAGGCTGAGGCAGCACGCAAGCCCACAGCCTCCAGCTCTGTGGGGCTACGCAAGCGGTTCCCAAAGAGCTTTGGAACAAGGCATAGTTTTCCCTGCTGGCTCCTTGGGAGGGGGACCCATCTCCAACCGTATGGCCATTTTTGTGCATGGTGCGGCGCCAAGTGGGAAAGGGTGGATTTGAGGCTGAAGGCAGCAGGAAAGCCCGCAGCCCCCAGGTCTGTGGGGCTACGCAAGCGGTTCCCAAAGAGCCTTAGAACAAGGCATAATATTCCCTGCTGGCTCTTTGGGCGGGAGACCCATCTCCAGCCGTATGGCCATTTTTGTGCCTGGCGCGGTGCCCAGTGGGAAAGCGTGCTGTCGACGCTGAAGGCAGCAGGAAAGCCTGCAGCCCCCAGGTCTGTGGGGCTACGCAAGCGGTTCCCAAAGAGCTTTAGAACAAGGCATAGTTTTCCCTGCTGGCTCCTTGGGCGGGGGACCCATCTCCAGCCGTATGGCCATTTTTGTGCATGGCGCGGCGCCAAGTGGGAAAGGGTGGCTTTGATGCTGAAGGCAGCAGCAAAGCCCGCAGCCCCCAGGTCTGTGGGGCTACGCAAGCGGTTCCCAAAGAGCTTTAGAACAAGGTATAGTTTTCCCTGCTGGCTCCTTGGGCGGGGGACCCATTGCCTGCCGTATGGCCATTTTTGTGCCTGGCGTGGCACCAAGTGGGAAAGGGTGGTGTCGAGGCTGAAGCTAGCAGGAAAGCCTGCAGCCCCCAGGTCTGTGGGGCTACGCAAGCGGTTCCCAAAGAGCTTTAGAACAAGGCACAGTTTTCCCTGCTGGCTCCTTGGGCGGGGGACCCACCTCCATCCATATGTCCATTTTTGTGCTTGGCGCGGCGCCAAGTGGGAAAGGCTGGTGTCGAGGCTGAAGGCAGCAGGAAAGCCCGCAGCCCCCAGGTCTGTGGGGCTACGCAAGCGGTTCCCAAAGACCATTAGAACAAGGCATAGTTTTCCCTGATGGCTCTTTGCGCGTGGCACACATCTCCAGCCATATGGCCATTTTTGGGCCTGGCGCGGCACCAAGTGGGAAATGGTGGCTTTGAGGCTGAAGGCAGCAGGAAAGCCTGCAGCCCCCAGGTCTGTGGGGCTACGCAAGCGGTTCCCAAAGAGCTTTAGAACAAGGCATAGTTTTCCCTGCTGGCTCCTTGGGCGGGGGACCCATTGCCTGCCGAATGGCCATTTTTGTGCATGGCGTGGCACCAAGTGGGAAAGGGTGGTGTCGAGGCTGAAGCTAGCAGGAAAGCCTGCAGCCCCCAGGTCTGTGGGGCTACGCAAGCCGTTCCCAAAGAGCTTTAGAACAAGGCATAGTTTTCCCTGCTGGCTGTTTGGGCGGGGGATCCATCTCCATCCATATGTCCATTTTTGTGCTTGGCGCGACGCCAAGTGGGAAAGGCTGGTGTCGAGGCTGAAGGCAGCAGGAAAGCCCGCAGCCCCCAGGTCTGTGCGGCTACGCAAGCGGTTCCCAAAGAGCTTTAGAACAAGGCATAGTTTTCCCTGCTGGCTCTTTGGACCGGAGACCCATCTCCAGCCATAGGCCATTTTTGTGTCTGTCCCGGCGCCCAGAGGGAAAGTGTGGTTTTGAGGGTGAAGGCAGCAGCAAAGCCTGCAGCCCCCAGGTCTGTGGGACAATTCAAGCGGTTCCCAAAGAGCTTTAGAACAAGGCATAGTATTCCCTGCTGGCTCCTTGGGCGGGGGACCCATCTCCAGCCGTATGGCCATTTTTGTGCCTGGCGTGGCGCCAAGTGGGAAAGGGTGGCTTTGAGGCTGAAGTCAGCAGCAAAGACCGCAGCCCCCAGGTCTTTGAGGCTACGCAAGCAGTTCCCAAAGAGCTTTAGAACAAGGCATAGTTTTCCCTGCTGGCTCTTTGGGCGGGGGACCCATTGCCTGCCGTATGGCCATTTTTGTGCCTGGTGTGGCACCAAGTGGGAAAGGGTGGTTTCGAGGCTGAAGCTAGCAGGAAAGCCCGCAACCCCCAGGTCTGTGGGGCTACGCAAGCGGTTCCCAAAGAGCTTTAGAACAAGGCATAGTTTTCCCTGCTGGCTCTTTGCGCGTGGCACACATCTCCAGCCATATGGCCATTTTTGTGCCTGGCGCGGCACCAAGTGGGAAAGGGTGGTTTTGAGGCTGAAGGCATCAGGAAAGCCTGCAGCCCCCAGGTCTGTGGGGCTACGCAAGCGGTTCCCAAAGAGCTTTAGAACAAGGCATAGTTTTCCCTGCTGGCTCCTTGGGCGGGGGACCCATCTCCAACCATATGGCCATTTTTGTGCATGGTGCGGCGCCAAGTGGGAAATGGTTGAATTGGGGCTGAAGGCAGCAGGAAAGCCCGCAGCCCCCAGGTCTGTTGGGCTACGCAAGCGGTTCCCAAAGAGCCTTAGAACAAGGCATAGTTTTCCCTGCTGGCTCTTTGGGCATGGGGCCCATCTCCAGCCGTATGGCAATTATTGTGCCTGGCGCGGCGCCAAGTGGGAAAGGGTGGTGTCGAGGCTGAAGGTAGCAGCAAAGCCCGCAGCCCCCAGGTCTGTGGGGCTACGCAAGTGGTTCCCAAAGACATTTAGAACAAGGCATAATTTTCCCTGCTGGCTCCTTGGGCGGGGGACCCATCTCCAGCCATAGGCCTTTTTTGTGCCTGGCACGGCGCCAAGTGGGAAAGGGTGGCTTTGATGCTGAAGGCAGCAGCAAAGCCCGCAGCCCCCAGGTCTGTGGGGCTACGCAAGCGGTTCCCAAAGAGCTTTAGAACAAGGCATAATTTTCCCTGCCTGCTCCTTGGGCAGGGGACCCATCTCCAGCCATATGGCCATTTTTGTGCCTGGCCCGGCGCCCAGAGGGAAAGGGTGGTGTCGAGGCTGAAGGCAGCAGGAAAGCCCGCAGCCCCCAGGTCTGTGGGGCTACGCAAGCGGTTCCCAAAGAGCTTCAGACTAAGGCATAGTTTTCCCTGCTGGCTCCTTGGGCAGGGTACCAACCTCCAGCCATATGCCATTTTTGTGCCTGGCGCGGCGCCCAGAGGGAAAGGGTGGTTTTGAGGCTGAGGCAGCACGCAAGCCCACAGCCTCCAGCTCTGTGGGGCTACGCAAGCGGTTCCCAAAGAGCTTTGGAACAAGGCATAGTTTTCCCTGCTGGCTCTTTGGGCGGGGGACCCATGTCCATCCATATGCCCATTTTTGTGCCTGGCCCGGCGCCCAGAGGGAAAGGGTGGTGTCGAGGCTGAAGGCAGCAGGAAAACCCGCAGCCCCCAGGTCTGTTGGGCTACGCAAGTGGTTCCCAAAGAGCTTTAGAACAAGGCATAGTTTTCCCTGCTGGCTCTTTGGGCATGGGACCCATCTCCAGCCGTATGGCCATTTTTGTGCCTGGCGCGGCGACAAGTGGGAAAGGGTGGTGTCGAGGCTGAAGGCAGCAGGAAGGCCCGCAGCCCCCAGGTCTGTGGGGCTACGCAAGCGGTTCCCAAGAAGCTTTAGAACAAGGCAGAGTTTTCCCTGCTGGCTCTTTGGGCGGGGTACCCATCTCCAGCCATATGGCCATTTTTGTGCCTGGCGCGGCGCCAAGTGGGAAAGTGTGGTTTTGAGGCTGAAGACAGCAGGAAAGCCCGCAGCCCCCAGGTCTGTGGGGCTACGCAAGCGGTTCCCAAAGAGCTTTAGAACAAGGCATAATTTTCCCTGCTGGCTCTTTGGGCGTGGGACCAATCTCTAGCCATAGGACATTTTTGTGCCTGACCCGGCGCCCAGATGGAAAGGGTGGTTTTGAGGCTGAAGGCAGCAGCAAAGCCCGCAGGCCCCAGGTCTCTGGGGCTACGCAAGCAGTTCCCAAAGAGCTTTAGAACAAGGCATAGTTTTCCCTGCGGGCTCTTTGGGCGGGAGACCCATCTCCAGCCGTATGGCCATTTTAGTGCCTGGCGCGGCGCCAAGTGGGAAAGGGTGGTTTTGAGGCTGAAGGCAGCAGGATAGCCTGCAGCCCCCAGGTCTGTGGGGCTACAGAAGCGGTTCCCAAAGAGCTTTAGAACAAGGCATAGTTTTCCCTGCTGGCTCTTTGGGCCGGAGACCCATCTCCAGCCATAGGCCATTTTTCAGTCTGTCCCGGCGCCCAGAGGGAAAGGGTGGTTTTGAGGCTGAAGGCAGCAGGAAAGCCTGCAGCCCCCAGGTCTGTGGGACAATTCAAGCGGTTCCCAAAGAGCTTTAGAACAAGGCATAGTTTTCCCTGCTGGCTCTTTGGGCGTGGGACCCATCTCCAGCCGTATGGCCATTTTTGTGCCTGGCGCGGCGCCAAGTGGGAAAGGGTGGTGTCGAGGCTGAAGGCAGCAGGAAAGCCCGCAGCCCCCAGGTCTGTGGGGCTACGCAAGCGGTTCCCAAAGAGCTTTAGAACAAGGCATAGTTTTCCCTGCTGGCTCTTTGGGCGGGAGACCCATCTCCAGCCATAGGCCATTTTTGTGTCTGTCCCGGCGCCCAGAGGGAAAGGGTTGTTTTGAGGCTGAAGGCAGCAGGAAAGCCCGCAGCCCCCAGGTCTGTGGGGCTACGCAAGCGGTTCCCAAAGAGCTTTAGAACAAGGCACAGTTTTCCCTGCTGGTTGTTTGGGCGGGGGACCCATCTCCAGCCGTATGGCCATTTTTGTGCATGGCGCGGCGCCAAGTGGGAAAGGGTGGCTTAGAGGCTGAAGTCAGCAGCAAAGCCCGCAGCCCCCAGGTCTGTGAGGCTACGCAAGCGGTTCCCAAAGAGCTTTAGAACAAGGCATAGTTTTCCCTGCTGGCTCTTTGGGCGGGGGACCCATTGCCTGCCGTATGGCCATTTTTCTGCCTAGCGCGGCGCCAAGTGGGAAAGGGTGGTGTCGAGGCTGAAGGCAGCAGCAAAGCCCGCAGCCCCCAAGTCTGTGGGACAATTCAAGTGGTTCCCAAAGAGCTTTAGAACAAGGCATAATTTTCCCTGCTGGCTCCTTGGGCAGGGTACCAACCTCCAGCCGTATGGCCATTTTTGTGCCTGGCGCGGCGCCAAGTGGGAAAGGGTGCTGTCGAGGCTGAAGGCAGCAGGAAAGCCCTCAGCCCCCAGGTCTGTGGGGCTACGCAAGCGGTTCCCAAAGAGCTTCAGACTAAGGCATAGTTTTCCCTGCTGGCTCCTTGGGCAGGGTACCAACCTCCAGCCATATGCCATTTTTGTGCCTGGCGCGGCGCCCAGAGGGAAAGGGTGGTTTTGAGGCTGAGGCAGCACGCAAGCCCACAGCCTCCAGCTCTGTGGGGCTACGCAAGCGGTTCCCAAAGAGCTTTAGAACAAGGCATAGTTTTCCCTGCTGGCTCTTTGGGCGGGGGACCCATGTCCATCCATATGCCCATTTTTGTGCCTGGCCCGGCGCCCAGAGGGAAAGGGTGGTGTCGAGGCTGAAGGCAGCAGGAAAACCCGCAGCCCCCAGGTCTGTTGGGCTACGCAAGTGGTTCCCAAAGAGCTTTAGAACAAGGCATAGTTTTCCCTGCTGGCTCTTTGGGCATGGGGCCCATCTCCAGCCGTATGGCCATTTTTGTGCCTGGCGCGGCGACAAGTGGGAAAGGGTGGTGTCGAGGCTGAAGGCAGCAGGAAAGCCCGCAGCCCCCAGGTCTGTGGGGCTACGCAAGCGGTTCCCAAGAAGCTTTAGAACAAGGCAGAGTTTTCCCTGCTGGCTCTTTGGGCGGGGTACCCATCTCCAGCCATATGGCCATTTTTGTGCATGGCGCGGCGCCAAGTGGGAAAGTGTGGTTTTGAGGCTGAAGACAGCAGGAAAGCCCGCAGCCCCCAGGTCTGTGGGGCTACAGAAGCGGTTCCCAAAGAGCTTTAGAACAAGGCATAATTTTCCCTGCCTTCTCCTTGGGCAGGGGACCCATCTCCAGCCATATGGCCATTTTTGTGCCTGGCCCGGCGCCCAGAGGGAAAGGGTGGTGTCGAGGCTGAAGGCAGCAGGAAAGCCCGCAGCCCCCAGGTCTGTGGGGCTACGCAAGCGGATCCCAAAGAGCTTTAGAACAAGGCATAGTTTTCCCTGCTGGCTCTTTGGGCGGGGGACCCATCTCCAGCCGTATGGCCATTTTTGTGCCTGGCACGGCGCCAAGTGGGAAAGGGTGGTGTCGAGGCTGAAGGCAGCAGGAAAACCTGCAGCCCCCAGGTCTGTGGGGCTACGCAAGCGGTTCCCAAAGAGCTTTAGAACAAGGCATAGTTTTCCCTGATGGCTCTTTGGGCGGGGGACCCATCTCCAGCCATAGGCCATTTTTGTGCCTAGCGCGGCGCCAAGTGGGAAAGGGTGGTGTCGAGGCTGAAACCAGCAGGAAAGCCTGCAGCCCCCAGGTCTGTGGGGCTACGCAAGCGGTTCCCAAAGAGCTTTAGAACAAGGCATATTTTTCCCTGCTGGCTCTTTGGGCATGGGGCCCATCTCCAGCCGTATGGCCATTATTGTGCCTGGCGCGGCGCCAAGTTGGAAAGGGTGGTGTCGAGGCTGAAGACAGCAGGAAAGCCCGCAGCCCCCAGGTCTGTGGGGCTATGCAAGCGGTTCCCAAAGGGCTTTAGAACAAGGCAGAGTTTTCCCTGCTGGTTGTTTGGGCGGGGGACCCATCTCCAGCCGTATGGCCATTTTTGTGCATGGCGCGGCGCCAAGTGGGAAAGGGTGGCTTAGAGGCTGAAGTCAGCAGCAAAGCCCGCAGCCCCCAGGTCTGTGAGGCTACGCAAGCGGTTCCCAAAGAGCTTTAGAACAAGGCATAGTTTTCCCTGCTGGCTCTTTGGGCGGGGGACCCATTGCCTGCCGTATGGCCATTTTTCTGCCTAGCGCGGCGCCAAGTGGGAAAGGGTGGTGTCGAGGCTGAAGGCAGCAGCAAAGCCCGCAGCCCCCAAGTCTGTGGGACAATTCAAGTGGTTCCCAAAGAGCTTTAGAACAAGGCATAATTTTCCCTGCTGGCTCCTTGGGCAGGGTACCAACCTCCAGCCGTATGGCCATTTTTGTGCCTGGCGCGGCGCCAAGTGGGAAAGGGTGCTGTCGAGGCTGAAGGCAGCAGGAAAGCCCTCAGCCCCCAGGTCTGTGGGGCTACGCAAGCGGTTCCCAAAGAGCTTCAGACTAAGGCATAGTTTTCCCTGCTGGCTCCTTGGGCAGGGTACCAACCTCCAGCCATATGCCATTTTTGTGCCTGGCGCGGCGCCCAGAGGGAAAGGGTGGTTTTGAGGCTGAGGCAGCACGCAAGCCCACAGCCTCCAGCTCTGTGGGGCTACGCAAGCGGTTCCCAAAGAGCTTTGGAACAAGGCATAGTTTTCCCTGCTGGCTCCTTGGGAGGGGGACCCATCTCCAACCGTATGGCCATTTTTGTGCATGGTGCGGCGCCAAGTGGGAAAGGGTGGATTTGAGGCTGAAGGCAGCAGGAAAGCCCGCAGCCCCCAGGTCTGTGGGGCTACGCAAGCGGTTCCCAAAGAGCCTTAGAACAAGGCATAGTATTCCCTGCTGGCTCTTTGGGCGGGAGACCCATCTCCAGCCGTATGGCCATTTTTGTGCCTGGCGCGGTGCCCAGTGGGAAAGCGTGCTGTCGACGCTGAAGGCAGCAGGAAAGCCTGCAGCCCCCAGGTCTGTGGGGCTACGCAAGCGGTTCCCAAAGAGCTTTAGAACAAGGCATAGTTTTCCCTGCTGGCTCCTTGGGCGGGGGACCCATCTCCAGCCGTATGGCCATTTTTGTGCATGGCGCGGCGCCAAGTGGGAAAGGGTGGCTTTGATGCTGAAGGCAGCAGCAAAGCCCGCAGCCCCCAGGTCTGTGGGGCTACGCAAGCGGTTCCCAAAGAGCTTTAGAACAAGGTATAGTTTTCCCTGCTGGCTCCTTGGGCGGGGGACCCATTGCCTGCCGTATGGACATTTTTGTGCCTGGCGTGGCACCAAGTGGGAAAGGGTGGTGTCGAGGCTGAAGCTAGCAGGAAAGCCTGCAGCCCCCAGGTCTGTGGGGCTACGCAAGCGGTTCCCAAAGAGCTTTAGAACAAGGCACAGTTTTCCCTGCTGGCTCCTTGGGCGGGGGACCCACCTCCATCCATATGTCCATTTTTGTGCTTGGCGCGGCGCCAAGTGGGAAAGGCTGGTGTCGAGGCTGAAGGCAGCAGGAAAGCCCGCAGCCCCCAGGTCTGTGGGGCTACGCAAGCGGTTCCCAAAGACCATTAGAACAAGGCATAGTTTTCCCTGATGGCTCTTTGCGCGTGGCACACATCTCCAGCCATATGGCCATTTTTGGGCCTGGCGCGGCACCAAGTGGGAAATGGTGGCTTTGAGGCTGAAGGCAGCAGGAAAGCCTGCAGCCCCCAGGTCTGTGGGGCTACGCAAGCGGTTCCCAAAGAGCTTTAGAACAAGGCATAGTTTTCCCTGCTGGCTCCTTGGGCGGGGGACCCATTGCCTGCCGAATGGCCATTTTTGTGCATGGCGTGGCACCAAGTGGGAAAGGGTGGTGTCGAGGCTGAAGCTAGCAGGAAAGCCTGCAGCCCCCAGGTCTGTGGGGCTACGCAAGCCGTTCCCAAAGAGCTTTAGAACAAGGCATAGTTTTCCCTGCTGGCTGTTTGGGCGGGGGATCCATCTCCATCCATATGTCCATTTTTGTGCTTGGCGCGACGCCAAGTGGGAAAGGCTGGTGTCGAGGCTGAAGGCAGCAGGAAAGCCCGCAGCCCCCAGGTCTGTGCGGCTACGCAAGCGGTTCCCAAAGAGCTTTAGAACAAGGCATAGTTTTCCCTGCTGGCTCTTTGGACCGGAGACCCATCTCCAGCCATAGGCCATTTTTGTGTCTGTCCCGGCGCCCAGAGGGAAAGTGTGGTTTTGAGGGTGAAGGCAGCAGCAAAGCCTGCAGCCCCCAGGTCTGTGGGACAATTCAAGCGGTTCCCAAAGAGCTTTAGAACAAGGCATAGTATTCCCTGCTGGCTCCTTGGGCGGGGGACCCATCTCCAGCCGTATGGCCATTTTTGTGCCTGGCGTGGCGCCAAGTGGGAAAGGGTGGCTTTGAGGCTGAAGTCAGCAGCAAAGACCGCAGCCCCCAGGTCTTTGAGGCTACGCAAGCAGTTCCCAAAGAGCTTTAGAACAAGGCATAGTTTTTCCTGCTGGCTCTTTGGGCGGGGGACCCATTGCCTGCCGTATGGCCATTTTTGTGCCTGGTGTGGCACCAAGTGGGAAAGGGTGGTTTCGAGGCTGAAGCTAGCAGGAAAGCCCGCAACCCCCAGGTCTGTGGGGCTACGCAAGCGGTTCCCAAAGAGCTTTAGAACAAGGCATAGTTTTCCCTGCTGGCTCTTTGCGCGTGGCACACATCTCCAGCCATATGGCCATTTTTGTGCCTGGCGCGGCACCAAGTGGGAAAGGGTGGTTTTGAGGCTGAAGGCAGCAGGAAAGCCCGCAGCCCCCAGGTCTGTTGGGCTACGCAAGCGGTTCCCAAAGAGCCTTAGAACAAGGCATAGTTTTCCCTGCTGGCTCTTTGGGCATGGGGCCCATCTCCAGCCGTATGGCAATTATTGTGCCTGGCGCGGCGCCAAGTGGGAAAGGGTGGTGTCGAGGCTGAAGGTAGCAGCAAAGCCCGCAGCCCCCAGGTCTGTGGGGCTACGCAAGTGGTTCCCAAAGACATTTAGAACAAGGCATAATTTTCCCTGCTGGCTCCTTGGGCGGGGGACCCATCTCCAGCCATAGGCCTTTTTTGTGCCTGGCACGGCGCCAAGTGGGAAAGGGTGGCTTTGATGCTGAAGGCAGCAGCAAAGCCCGCAGCCCCCAGGTCTGTGGGGCTACGCAAGCGGTTCCCAAAGAGCTTTAGAACAAGGCATAATTTTCCCTGCCTGCTCCTTGGGCAGGGGACCCATCTCCAGCCATATGGCCATTTTTGTGCCTGGCCCGGCGCCCAGAGGGAAAGGGTGGTGTCGAGGCTGAAGGCAGCAGGAAAGCCCGCAGCCCCCAGGTCTGTGGGGCTACGCAAGCGGTTCCCAAAGAGCTTTAGAACAAGGCATAGTTTTCTCCGCTGGATCTTTGGGCGGGGGACCCATCTCCAGCCGTATGGCCATTTTTGGGCCTGACGAAGCACCAAGTGTGAAATGGTGGTGTCGAGGCTGAAGGCAGCAGGAAAGCCCGCAGCCCCCAGGTCTGTGGGGCAACGCAAGCGGTTCCCAAAAAACTTTAGAACAAGGCATAATTTTTCCTGCTGGCTCTTTGGGCAGGGGAGCCATCTCCAGCCATAGGCCTTTTTTGTGTCTGTCGCGGCGCCCAGAGGGAAAGGGTGGTTTTGAGGCTGAAGGCAGCAGGAAAGCCCGCAGCCCCCAAGTCTGTGGGACAATGCAAGCGGTTCCCAAAGAGCTTTAGAACAAGGCATAGTTTTCCCTGCTGGCTCTTTGGGCGGGGGACCCATCTCCAGCCGTATGGCCATTTTTGTGCCTGGCGTGGCGCCAAGTGGTAAAGGGTGGTGTCGAGGCTGAAGACAGCAGGAAGGCCCGCAGCTCCTAGGTCTGTAGGTCTACAGAAGCGGATCCCAAAGAGCTTTAGAACAAGGCATAGTTTTCCCTGCTGCCTCCTTGGGCGGGGGACCCATCTCCAGCCGTATGGCCATTTTTGTGCCTGGCGCGGCACCAAGTGGGAAAGGGTGGTGTCGAGGCTGAAGGCAGCAGGAAAGCCTGCAGCCCCCAGGTCTGTGGGGCTACGGAAGCTGTTCCCAAAGAGCTTTAGAACAAGGGATAGTTTTCCCTGCTGGCTCCTTGGGCGGGGGACCGATCCCCAGCTGTATGGCCATTTTTGTGCATGGCGCGGCACCAAGTGGGAAAGGGTGGTTTTGATGCTGAAGGCAGCAGGAAAGCCTGCAGCCCCCAGGTCTGTGGGGCTACGCAAGCGGTTCCCAAAGAGCTTTAGAACAAGGCATAGTTTTCCCTGCTGGCTCTTTGGGCGGGGGACCCATGCCCATCCATATGCCCATTTTTGTGCCTGGCCCGGCGCCCAGAGGGAAAGGGTGGTGTCGAGGCTGAAGGCAGCAGGAAAGCCCGCAGCCCCCAGGTCTGTGGGGCTACGCAAGCGGTTCCCAAAGAGCTTTAGAACAAGGCATAGCTTTCCCTCCTGGCTCTTTGGGCATGGGGCCCATCTCCAGCCGTATGGCCATTTTTGTGCCTGGCGCGGCGACAATTGGGAAAGGGTGGTGTCGAGGCTGAAGGCAGGAGGAAGGCCCGCAGCCCCCAGGTCTGTGGGGCTACGCAAGCGGTTCCCAAAGAGCTTTAGAACAAGGCATAGTTTTCCCTGTTGGCTCTTTGGGCGGGGGACCCATGTCCATCCATATGCCCATTTTTGTGCCTGGCCCGGCGCCCAGAGGGAAAGGGTGGTGTCGAGGCTGAAGGCAGCAGGAAGGCCCGCAGCCCCCAGGTCTGTTGGGCTACGCAAGTGGTTCCCAAAGAGCTTTAGAACAAGGCATAGTTTTCCCTGCTGGCTCTTTGGGCATGGGGCCCATCTCCAGCCGTATGGCCATTTTTGTGCCTGGCGCGGCGACAAGTGGGAAAGGGTGGTGTCGAGGCTGAAGGCAGCAGGAAGGCCCGCAGCCCCCAGGTCTGTGGGGCTACGCAAGCGGTTCCCAAGAAGCTTTAGAACAAGGCATAGTTTTCCCTGCTGGCTCTTTGGGCGGCGTACCCATCTCCAGCCATATGGCCATTTTTGTGCCTGGCGCGGCGCCAAGTGGGAAAGGGTGGTTTTGAGGCTGAAGGCAGCAGGAAAGCCCGCAGCCCCCAGGTCTGTGGGGCTACGCAAGCGGTTCCCAAAGAGCTTTAGAACAAGGCATAATTTTCCCTGCCTGCTCCTTGGGCAGGGGACCCATCTCCAGCCATATGGCCATTTTTGTGCCTGGCCCGGCGCCCAGAGGGAAAGGGTGGCTTTGAGGCTGAAGGCAGCAGGAAAGCCCGCAGCCCCCAGGTCTGTGGGGCTACGCAAGCGGTTCCCAAAGAGCTTTAGAACAAGGCATAGTTTTACCTGCTGGCTCCTTGGGCAGGGGACCCATCTCCAACCGTATGGCCATTTTTGTGCATGGTGCGGCGCCAAGTGGGAAAGGGTGGTTTTGAGGCTGAAGGCAGCAGGAAAGCCCGCAGCCCCCAGGTCTGTTGGGCTACGCAAGCGGTTCCCAAAGAACCTTAGAACAAGGCATAGTTTTCCCTGCTGACTCCTTGGGCGTGGCACCCATCTCCAACCATATGGCGATTTTTGTGCATGGCGCGGCGCCAAGTGGGAAAGGGTGTTGTCGAGGCTGAAGGCAGCAGCAAAGCCCGCAGCCCCCACGTCTGTGGGGCTACACAAGCGGTTCCCAAAGAGCTTTAGAACAAGGCATAGTTTTCCCTGCTGGCTCCTTGGTCGGGGGACCCATTGCCTGCCATATGGCCATTTTTGTGCCTGGCGTGGCACCAAGTGGGAAAGGGTGGTGTCGAGGCTGAAGCTAGCAGGAAAGCCTGCAGCCCCCAGGTCTGTGGGGCTACGCAAGCGGTTCCCAAAGACCTTTAGAACAAGGCATAGTTTTCCCTGCTGGCTCTTTGGGCGGGGGACCCATTGCCTGCCGTATGGCCATTTTTGTGCCTGGCGCGGCGCCAAGTGGGAAAGGGTGGCTTTGAGGCTGAAGTCAGCAGGAAAGCCTGCAGCCCCCAGGTCTGTGAGGCTACGCAAGCGGTTCCCAAAGAGCTTTAGAACAAGGCATAGTTTTCCCTGCTGGCTCTTTGGGCGGGGGACCCATTGCCTGCCGTATGGCCATTTTTGTGCCTGGTGTGGCACCAAGTGGGAAAGGGTGGTGTCGAGGCTGCAGCTAGCAGGAAAGCCCGCAACCCCCAGGTCTGTGGGGCTACGCAAGCGGTTCCCAAAGAGCTTTAGAACAAGGCATAGTTTTCCCTGCTGGCTCTTTGCGCGTGGCACACATCTCCAGCCATATGGCCATTTTTGTGCCTGGCGCGGCACCAAGTGGGAAAGGGTGGTTTTGAGGCTGAAGGCATCAGGAAAGCCTGCAGCCCCCAGGTCTGTGGGGCTACGCAAGCGGTTCCCAAAGAGCTTTAGAACAAGGCATAGTTTTCCCTGCTGGCTCCTTGGGAGAGGGACCCATCTCCAACCGTATGGCCATTTTTGTGCATGGTGCGGCGCCAAGTGGGAAAGGGTGGATTTGAGGCTGAAGGCAGCAGGAAAGCCCGCAGCCCCCAGGTCTGTGGGGCTACGCAAGCGGTTCCCAAAGAGCCTTAGAACAAGGCATAATATTCCCTGCTGGCTCTTTGGGCGGGAGACCCATCTCCAGCCGTATGGCCATTTTTGTGCCTGGCGCGGTGCCCAGTGGGAAAGCGTGCTGTCGACGCTGAAGGCAGCAGGAAAGCCTGCAGCCCCCAGGTCTGTGGGGCTACGCAAGCGGTTCCCAAAGAGCTTTAGAACAAGGCATAGTTTTCCCTGCTGGCTCCTTGGGCGGGGGACCCATCTCCAGCCGTATGGCCATTTTTGTGCATGGCGCGGCGCCAAGTGGGAAAGGGTGGCTTTGATGCTGAAGGCAGCAGCAAAGCCCGCAGCCCCCAGGTCTGTGGGGCTACGCAAGCGGTTCCCAAAGAGCTTTAGAACAAGGCATAGTTTTCCCTGCTGGCTCCTTGGGCGGGGGACCCATTGCTGCCGTATGGCCATTTTTGTGCCTGGCGTGGCACCAAGTGGGAAAGGGTGGTGTCGAGGCTGAAGCTAGCAGGAAAGCCTGCAGCCCCCAGGTCTGTGGGGCTACGCAAGCGGTTCCCAAAGAGCTTTAGAACAAGGCACAGTTTTCCCTGCTGGTTCCTTGGGCGGGGGACCCACCTCCATCCATATGTCCATTTTTGTGCTTGGCGCGGCGCCAAGTGGGAAAGGCTGGTGTCGAGGCTGAAGGCAGCAGGAAAGCCCGCAGCCCCCAGGTCTGTGGGGCTACGCAAGCGGTTCCCAAAGACCTTTAGAACAAGGCATAGTTTTCCCTGATGGCTCTTTGCGCGTGGCACACATCTCCAGCCATATGGCCATTTTTGGGCCTGGCGCGGCACCAAGTGGGAAATGGTGGCTTTGAGGCTGAAGGCAGCAGGAAAGCCTGCAGCCCCCAGGTCTGTGGGGCTACGCAAGCGGTTCCCAAAGAGCTTTAGAACAAGGCATAGTTTTCCCTGCTGGCTCCTTGGGCGGGGGACCCATTGCCTGCCGAATGGCCATTTTTGTACATGGCGTGGCACCAAGTGGGAAAGGGTGGTGTCGAGGCTGAAGCTAGCAGGAAAGCCTGCAGCCCCCAGGTCTGTGGGGCTACGCAAGCGGTTCCCAAAGAGCTTTAGAACAAGGCATAGTTTTCCCTGCTGGCTGTTTGGGCGGGGGATCCATCTCCATCCATATGTCCATTTTTGTGCTTGGCGCGACGCCAAGTGGGAAAGGCTGGTGTCGAGGCTGAAGGCAGCAGGAAAGCCCGCAGCCCCCAGGTCTGTGCGGCTACGCAAGCGGTTCCCAAAGAGCTTTAGAACAAGGCATAGTTTTCCCTGCTGGCTCTTTGGACCGGAGACCCATCTCCAGCCATAGGCCATTTTTGTGTCTGTCCCGGCGCCCAGAGGGAAAGGGTGGTTTTGAGGGTGAAGGCAGCAGCAAAGCCTGCAGCCTCCAGGTCTGTGGGACAATTCAAGCGGTTCCGAAAGAGCTTTAGAACAAGGCATAGTATTCCCTGCTGGCTCCTTGGGCGGGGGACCCATCTCCAGCCGTATGGCCATTTTTGTGCCTGGCGCGGTGCCCAGTGGGAAAGGGTGGCTTTGATGCTGAAGGCAGCAGCAAAGACCGCAGCCCCCAGGTCTGTGGGGCTACGCAAGCGGTTCCCAAAGAGCTTTAGAACAAGGCATAGTTTTCCCTGCTGGCTCTTTGGGCGGGAGACCCATCTCCAGCCATAGGCCATTTTTGTGTCTGTCCCGGCGCCCAGAGGGAAAGGGTTGTTTTGAGGCTGAAGGCAGCAGGAAAGCCCGCAGCCCCCAGGTCTGTGGGGCTACGAAAGCGGTTCCCAAAGAGCTTTAGAACAAGGCACAGTTTTCCCTGCTGGTTGTTTGGGCGGGGGACCCATCTCCAGCCGTATGGCCATTTTTGTGCATGGCGCGGCGCCAAGTGGGAAAGGGTGGCTTAGAGGCTGAAGTCAGCAGCAAAGCCCGCAGCCCCCAGGTCTGTGAGGCTACGCAAGCGGTTCCCAAAGAGCTTTAGAACAAGGCATAGTTTTCCCTGCTGGCTCTTTGGGCGGGGGACCCATTGCCTGCCGTATGGCCATTTTTCTGCCTAGCGCGGCGCCAAGTGGGAAAGGGTGGTGTCGAGGCTGAAGGCAGCAGGAAAGCCCGCAGCCCCCAAGTCTGTGGGGCTACACATGTGGTTCCCAAAGAGCTTTAGAACAAGGCATAGTTTTCCCTGCTGGCTCCTTGGGCAGGGTACCAACCTCCAGCCGTACGGCCATTTTTGTGCCTGGCGCGGCGCCAAGTGGGAAAGGGTGGTGTCGAGGCTGAAGGCAGCAGGAAAGCCCTCAGCCCCCAGGTCTGTGGTGCTAGAGCAAGCGGTTCCCAAAGAGCTTCAGACTAAGGCATAGTTTTCCCTGCTGGCTCCTTGGGCAGGGTACCAACCTCCAGCCATATGCCATTTTTGTGCCTGGCGCGGCGCCCAGAGGGAAAGGGTGGTTTTGAGGCTGAGGCAGCACGCAAGCCCACAGCCTCCAGCTCTGTGGGGCTACGCAAGCGGTTCCCAAAGAGCTTTGGAACAAGGCATAGTTTTCCCTGCTGGCTCCTTGGGCGGGAGACCCATCTCCAGCCGTATGGCCATTTTTGTGCCTGGCGTGGTGCCCAGTGGGAAAGCGTGGTGTCGAGGCTGAAGGCAGCAGGAAAGCCCGCAGCCCCCAGGTCTGTGGGGCTAGGCAAGCGGTTCCCAAAGAGCTTTAGAACAAGGCATAGTTTTCCCTGCTGGCTCCTTGGGCGGGGGACCCATCTCCAACCGTATGGCCATTTTTGTGCCTGGCGCGGCGCCAAGTGGGAAAGCGTGGTGTCGAGGCTGAAGGCAGCAGGAAAGCCCGCAGCCCCCAGGTCTGTGGGGCTACGCAAGCGGTTCCCAAAGAGCTTTAGAACAAGGCATAGTTTTCCCTGCTGGCTCTTTGGGCGGGAGACCCATTGCCGCGGTATGGCCATTTTTGTGCCTGGCGCGGCGCCAAGTGGGAAAGGGTGGTGTCGAGGCTGAAGGCAGCAGGAAAGCCTGCAGCCCCCAGGTCTGTGGGGCTACGCAAGCGGTTCCCAAAGAGCTTTAGAACAAGGCATAGTTTTACCTGCTGGCTCCTTGGGCAGGGGACCCATCTCCAGCCGTATGGCCATTTTTGTGCATGGTGCGGCGCCAAGTGGGAAAGGGTGGTTTTGAGGCTGAAGGCAGCAGGAAAGCCCGCAGCCCCCAGGTCTGTGGGGCTACGCAAGCGGTTCCCAAAGAACCTTAGAACAAGGCATAGTTTTCCCTGCTGACTCCTTGGGCGTGGCACCCATCTCCAACCGTATGGCGATTTTTGTGCATGGCGCGGCGCCAAGTGGGAAAGGGTGTTGTCGAGGCTGAAGGCAGCAGCAAAGCCCGCAGCCCCCAGGTCTGTGGGGCTACACAAGCGGTTCCCAAAGAGCTTTAGAACAAGGCATAATTTTCCCTGCTGGCTCCTTGGTCGGGGGACCCATTGCCTGCCATATGGCCATTTTTGTGCCTGGCGTGGCACCAAGTGGGAAAGGGTGGTGTCGAGGCTGAAGCTAGCAGGAAAGCCTGCAGCCCACAGGTCTGTGGGGCTACGCAAGCGGTTCCCAAAGAGCTTTAGAACAAGGCACAGTTTTCCCTCCTGGCTGTTTGGTCGGGGGATCCATCTCCATCCATATGTCCATTTTTGTGCTTGGCGCAGCGCCAAGTGGGAAAGGCTGGTGTCGAGGCTGAAGGCAGCAGGAAAGCCCGCAGCCCCCAGGTCTGTGGGGCTACGGAAGCGGTTCCCAAAGAGCTTTAGAACAAGGCATAGTTTTCCCTGCTGGCTCCTTGGGTGGGGGACCCATCTCCAACCGTATGGCCCTTTTTGTGCCTGGCGCGGTGCCCAGTGGGAAAGGGTGTTGTCGAGGCTGAAGGCAGCAGGAAAGCCTGCAGCCCCCAGGTCTGTGGGGCTACGCAAGCGGTTCCCAAAGAGCTTTAGAACAAGGCATAGTTTTCCCTGCTGGCTCTTTGGGCGGGGGACCCATTGCCTGCCGTATGGCCATTTTTGTGCATGGCGCGGCGCCAAGTGGAAAAGGGTGGCTTTGAGGCTGAAGTCAGCAGCAAAGCCCGCAGCCCCCAGGTCTGTGGGGCTACGCAAGCGGTTCCCAAAGAGCTTTAGAACAAGGCATAGTTTTCCCTGCTGGCTCTTTGGGCGTGGCACACATCTCCAGCCATATGGCCATTTTTGTGCCTGGCGCGGCACCAAGTGGGAAAGGGTGGTGTCGAGGCTGAAGGCAGCAGGAAAGCCTGCAGCCCCCAGGTCTGTGGGGCTACGCAAGCGGTTCCC
The DNA here is from genome assembly GCF_028500815.1 of Rissa tridactyla. Classification (NCBI taxonomy): domain Eukaryota; kingdom Metazoa; phylum Chordata; class Aves; order Charadriiformes; family Laridae; genus Rissa; species Rissa tridactyla. Next base: position 221,820 of record NW_026529350.1, read on the forward strand.
AAAGAGCTTTAGAACAAGGCATAGTTTTCCCTGCTGGCTCCTTGGGAGGGGGACCCATCTCCAACCGTATGGCCATTTTTGTGCATGGTGCGGCGCCAAGTGGGAAAGGGTGGATTTGAGGCTGAAGGCAGCAGGAAAGCCCGCAGCCCCCAGGTCTGTGGGGCTACGCAAGCGGTTCCCAAAGAGCCTTAGAACAAGGCATAATTTTCCCTGCTGGCTCTTTGGGCGGGAGACCCATCTCCAGCCGTATGGCCATTTTTGTGCCTGGCGCGGTGCCCAGTGGGAAAGGGTGGTGTCGAGGCTGAAGGCAGCAGGAAAGCCTGCAGCCCCCAGGTCTGTGGGGCTACGCAAGCGGTTCCCAAAGAGCTTTAGAACAAGGCATAGTTTTCCCTGCTGGCTCCTTGGGCGGGGGACCCATCTCCAGCCGTATGGCCATTTTTGTGCATGGCGCGGCGCCAAGTGGGAAAGGGTGGCTTTGATGCTGAAGGCAGCAGCAAAGCCCGCAGCCCCCAGGTCTGTGGGGCTACGCAAGCGGTTCCCAAAGAGCTTTAGAACAAGGCATAGTTTTCCCTGCTGGCTCCTTGGGCGGGGGACCCATTGCCTGCCGTATGGCCATTTTTGTGCCTGGCGTGGCACCAAGTGGGAAAGGGTGGTGTTGAGGCTGAAGCTAGCAGGAAAGCCTGCAGCCCCCAGGTCTGTGGGGCTACGCAAGCGGTTCCCAAAGAGCTTTAGAACAAGGCACAGTTTTCCCTGCTGGCTCCTTGGGCGGGGGACCCACCTCCATCCATATGTCCATTTTTGTGCTTGGCGCGGCGCCAAGTGGGAAAGGCTGGTGTCGAGGCTGAAGGCAGCAGGAAAGCCCGCAGCCCCCAGGTCTGTGGGGCTACGCAAGCGGTTCCCAAAGACCTTTAGAACAAGGCATAGTTTTCCCTGATGGCTCTTTGGGCGTGGCACACATCTCCAGCCATATGGCCATTTTTGGGCCTGGCGCGGCACCAAGTGGGAAAGGGTGGCTTTGAGGCTGAAGGTAGCAGGAAAGCCTGCAGCCCCCAGGTCTGTGGGGCTACGCAAGCGGTTCCCAAAGAGCTTTAGAACAAGGCATAGTTTTCCCTGCTGGCTCCTTGGGCGGGGGACCCATTGCCTGCCGAATGGCCATTTTTGTGCATGGCGTGGCACCAAGTGGGAAAGGGTGGTGTCGAGGCTGAAGCTAGCAGGAAAGCCTGCAGCCCACAGGTCTGTGGGGCTAGGCAAGCGGTTCCCAAAGAGCTTTAGAACAAGGCATAGTTTTCCCTGCTGGCTGTTTGGGCGGGGGATCCATCTCCATCCATATGTCCATTTTTGTGCTTGGCGCGACGCCAAGTGGGAAAGGCTGGTGTCGAGGCTGAAGGCAGCAGGAAAGCCCGCAGCCCCCAGGTCTGTGGGGCTACGCAAGCGGTTCCCAAAGAGCTTTAGAACAAGGCATAGTTTTCCCTGCTGGCTCTTTGGGCCGGAGACCCATCTCCAGTCATAGGCCATTTTTGTGTCTGTCCCGGCGCCCAGAGGGAAAGGGTGGTTTTGAGGGTGAAGGCAGCAGGAAAGCCTGCAGCCCGCAGGTCTGTGGGGCTACGCAAGCGGTTCCCAAAGAGCTTTAGAACAAGGCATAGTTTTCCCTGCTTGCTCCTTGGGCGGGGGGACCCATCTCCAGCCGTATGGCCATTTTTGTGCATGGCGCGGCGCCAAGTGGGAAAAGGTGGTGTCGAGGCTGAAGGCAGCAGTAAAGCCCGCAGCCTCCAGGTCTGTGGGGCTACGCAAGTGGTTCCCAAAGAGCTTTAGAACAAGGCATAGTTTTCCCTGCTGGCTCCTTGGGCGGGGGACCCATCTCCAGCCGTATGGCCATTTTTGTGCCTGGCGTGGCACTAAGTGGGAAAGGGTGGTGTCGAGGCTGAAGGCAGCAGGAAAGCCCGCAGCCCCCAGGTCTGTGGGGCTACGCAAGCGGTTCCCAAAGACCTTTAGAACAAGGCATAGTTTTCCCTGCTGGCTCTTTGGGCGTGGCACCCATCTCCAGCCATATGGCCATTTTTGGGCCTGGCGCGGCACCACTGGCGCGGCACCAAGTGGGAAAGGGTGGCTTTGAGGCTGAAGGCAGCAGGAAAGCCTGCAGCCCCCAGGTCTGTGGGGCTACGCAAGCGGTTCCCAAAGACCTTTAGAACAAGGCATAGTTTTCCCTGCTGGCTCCTTGGGCGGGGGACCCATTGCCTGCCGAATGGCCATTTTTGTGCATGGCGTGGCACCAAGTGGGAAAGGGTGGTGTCGAGGCTGAAGCTAGCAGGAAAGCCTGCAGCCCCCAGTCTGTGGGGCTACGCAAGCGGTTCCCAAAGAGCTTTAGAACAAGGCATAGTTTTCCCTGCTGGCTCCTTGGGCGGGGGATCCATCTCCATCCATATGTCCATTTTTGTGCTTGGCGCGACGCCAAGGGGGAAAGGCTGGTGTCGAGGCTGAAGGCAGCAGGAAAGCCCGCAGCCCCCAGGTCTGTGCGGCTACGCAAGCGGTTCCCAAAGAGCTTTAGAACAAGGCATAGTTTTCCCTGCTGGCTCTTTGGGCGGGAGACCCTCTCCAGCCATAGGCCATTTTTCTGCCTGGCGCGGTGCCAGTGGGAAAGCGTGGTGTTGAGGCTGAAGTCAGCAGGAAGGCCCGCAGCTCCCAGGTCTGTGCGGCTACGCAAGAGGTTCCCAAAGAGCTTTAGAACAAGGCATAGTTTTCCCTGCTGGCTCCTTGGGCGGGGGACCCATTGCCTGCCGAATGGCCATTTTTGTGCATGGCGTGGCACCAAGTGGGAAAGGGTGTTTTTGAGGCTGAAGGCAGCAGGAAAGCCCGCAGCCCCAGGTCTGTGGGGCTACGCAAGCGGTTCCCAAAGAGCTTTAGAACAAGGCATAATTTCCCTGCCTGCTCCTTGGGCAGGGGACCCATCTCCAGCCATATGGCCATTTTAGTGCCTGGCGTGGTGCCAAGTGGTAAAGGGTGGTGTCGAGGCTGAAGACAGCAGGAAGGGCGCAGCTCCTAGGTCTACAGAAGCGGATCCCAAAGAGCTTTAGAACAAGGCATAGTTTTCCCTGCTGGCTCCTTGGGCAGGTGACCCATCTCCAGCCGTATGGCCGTTATTGTGCCTGGCGCGGTGCCCAGTGGGAAAGCGTGGTGTCGAGGCTGAAGTCAGCAGGAAGGCCCGCAGCCCCAGGTCTGTGCGGCTACGCAAGCGGTTCCCAAAGAGCTTTAGAACAAGGCATAGTGTTCCCTGCTGGCTCTTTGGGCCGGAGACCCATCTCCAGCCGTATGGCCATTTTGTGCCTGGCGCGGCGCCAAGTGGGAAAGGGTGGTGTCGAGGCTGAAGGCAGCAGGAAAGCCCGCAGCCCCAGGTCTGTGGGGCTACGCACGCGGTTCCCAAGAGCTTTAGAACAAGGCATAGTTTTCCCTGCTGGCTCCTTGGGCGGATGACCCATCTCCAGCCGTATGGCCATTTTTGTGTATGGCGCGGCGCCAAGTGGGAAAGGGTGTCTTTGAGGCTGAAGGCATCAGGAAAGCCTGCAGCCCCCAGGTCTGTGGGCTACGCAAGCGGTGTCCCAAAGAGCTTTAGAACAAGGCATAGTTTTCCCTGCTGCTCTTTGGGCTGGGGACCCATGTCCATCCATATGCCCATTTTTGTGCCTGGCCCAGACGTCAGAGGGAAAGGGTGGTGTCGAGGCTGAAGGCAGCAGGAAGGCCCGCAGCCCCCAGGTCTGTGGGCTACGCAAGCGGTTCCCAAAGAGCTTTAGAACAAGGCAGAATTTCCCTGCTGGCTCTTTGGGCGTGGGACCAATCTCTAGCCATAGGACATTTTTGTGCCTGACCCGGCGCCCAGATGGAAAGGGTGGTTTTGAGGCTGAAGGCAGCAGCAAAGCCCGCAGGCCCCAGGTCTCTGGGGCTACGCAAGCAGTTCCCAAAGAGCTTTAGAACAAGGCATAGTTTTCCCTGCGGCTCTTTGGGCGGGAGACCCATCTCCAGCCGTATGGCCATTTTAGTGCCTGGCGCGGCGCCAAGTGGGAAAGGGTGGTTTTGAGCTGAAGTCAGCAGCAAAGCCCGCAGCCCCCAGGTCTGTGGGGCTACAGAAGCGGTTCCCAAAGAGCTTTAGAACAAGGCATAGTTTTCCCTGCTGGCTCTTTGGGCGGGGGACCCATTGCCTGCCGTATGGCCATTTTTCTGCCTAGCGCGGTGCCAAGTGGGAAAGGTGGTGTCGAGGCTGAAGGCAGCAGGAAAGCCCTCAGCCCCCAGTCTGTGGGGCTACGCAAGCGGTTCCCAAAGAGCTTCAGACTAAGGCATAGTTTTCCCTGCTGGCTCCTTGGCAGGGTACCAACCTCCAGCCATATGCCATTTTGTGCCTGGCGCGGCGCCCAGAGGGAAAGGGTGGTTTTGAGGCTGAGGCAGCACGCAAGCCCACAGCCTCCAGCTCTGTGGGGCTACGCAAGCGGTTCCCAAAGAGGTTTGGAACAAGGCATAGTTTTCCCTGCTGGCTCCTTGGGCGGGAGACCCATCTCCAGCCGTATGGCCATTATTGTGCCTGGCGTGGTGCCCAGTGGGAAAGCGTGGTGTCGAGGCTGAAGGCAGCAGGAAAGCCTGCAGCCCCCAGGTCTGTGGGGCTACGCAAGCGGTTCCCAAAGAGCTTTAGAACAAGGCATAGTTTTACCTGCTGGCTCCTTGGGCAGGGGACCCATCTCCAACCGTATGGCCATTTTTGTGCATGGTGCGGCGCCAAGTGGGAAAGGGTGTTTTTGAGGCTGAAGGCAGCAGGAAAGCCCGCAGCCCCCAGGTCTGTTGGGCTACGCAAGCGGTTCCCAAAGAACCTTAGAACAAGGCATAGTTTTCCCTGCTGACTCCTTGGGCGTGGCACCCATCTCCAACCATATGGCGATTTTTGTGCATGGCGCGGCGCCAAGTGGGAAAGGGTGTTGTCGAGGCTGAAGGCAGCAGCAAAGCCCGCAGCCCCCACGTCTGTGGGGCTACACAAGCGGTTCCCAAAGAGCTTTAGAACAAGGCATAGTTTTCCCTGCTGGCTCCTTGGTCGGGGGACCCATTGCCTGCCATATGGCCATTTTTGTGCCTGGCGTGGCACCAAGTGGGAAAGGGTGGTGTCGAGGCTGAAGCTAGCAGGAAAGCCTGCAGCCCACAGGTCTGTAGGGCTACGCAAGCGGTTCCCAAAGAGCTTTAGAACAAGGCACAGTTTTCCCTCCTGGCTGTTTGGTCGGGGGATCCATCTCCATCCATATATCCATTTTTGTGCTTGGCGCAGCGCCAAGTGGGAAAGGCTGGTGTCGAGGCTGAAGGCAGCAGGAAAGCCCGCAGCCCCCAGGGTCTGTGGGGCTACGCAAGCGGTTCCCAAAGACCTTTAGAACAAGGCATAATTTTCCCTGCTGGCTCCTTGGGTGGGGGACCCATCTCCAACCGTATGGCCCTTTTTGTGCCTGGCGCGGTGCCCAGTGGGAAAGTGTGGTGTCGAGGCTGAAGGCAGCAGGAAAGCCTGCAGCCCCCAGGTCTGTGGGGCTACGCAAGCGGTTCCCAAAGAGCTTTAGAACAAGGCATAGTTTTCCCTGCTGGCTCTTTGGGCGGGGGACCCATTGCCTGCCGTATGGCCATTTTTGTGCCTGGCGCGGCGCCAAGTGGGAAAGGGTGGCTTTGAGGCTGAAGTCAGCAGGAAAGCCTGCAGCCCCCAGGTCTGTGAGGCTACGCAAGCGGTTCCCAAAGAGCTTTAGAACAAGGCATAGTTTTCCCTGCTGGCTCTTTGGGCGGGGGACCCATTGCCTGCCGTATGGCCATTTTTGTGCATGGTGTGGCACCAAGTGGGAAAGGGTGGTGTCGAGGCTGAAGCTAGCAGGAAAGCCCGCAACCCCCAGGTCTGTGGGGCTACGCAAGCGGTTCCCAAAGAGCTTTAGAACAAGGCATAGTTTTCCCTGCTGGCTCTTTGCGCGTGGCACACATCTCCAGCCATATGGCCATTTTTGTGCCTGGCGCGGCACCAAGTGGGAAAGGGTGGTTTTGAGGCTGAAGGCATCAGGAAAGCCTGCAGCCCCCAGGTCTGTGGGGCTACGCAAGCGGTTCCCAAAGAGCTTTAGAACAAGGCATAGTTTTCCCTGCTGGCTCCTTGGGAGGGGGACCCATCTCCAACCGTATGGCCATTTTTGTGCATGGTGCGGCGCCAAGTGGGAAAGGGTGGATTTGAGGCTGAAGGCAGCAGGAAAGCCCGCAGCCCCCAGGTCTGTGGGGCTACGCAAGCAGTTCCCAAAGAGCCTTAGAACAAGGCATAATATTCCCTGCTGGCTCTTTGGGCGGGAGACCCATCTCCAGCCGTATGGCCATTTTTGTGCTGGCGCGGTGCCCAGTGGGAAAGCGTGCTGTCGACGCTGAAGGCAGCAGGAAAGCCTGCAGCCCCCAGGTCTGTGGGGCTACGCAAGCGGTTCCCAAAGAGCTTTAGAACAAGGCATAGTTTTCCCTGCTGGCTCCTTGGGCGGGGGGACCCATCTCCAGCCGTATGGCCATTTTTGTGCATGGCGCGGCGCCAAGTGGGAAAGGGTGGCTTTGATGCTGAAGGCAGCAGCAAAGCCCGCAGCCCCCAGGTCTGTGGGGCTACGCAAGCGGTTCCCAAAGAGCTTTAGAAGAAGGCATAGTTTTCCCCTGCTGGCTCCTTGGGCGGGGGACCCATTGCCTGCCGTATGGCCATTTTTGTGCCTGGCGTGGCACCAAGTGGGAAAGGGTGGTGTCGAGGCTGAAGCTAGCAGGAAAGCCTGCAGCCCCCAGGTCTGTGGGGCTACGCAAGCGGTTCCCAAAGAGCTTTAGAACAAGGCACAGTTTTCCCTGCTGGTTCCTTGGGCGGGGGACCCACCTCCATCCATATGTCCATTTTTGTGCTTGGCGCGGCGCCAAGTGGGAAAGGCTGGTGTCGAGGCTGAAGGCAGCAGGAAAGCCCGCAGCCCCCAGGTCTGTGGGGCTACGCAAGCGGTTCCCAAAGACCTTTAGAACAAGGCATAGTTTTCCCTGATGGCTCTTTGCGCGTGGCACACATCTCCAGCCATATGGCCATTTTTGGGCCTGGCGCGGCACCAAGTGGGAAATGGTGGCTTTGAGGCTGAAGGCAGCAGGAAAGCCTGCAGCCCCCAGGTCTGTGGGGCTACGCAAGCGGTTCCCAAAGAGCTTTAGAACAAGGCATAGTTTTCCCTGCTGGCTCCTTGGGCGGGGGACCCATTGCCTGCCGAATGGCCATTTTTGTGCATGGCGTGGCACCAAGTGGGAAAGGGTGGTGTCGAGGCTGAAGCTAGCAGGAAAGCCTGCAGCCCCCAGGTCTGTGGGGCTACGCAAGCGGTTCCCAAAGAGCTTTAGAACAAGGCATAATTTTCCCTGCTGGCTGTTTGGGCGGGGGATCCATCTCCATCCATATGTCCATTTTTGTGCTTGGCGCGACGCCAAGTGGGAAAGGCTGGTGTCGAGGCTGAAGGCAGCAGGAAAGCCCGCAGCCCCCAGGTCTGTGCGGCTACGCAAGCGGTTCCCAAAGAGCTTTAGAACAAGGCATAGTTTTCCCTGCTGGCTCTTTGGACCGGAGACCCATCTCCAGCCATAGGCCATTTTTGTGTCTGTCCCGGCGCCCAGAGGGAAAGGGTGGTTTTGAGGGTGAAGGCAGCAGCAAAGCCTGCAGCCCCCAGGTCTGTGGGACAATTCAAGCGGTTCCCAAAGAGCTTTAGAACAAGGCATAGTATTCCCTGCTGGCTCCTTGGGCGGGGGACCCATCTCCAGCCGTATGGCCATTTTTGTGCCTGGCGCGGTGCCCAGTGGGAAAGGGTGGCTTTGAGGCTGAAGTCAGCAGCAAAGACCGCAGCCCCCAGGTCTGTGGGGCTACGCAAGCGGTTCCCAAAGAGCTTTAGAACAAGGCATAGTTTTCCCTGCTGGCTCTTTGGGCGGGAGACCCATCTCCAGCCATAGGCCATTTTTGTGTCTGTCCCGGCGCCCAGAGGGAAAGGGTTGTTTTGAGGCTGAAGGCAGCAGGAAAGCCCGCAGCCCCCAGGTCTGTGGGGCTACGAAAGCGGTTCCCAAAGAGCTTTAGAACAAGGCACAGTTTTCCCTGCTGGTTGTTTGGGCGGGGGACCTATCTCCAGCCGTATGGCCATTTTTGTGCATGGCGCGGCGCCAAGTGGGAAAGGGTGGCTTAGAGGCTGAAGTCAGCAGCAAAGCCCGCAGCCCCCAGGTCTGTGAGGCTATGCAAGCGGTTCCCAAAGAGCTTTAGAACAAGGCATAGTTTTCCCTGCTGGCTCTTTGGGCGGGGGACCCATTGCCTGCCGTATGGCCATTTTTCTGCCTAGCGCGGCGCCAAGTGGGAAAGGGTGGTGTCGAGGCTGAAGGCAGCAGGAAAGCCCGCAGCCCCCAAGTCTGTGGGGCTACACATGTGGTTCCCAAAGAGCTTTAGAACAAGGCATAGTTTTCCCTGCTGGCTCCTTGGGCAGGGTACCAACCTCCAGCCGTATGGCCATTTTTGTGCCTGGCGCGGCGCCAAGTGGGAAAGGGTGGTGTCGAGGCTGAAGGCAGCAGGAAAGCCCTCAGCCCCCAGGTCTGTGGTGCTAGAGCAAGCGGTTCCCAAAGAGCTTCAGACTAAGGCATAGTTTTCCCTGCTGGCTCCTTGGGCAGGGTACCAACCTCCAGCCATATGCCATTTTTGTGCCTGGCGCGGCGCCCAGAGGGAAAGGGTGGTTTTGAGGCTGAGGCAGCACGCAAGCCCACAGCCTCCAGCTCTGTGGGGCTACGCAAGCGGTTCCCAAAGAGCTTTGGAACAAGGCATAGTTTTCCCTGCTGGCTCCTTGGGCGGGAGACCCATCTCCAGCCGTATGGCCATTATTGTGCCTGGCGTGGTGCCCAGTGGGAAAGCGTGGTGTCGAGGCTGAAGGCAGCAGGAAAGCCCGCAGCCCCCAGGTCTGTGGGGCTAGGCAAGCGGTTCCCAAAGAGCTTTAGAACAAGGCATAGTTTTCCCTGCTGGCTCCTTGGGCGGGGGACCCATCTCCAACCGTATGGCCATTTTTGTGCCTGGCGCGGCGCCAAGTGGGAAAGCGTGGTGTCGAGGCTGAAGGCAGCAGGAAAGCCCGCAGCCCCCAGGTCTGTGGGGCTACGCAAGCGGTTCCCAAAGAGCTTTAGAACAAGGCATAGTTTTCCCTGCTGGCTCTTTGGGCGGGAGACCCATTGCCGCGGTATGGCCATTTTTGTGCCTGGCGCGGCGCCAAGTGGGAAAGGGTGGTGTCGAGGCTGAAGGCAGCAGGAAAGCCTGCAGCCCCCAGGTCTGTGGGGCTACGCAAGCGGTTCCCAAAGAGCTTTAGAACAAGGCATAGTTTTACCTGCTGGCTCCTTGGGCAGGGGACCCATCTCCAACCGTATGGCCATTTTTGTGCATGGTGCGGCGCCAAGTGGGAAAGGGTGGTTTTGAGGCTGAAGGCAGCGGGAAAGCCCGCAGCCCCCAGGTCTGTGGGGCTACGCAAGCGGTTCCCAAAGAACCTTAGAACAAGGCATAGTTTTCCCTGCTGACTCCTTGGGCGTGGCACCCATCTCCAACCGTATGGCGATTTTTGTGCATGGCGCGGCGCCAAGTGGGAAAGGGTGTTGTCGAGGCTGAAGGCAGCAGCAAAGCCCGCAGCCCCCAGGTCTGTGGGTCTACACAAGCGGTTCCCAAAGAGCTTTAGAACAAGGCATAATTTTCCCTTCTGGCTCCTTGGTCGGGGGACCCATTGCCTGCCATATGGCCATTTTTGTGCCTGGCGTGGCACCAAGTGGGAAAGGGTGGTGTCGAGGCTGAAGCTAGCAGGAAAGCCTGCAGCCCACAGGTCTGTGGGGCTACGCAAGCGGTTCCCAAAGAGCTTTAGAACAAGGCACAGTTTTCCCTCCTGGCTGTTTGGTCGGGGGATCCATCTCCATCCATATGTCCATTTTTGTGCTTGGCGCAGCGCCAAGTGGGAAAGGCTGGTGTCGAGGCTGAAGGCAGCAGGAAAGCCCGCAGCCCCCAGGTCTGTGGGGCTACGGAAGCGGTTCCCAAAGACCTTTAGAACAAGGCATAGTTTTCCCTGCTGGCTCCTTGGGTGGGGGACCCATCTCCAACCGTATGGCCCTTTTTGTGCCTGGCGCGGTGCCCAGTGGGAAAGGGTGTTGTCGAGGCTGAAGGCAGCAGGAAAGCCTGCAGCCCCCAGGTCTGTGGGGCTATGCAAGCGGTTCCCAAAGAGCTTTAGAACAAGGCATAGTTTTCCCTGCTGGCTCTTTGGGCGGGGGACCCATTGCCTGCCGTATGGCCATTTTTGTGCATGGCGCGGCGCCAAGTGGAAAAGGGTGGCTTTGAGGCTGAAGTCAGCAGCAAAGCCCGCAGCCCCCAGGTCTGTGGGGCTACGCAAGCGGTTCCCAAAGAGCTTTAGAACAAGGCATAGTTTTCCCTGCTGGCTCTTTGGGCGTGGCACACATCTCCAGCCATATGGCCATTTTTGTGCCTGGCGCGGCACCAAGTGGGAAAGGGTGGTGTCGAGGCTGAAGGCAGCAGGAAAGCCTGCAGCCCCCAGGTCTGTGGGGCTACGCAAGCGGTTCCCAAAGAGCTTTAGAACAAGGCATAGTTTTCCCTGCTGGCTCCTTGGGAGGGGGACCCATCTCCAACCGTATGGCCATTTTTGTGCATGGTGCGGCGCCAAGTGGGAAAGGGTGGATTTGAGGCTGAAGGCAGCAGGAAAGCCCGCAGCCCCCAGGTCTGTGGGGCTACGCAAGCGGTTCCCAAAGAGCTTTAGAACAAGGCATAGTTTTCCCTGCTGGCTCCTTGGGCGGGGGACCCATTGCCTGCCGTATGGCCATTTTTGTGCCTGGCGTGGCACCAAGTGGGAAAGGGTGGTGTTGAGGCTGAAGCTAGCAGGAAAGCCCGCAGCCCCCAGGTCTGTGGGGCTACGCAAGCGGTTCCCAAAGAGCTTTAGAACAAGGCACAGTTTTCCCTGCTGGCTCCTTGGGCGGGGGACCCACCTCCATCCATATGTCCATTTTTGTGCTTGGCGCGGCGCCAAGTGGGAAAGGCTGGTGTCGAGGCTGAAGGCAGCAGGAAAGCCCGCAGCCCCCAGGTCTGTGGGGCTACGCAAGCGGTTCCCAAAGACCTTTAGAACAAGGCATAGTTTTCCCTGATGGCTCTTTGGGCGTGGCACACATCTCCAGCCATATGGCCATTTTTGTGCCTGGCGCGGCACCAAGTGGGAAAGGGTGGCTTTGAGGCTGAAGGTAGCAGGAAAGCCTGCAGCCCCCAGGTCTGTGGGGCTACGCAAGCGGTTCCCAAAGAGCTTTAGAACAAGGCATAGTTTTCCCTGCTGGCTCCTTGGGCGGGGGACCCATTGCCTGCCGAATGGCCATTTTTGTGCATGGCGTGGCACCAAGTGGGAAAGGGTGGTGTCGAGGCTGAAGCTAGCAGGAAAGCCTGCAGCCCCCAGGTCTGTGGGGCTAGGCAAGCGGTTCCCAAAGAGCTTTAGAACAAGGCATAGTTTTCCCTGCTGGCTCTTTGGGCCGGAGACCCATCTCCAGTCATAGGCCATTTTTGTGTCTGTCCCGGCGCCCAGAGGGAAAGGGTGGTTTTGAGGGTGAAGGCAGCAGGAAAGCCTGCAGCCCGCAGGTCTGTGGGGCTACGCAAGCGGTTCCCAAAGAGCTTTAGAACAAGGCATAGTTTTCCCTGCTGGCTCCTTGGGCGGGGGACCCATCTCCAGCCGTATGGCCATTTTTGTGCATGGCGCGGCGCCAAGTGGGAAAAGGTGGTGTCGAGGCTGAAGGCAGCAGTAAAGCCCGCAGCCTCCAGGTCTGTGGGGCTACGCAAGTGGTTCCCAAAGAGCTTTAGAACAAGGCATTGTATTCCCTGCTGGCTCTTTGGGCGGGGGACCCATCTCCAACCGTATGGCCATTTTTGTGCCTGGCGCGGCGCCAAGTGGGAAAGGGTGTTGTCGAGGCTGAAGGCAGCAGGAAAGCCCGCAGCCCCCAGGTCTGTGGGGCTACGCACGCGGTTCCCAAAGAGCTTTAGAACAAGGCATAGTTTTCCCTGCTGGCTCCTTGGGTGGGGGACCCATCTCCAGCCGTATGGCCATTTTTGTGCATGGCGTGGCGCCAAGTGGGAAAGGGTGGCTTTGAGGCTGAAGTCAGCAGCAAAGCCCGCAGCCCCCAGGTCTGTGAGGCTACGCAAGCAGTTCCCAAAGAGCTTTAGAAGAAGGCATAGTTTTCTCTGCTGGCTCTTTGGGCGGGGGACCCATTGCCTGCCGTATGGCCATTTTTGTGCCTGGTGTGGCACCAAGTGGGAAAGGGTGGTTTCGAGGCTGAAGCTAGCAGGAAAGCCCGCAACCCCCAGGTCTGTGGGGCTACGCAAGCGGTTCCCAAAGACCTTTAGAACAAGGCATAGTTTTCCCTGCTGGCTCTTTGCGCGTGGCACACATCTCCAGCCATATGGCCATTTTTGTGCCTGGCGCGGCACCAAGTGGGAAAGGGTGGTGTCGAGGCTGAAGGCAGCAGGAAAGCCTGCAGCCCCCAGGTCTGTGGGGCTACGCAAGCGGTTCCCAAAGAGCTTTAGAACAAGGCATAGTTTTCCCTGCTGGCTCCTTGGGCGGGGGACCCATCTCCAACCGTATGGCCATTTTTGTGCATGGTGCGGCGCCAAGTGGGAAAGGGTGGATTTGAGGCTGAAGGCAGCAGGAAAGCCCGCAGCCCCCAGGTCTGTTGGGCTACGCAAGCGGTTCCCAAAGAGCCTTAGAACAAGGCATAATTTTCCCTGCTGGCTCTTTGGGCGGGAGACCCATCTCCAGCCGTATGGCCATTTTTGTGCCTGGCGCGGTGCCCAGTGGGAAAGCGTGGTGTCGAGGCTGAAGGCAGCAGGAAAGCCTGCAGCCCCCAGGTCTGTGAGGCTACGCAAGCGGTTCCATAAGAGATTTAGAACAAGGCATAGTTTTCCCTGCTGGCTCCTTGGGCGGGGGACCCATCTCCAGCCGTATGGCCATTTTTGTGCATGGCGCGGCGCCAAGTGGGAAAGGGTGGCTTTGATGCTGAAGGCAGCAGCAAAGCCCGCAGCCCCCAGGTCTGTGGGGCTACGCAAGCGGTTCCCAAAGAGCTTTAGAACAAGGCATAGTTTGCCCTGCTGGCTCCTTGGGCGGGGGACCCATTGCCTGCCGTATGGCCATTTTTGTGCCTGGCGTGGCACCAAGTGGGAAAGGGTGGTGTCGAGGCTGAAGGCAGCAGGAAAGCCCGCAGCCCCCAGGTCTGTGGGGCTACGCAAGCGGTTCCCAAAGACCTTTAGAACAAGGCATAGTTTTCCCTGCTGGCTCTTTGGGCGTGGCACCCATCTCCAGCCATATGGCCATTTTTGGGCCTGGCGCGGCACCAAGTGGGAAAGGGTGGCTTTGAGGCTGAAGGCAGCAGGAAAGCCTGCAGCCCCCAGGTCTGTGGGGCTACGCAAGCGGTTCCCAAAGACCTTTAGAACAAGGCATAGTTTTCCCTGCTGGCTCCTTGGGGGGGGACCCATTGCCTGCCGAATGGCCATTTTTGTGCATGGCGTGGCACCAAGTGGGAAAGGGTGGTGTCGAGGCTGAAGCTAGCAGGAAAGCCTGCAGCCCCCAGGTCTGTGGGGCTACGCAAGCGGTTCCCAAAGAGCTTTAGAACAAGGCATAGTTTTCCCTGCTGGCTCCTTGGGCGGGGGATCCATCTCCATCCATATGTCCATTTTTGTGCTTGGCGCGACGCCAAGGGGGAAAGGCTGGTGTCGAGGCTGAAGGCAGCAGGAAAGCCCGCAGCCCCCAGGTCTGTGCGGCTACGCAAGCGGTTCCCAAAGAGCTTTAGAACAAGGCATAGTTTTCCCTGCTGGCTCTTTGGGCGGGAGACCCCTCTCCAGCCATAGGCCATTTTTCTGCCTGGCGCGGTGCCCAGTGGGAAAGCGTGGTGTTGAGGCTGAAGTCAGCAGGAAGGCCCGCAGCTCCCAGGTCTGTGCGGCTACGCAAGAGGTTCCCAAAGAGCTTTAGAACAAGGCATAGTTTTCCCTGCTGGCTCTTTGGGCCGGAGACCCATCTCCAGCCATAGGCCATTTTTGTGTCTGTCCCGGCGCCCAGAGGGAAAGGGTGGTTTTGAGGGTGAAGGCAGCAGGAAAGCCTGCAGCCCCCAGGTCTGTGGGACAATTCAAGCGGTTCCCAAAGAGCTTTAAAACAAGGCAGTGTTTTCCCTGCTGGCTCTTTGGGCGGGGGACCCATCTCCAACCGTATGGCCATTTTTGTGCCTGGCGCGGCGCCAAGTGGGAAAGAGTGGTGTCGAGGCTGAAGGCAGCAGGAAAGCCCGCAGCCCCCAGGTCTGTGAGGCTACGCACGCGGTTCCCAAAGAGCTTTAGAACAAGGCATAGTTTTCCCTGCTGGCTCCTTGGGCGGGGGACCCGTTGCCTGCCGAATGGCCATTTTTGTGCCTGGTGTGGCACCAAGTGGGAAAGGGTGTTGTCGAGGCTGAAGCTAGCAGGAAAGCCTGCAGCCCACAGGTCTGTGGGGCTACGCAAGCGGTTCCCAAAGAGCTTTAGAACAAGGCATAGTTTTCCCTGCTGGCTCTTTGGGCGGGAGACCCATCTCCAGCCGTATGGCCATTATTGTGCCTGGCGCGGTGCCCAGTGGGAAAGGGTTTTTTTGTGGCGGAAGGCAGTAGGAAAGCCCGCAGCCTCCAGGTCTGTGGGGCTACGCAAGAGGTTCCCAAAGAGCTTTAGAACAAGGCATAGTTTTCCCTGCTGGCTGTTTGGGTGGGGGACCCATCTCCAACCGTATGGCCATTTTTGTGCATGGTGCGGCGCCAAGTGGGAAAGGGTGGATTTGAGGCTGAAGGCAGCAGGAAAGCCCGCAGCCCCCAGGTCTGTGGGGCTACGCAAGCGGTTCCCAAAGAGCCTTAGAACAAGGCATAATTTTCCCTGCTGGCTCTTTGGGCGGGAGACCCATCTCCAGCCGTATGGCCATTTTTGTGCCTGGCGCGGTGCCCAGTGGGAAAGCGTGCTGTCGACGCTGAAGGCAGCAGGAAAGCCTGCAGCCCCCAGGTCTGTGGGGCTACGCAAGCGGTTCCCAAAGAGCTTTAGAACAAGGCATAGTTTTCCCTGCTGGCTCCTTGGGCGGGGGACCCATCTCCAGCCGTATGGCCATTTTTGTGCATGGCGCGGCGCCAAGTGGGAAAGGGTGGCTTTGATGCTGAAGGCAGCAGCAAAGCCCGCAGCCCCCAGGTCTGTGGGGCTACGCAAGCGGTTCCCAAAGAGCTTTACAACAAGGCATAGTTTTCCCTGCTGGCTCCTTGGGCGGGGGACCCATTGCCTGCCGTATGGCCATTTTTGTGCCTGGCGTGGCACCAAGTGGGAAAGGGTGGTGTTGAGGCTGAAGCTAGCAGGAAAGCCTGCAGCCCCCAGGTCTGTGGGGCTACGCAAGCGGTTCCCAAAGAGCTTTAGAACAAGGCACAGTTTTCCCTGCTGGCTCCTTGGGCGGGGGACCCACCTCCATCCATATGTCCATTTTTGTGCTTGGCGCGGCGCCAAGTGGGAAAGGGTGGCTTTGAGGCTGAAGGCAGCAGGAAAGCCTGCAGCCCCCAGGTCTGTGGGGCTACGCAAGCGGTTCCCAAAGAGCTTTAGAACAAGGCATAGTTTTCCCTGCTGGCTCTTTGGGCGTGGCACCCATCTCCAGCCATATGGCCATTTTTGGGCCTGGCGCGGCACCAAGTGGGAAAGGGTGGCTTTGAGGCTGAAGGCAGCAGGAAAGCCTACAGCCACCAGGTCTGTGGGGCTACGCAAGCGGTTCCCAAAGACCTTTAGAACAAGGCATAGTTTTCCCTGCTGGCTCCTTGGGCGGGGGACCCATTGCCTGCCGAATGGCCATTTTTGTGCATGGCGTGGCACCAAGTGGGAAAGGGTGGTGTCGAGGCTGAAGCTAGCAGGAAAGCCTGCAGCCCCCAGGTCTGTGGGGCTACGCAAGCGGTTCCCAAAGAGCTTTAGAACAAGGCATAGTTTTCCCTGCTGGCTCCTTGGGCGGGGGATCCATCTCCATCCATATGTCCATTTTTGTGCTTGGCGCGACGCCAAGGGGGAAAGGCTGGTGTCGAGGCTGAAGGCAGCAGGAAAGCCCGCAGCCCCCAGGTCTGTGCGGCTACGCAAGCGGTTCCCAAAGAGCTTTAGAACAAGGCATAGTTTTCCCTGCTGGCTCTTTGGGCGGGAGACCCCTCTCCAGCCATAGGCCATTTTTCTGCCTGGCGCGGTGCCCAGTGGGAAAGCGTGGTGTTGAGGCTGAAGTCAGCAGGAAGGCCCGCAGCTCCCAGGTCTGTGCGACTACGCAAGAGGTTCCCAAAGAGCTTTAGAACAAGGCATAGTTTTCCCTGCTGGCTCTTTGGGCCGGAGACCCATCTCCAGCCAAAGGCCATTTTTGTGTCTGTCCCGGCGCCCAGAGGGAAAGGGTGGTTTTGAGGGTGAAGGCAGCAGGAAAGCCTGCAGCCCCCAGGTCTGTGGGACAATTCAAGCGGTTCCCAAAGAGCTTTAAAACAAGGCAGTGTTTTCCCTGCTGGCTCTTTGGGCGGGGGACCCATCTCCAACCGTATGGCCATTTTTGTGCCTGGCGCGGCGCCAAGTGGGAAAGAGTGGTGTCGAGGCTGAAGGCAGCAGGAAAGCCCGCAGCCCCCAGGTCTGTGAGGCTACGCACGCGGTTCCCAAAGAGCTTTAGAACAAGGCATAGTTTTCCCTGCTGGCTCCTTGGGCGGGGGACCCGTTGCCTGCCGAATGGCCATTTTTGTGCCTGGTGTGGCACCAAGTGGGAAAGGGTGTTGTCGAGGCTGAAGCTAGCAGGAAAGCCTGCAGCCCACAGGTCTGTGGGGCTACGCAAGCGGTTCCCAAAGAGCTTTAGAACAAGGCATAGTTTTCCCTGCTGGCTCTTTGGGCGGGAGACCCATCTCCAGCCGTATGGCCATTATTGTGCCTGGCGCGGTGCCCAGTGGGAAAGGGTTTTTTTGTGGCGGAAGGCAGTAGGAAAGCCCGCAGCCTCCATGTCTGTGGGGCTACGCAAGAGGTTCCCAAAGAGCTTTAGAACAAGGCATAGTTTTCCCTGCTGGCTGTTTGGGTGGGGGACCCATCTCCAACCGTATGGCCATTTTTGTGCATGGTGCGGCGCCAAGTGGGAAAGGGTGGATTTGAGGCTGAAGGCAGCAGGAAAGCCCGCAGCCCCCAGGTCTGTGGGGCTACGCAAGCGGTTCCCAAAGAGCCTTAGAACAAGGCATAATTTTCCCTGCTGGCTCTTTGGGCGGGAGACCCATCTCCAGCCGTATGGCCATTTTTGTGCCTGGCGCGGTGCCCAGTGGGAAAGGGTGGTGTCGAGGCTGAAGGCAGCAGGAAAGCCTGCAGCCCCCAGGTCTGTGGGGCTACGCAAGCGGTTCCCAAAGAGCTTTAGAACAAGGCATAGTTTTCCCTGCTGGCTCCTTGGGCGGGGGACCCATCTCCAGCCGTATGGCCATTTTTGTGCATGGCGCGGCGCCAAGTGGGAAAGGGTGGCTTTGATGCTGAAGGCAGCAGCAAAGCCCGCAGCCCCCAGGTCTGTGGGGCTACGCAAGCGGTTCCCAAAGAGCTTTACAACAAGGCATAGTTTTCCCTGCTGGCTCCTTGGGCGGGGGACCCATTGCCTGCCGTATGGCCATTTTTGTGCCTGGCGTGGCACCAAGTGGGAAAGGGTGGTGTTGAGGCTGAAGCTAGCAGGAAAGCCTGCAGCCCCCAGGTCTGTGGGGCTACGCAAGCGGTTCCCAAAGAGCTTTAGAACAAGGCACAGTTTTCCCTGCTGGCTCCTTGGGCGGGGGACCCACCTCCATCCATATGTCCATTTTTGTGCTTGGCGCGGCGCCAAGTGGGAAAGGCTGGTGTCGAGGCTGAAGGCAGCAGGAAAGCCCGCAGCCCCCAGGTCTGTTGGGCTACGCAAGCGGTTCCCAAAGACCTTTAGAACAAGGCATAGTTTTCCCTGATGGCTCTTTGGGCGTGGCACACATCTCCAGCCATATGGCCATTTTTGGGCCTGGCGCGGCACCAAGTGGGAAAGGGTGGCTTTGAGGCTGAAGGCAGCAGGAAAGCCTGCAGCCCCCAGGTCTGTGGGGCTACGCAAGCGGTTCCCAAAGAGCTTTAGAACAAGGCATAGTTTTCCCTGCTGGCTCCTTGGGCGGGGGACCCATTGCCTGCCGAATGGCCATTTTTGTGCATGGCGTGGCACCAAGTGGGAAAGGGTGGTGTCGAGGCTGAAGCTAGCAGGAAAGCCTGCAGCCCCCAGGTCTGTGGGGCTAGGCAAGCGGTTCCCAAAGAGCTTTAGAACAAGGCATAGTTTTCCCTGCTGGCTGTTTGGGCGGGGGATCCATCTCCATCCATATGTCCATTTTTGTGCTTGGCGCGACGCCAAGTGGGAAAGGCTGGTGTCGAGGCTGAAGGCAGCAGGAAAGCCCGCAGCCCCCAGGTCTGTGCGGCTACGCAAGCGGTTCCCAAAGAGCTTTAGAACAAGGCATAGTTTTCCCTGCTGGCTCTTTGGGCCGGAGACCCATCTCCAGTCATAGGCCATTTTTGTGTCTGTCCCGGCGCCCAGAGGGAAAGGGTGGTTTTGAGGGTGAAGGCAGCAGGAAAGCCTGCAGCCCGCAGGTCTGTGGGGCTACGCAAGCGGTTCCCAAAGAGCTTTAGAACAAGGCATTGTATTCCCTGCTGGCTCCTTGGGCGGGGGACCCATCTCCAGCCGTATGGCCATTTTTGTGCATGGCGCGGCGCCAAGTGGGAAAGGGTGGCTTTGAGGCTGAAGTCAGCAGCAAAGCCCGCAGCCCCCAGGTCTGTGAGGCTACGCAAGCAGTTCCCAAAGAGCTTTAGAAGAAGGCATAGTTTTCCCTGCTGGCTCTTTGGGCGGGGGACCCATTGCCTGCCGTATGGCCATTTTTGTGCCTGGTGTGGCACCAAGTGGGAAAGGGTGGTTTCGAGGCTGAAGCTAGCAGGAAAGCCCGCAACCCCCAGGTCTGTGGGGCTACGCAAGCGGTTCCCAAAGACCTTTAGAACAAGGCATAGTTTTCCCTGCTGGCTCTTTGCGCGTGGCACACATCTCCAGCCATATGGCCATTTTTGTGCCTGGCGCGGCACCAAGTGGGAAAGGGTGGTGTCGAGGCTGAAGGCAGCAGGAAAGCCTGCAGCCCCCAGGTCTGTGGGGCTACGCAAGCGGTTCCCAAAGAGCTTTAGAACAAGGCATAGTTTTCCCTGCTGGCTCCTTGGGCGGGGGACCCATCTCCAACCGTATGGCCATTTTTGTGCATGGTGCGGCGCCAAGTGGGAAAGGGTGGATTTGAGGCTGAAGGCAGCAGGAAAGCCCGCAGCCCCCAGGTCTGTTGGGCTACGCAAGCGGTTCCCAAAGAGCCTTAGAACAAGGCATAGTTTTCCCTGCTGGCTCCTTGGGCGGGGGACCCATCTCCAACCGTATGGCCATTTTTGTGCCTGGCGCGGCGCCAAGTGGGAAAGCGTGGTGTCGAGGCTGAAGGCAGCAGGAAAGCCCGCAGCCCCCAGGTCTGTGGGGCTACGCAAGCGGTTCCCAAAGAGCTTTAGAACAAGGCATAGTTTTCCCTGCTGGCTCTTTGGGCGGGAGACCCATTGCCGCGGTATGGCCATTTTTGTGCCTGGCGCGGCGCCAAGTGGGAAAGGGTGGTGTCGAGGCTGAAGGCAGCAGGAAAGCCTGCAGCCCCCAGGTCTGTGGGGCTACGCAAGCGGTTCCCAAAGAGCTTTAGAACAAGGCATAGTTTTACCTGCTGGCTCCTTGGGCAGGGGACCCATCTCCAGCCGTATGGCCATTTTTGTGCATGGTGCGGCGCCAAGTGGGAAAGGGTGGTTTTGAGGCTGAAGGCAGCAGGAAAGCCCGCAGCCCCCAGGTCTGTGGGGCTACGCAAGCGGTTCCCAAAGAACCTTAGAACAAGGCATAGTTTTCCCTGCTGACTCCTTGGGCGTGGCACCCATCTCCAACCGTATGGCGATTTTTGTGCATGGCGCGGCGCCAAGTGGGAAAGGGTGTTGTCGAGGCTGAAGGCAGCAGCAAAGCCCGCAGCCCCCAGGTCTGTGGGGCTACACAAGCGGTTCCCAAAGAGCTTTAGAACAAGGCATAATTTTCCCTGCTGGCTCCTTGGGCGGGGGACCCATTGCCTGCCATATGGCCATTTTTGTGCCTGGCGTGGCACCAAGTGGGAAAGGGTGGTGTCGAGGCTGAAGCTAGCAGGAAAGCCTGCAGCCCACAGGTCTGTGGGGCTACGCAAGCGGTTCCCAAAGAGCTTTAGAACAAGGCACAGTTTTCCCTCCTGGCTGTTTGGTCGGGGGATCCATCTCCATCCATATGTCCATTTTTGTGCTTGGCGCAGCGCCAAGTGGGAAAGGCTGGTGTCGAGGCTGAAGGCAGCAGGAAAGCCCGCAGCCCCCAGGTCTGTGGGGCTACGGAAGCGGTTCCCAAAGAGCTTTAGAACAAGGCATAGTTTTCCCTGCTGGCTCCTTGGGTGGGGGACCCATCTCCAACCGTATGGCCCTTTTTGTGCCTGGCGCGGTGCCCAGTGGGAAAGGGTGTTGTCGAGGCTGAAGGCAGCAGGAAAGCCTGCAGCCCCCAGGTCTGTGGGGCTACGCAAGCGGTTCCCAAAGAGCTTTAGAACAAGGCATAGTTTTCCCTGCTGGCTCTTTGGGCGGGGGACCCATTGCCTGCCGTATGGCCATTTTTGTGCATGGCGCGGCGCCAAGTGGAAAAGGGTGGCTTTGAGGCTGAAGTCAGCAGCAAAGCCCGCAGCCCCCAGGTCTGTGGGGCTACGCAAGCGGTTCCCAAAGAGCTTTAGAACAAGGCATAGTTTTCCCTGCTGGCTCTTTGGGCGTGGCACACATCTCCAGCCATATGGCCATTTTTGTGCCTGGCGCGGCACCAAGTGGGAAAGGGTGGTGTCGAGGCTGAAGGCAGCAGGAAAGCCTGCAGCCCCCATGTCTGTGGGGCTACGCAAGCGGTTCCCAAAGTGCTTTAGAACAAGGCATAGTTTTCCCTGCTGGCTCCTTGGGAGGGGGACCCATCTCCAACCGTATGGCCATTTTTGTGCATGGTGCGGCGCCAAGTGGGAAAGGGTGGATTTGAGGCTGAAGGCAGCAGGAAAGCCCGCAGCCCCCAGGTCTGTGGGGCTACGCAAGCGGTTCCCAAAGAGCCTTAGAACAAGGCATAATTTTCCCTGCTGGATCTTTGGGCGGGAGACCCATCTCCAGCCGTATGGCCATTTTTGTGCCTGGCGCGGTGCCCAGTGGGAAAGGGTGGTTTTGAGGCTGAAGGCAGCAGGAAAGCCTGCAGCCCCCAGGTCTGTGGGGCTACGCAAGCGGTTCCCAAAGAGCTTTAGAACAAGGCATAGTTTTCCCTGCTGGCTCCTTGGGCGGGGGACCCATCTCCAGCCGTATGGCCATTTTTGTGCATGGCGCGGCGCCAAGTGGGAAAGGGTGGCTTTGATGCTGAAGGCAGCAGCAAAGCCCGCAGCCCCCAGGTCTGTGGGGCTACGCAAGCGGTTCCCAAAGAGCTTTACAACAAGGCATAGTTTTCCCTGCTGGCTCCTTGGGCGGGGGACCCATTGCCTGCCGTATGGCCATTTTTGTGCCTGGCGTGGCACCAAGTGGGAAAGGGTGGTGTTGAGGCTGAAGCTAGCAGGAAAGCCTGCAGCCCCCAGGTCTGTGGGGCTACGCAAGCGGTTCCCAAAGAGCTTTAGAACAAGGCACAGTTTTCCCTGCTGGCTCCTTGGGCGGGGGACCCACCTCCATCCATATGTCCATTTTTGTGCTTGGCGCGGCGCCAAGTGGGAAAGGGTGTTGTCGAGGCTGAAGGCAGCAGCAAAGCCCGCAGCCCCCAGGTCTGTGGGGCTACGGAAGCGGTTCCCAAAGAGCTTTAGAACAAGGCATAGTTTTCCCTGCTGGCTCCTTGGGTGGGGGACCCATCTCCAACCGTATGGCCCTTTTTGTGCCTGGCGCGGTGCCCAGTGGGAAAGGGTGTTGTCGAGGCTGAAGGCAGCAGGAAAGCCTGCAGCCCCCAGGTCTGTGGGGCTACGCAAGCGGTTCCCAAAGAGCTTTAGAACAAGGCATAGTTTTCCCTGCTGGCTCTTTGGGCGGGGGACCCATTGCCTGCCGTATGGCCATTTTTGTGCATGGCGCGGCGCCAAGTGGAAAAGGGTGGCTTTGAGGCTGAAGTCAGCAGCAAAGCCCGCAGCCCCCAGGTCTGTGGGGCTACGCAAGCGGTTCCCAAAGAGCTTTAGAACAAGGCATAGTTTTCCCTGCTGGCTCTTTGGGCGTGGCACACATCTCCAGCCATATGGCCATTTTTGTGCCTGGCGCGGCACCAAGTGGGAAAGGGTGGTGTCGAGGCTGAAGGCAGCAGGAAAGCCTGCAGCCCCCATGTCTGTGGGGCTACGCAAGCGGTTCCCAAAGTGCTTTAGAACAAGGCATAGTTTTCCCTGCTGGCTCCTTGGGAGGGGGACCCATCTCCAACCGTATGGCCATTTTTGTGCATGGTGCGGCGCCAAGTGGGAAAGGGTGGATTTGAGGCTGAAGGCAGCAGGAAAGCCCGCAGCCCCCAGGTCTGTGGGGCTACGCAAGCGGTTCCCAAAGAGCCTTAGAACAAGGCATAATTTTCCCTGCTGGATCTTTGGGCGGGAGACCCATCTCCAGCCGTATGGCCATTTTTGTGCCTGGCGCGGTGCCCAGTGGGAAAGGGTGGTGTCGAGGCTGAAGGCAGCAGGAAAGCCTGCAGCCCCCAGGTCTGTGGGGCTACGCAAGCGGTTCCCAAAGAGCTTTAGAACAAGGCATAGTTTTCCCTGCTGGCTCCTTGGGCGGGGGACCCATCTCCAGCCGTATGGCCATTTTTGTGCATGGCGCGGCGCCAAGTGGGAAAGGGTGGCTTTGATGCTGAAGGCAGCAGCAAAGCCCGCAGCCCCCAGGTCTGTGGGGCTACGCAAGCGGTTCCCAAAGAGCTTTACAACAAGGCATAGTTTTCCCTGCTGGCTCCTTGGGCGGGGGACCCATTGCCTGCCGTATGGCCATTTTTGTGCCTGGCGTGGCACCAAGTGGGAAAGGGTGGTGTTGAGGCTGAAGCTAGCAGGAAAGCCTGCAGCCCCCAGGTCTGTGGGGCTACGCAAGCGGTTCCCAAAGAGCTTTAGAACAAGGCACAGTTTTCCCTGCTGGCTCCTTGGGCGGGGGACCCACCTCCATCCATATGTCCATTTTTGTGCTTGGCGCGGCGCCAAGTGGGAAAGGGTGTTGTCGAGGCTGAAGGCAGCAGCAAAGCCCGCAGCCCCCAGGTCTGTGGGGCTACGGAAGCGGTTCCCAAAGAGCTTTAGAACAAGGCATAGTTTTCCCTGCTGGCTCCTTGGGTGGGGGACCCATCTCCAACCGTATGGCCCTTTTTGTGCCTGGCGCGGTGCCCAGTGGGAAAGGGTGTTGTCGAGGCTGAAGGCAGCAGGAAAGCCTGCAGCCCCCAGGTCTGTGGGGCTACGCAAGCGGTTCCCAAAGAGCTTTAGAACAAGGCATAGTTTTCCCTGCTGGCTCTTTGGGCGGGGGACCCATTGCCTGCCGTATGGCCATTTTTGTGCATGGCGCGGCGCCAAGTGGAAAAGGGTGGCTTTGAGGCTGAAGTCAGCAGCAAAGCCCGCAGCCCCCAGGTCTGTGGGGCTACGCAAGCGGTTCCCAAAGAGCTTTAGAACAAGGCATAGTTTTCCCTGCTGGCTCTTTGGGCGTGGCACACATCTCCAGCCATATGGCCATTTTTGTGCCTGGCGCGGCACCAAGTGGGAAAGGGTGGTGTCGAGGCTGAAGGCAGCAGGAAAGCCTGCAGCCCCCATGTCTGTGGGGCTACGCAAGCGGTTCCCAAAGTGCTTTAGAACAAGGCATAGTTTTCCCTGCTGGCTCCTTGGGAGGGGGACCCATCTCCAACCGTATGGCCATTTTTGTGCATGGTGCGGCGCCAAGTGGGAAAGGGTGGATTTGAGGCTGAAGGCAGCAGGAAAGCCCGCAGCCCCCAGGTCTGTGGGGCTACGCAAGCGGTTCCCAAAGAGCCTTAGAACAAGGCATAATTTTCCCTGCTGGATCTTTGGGCGGGAGACCCATCTCCAGCCGTATGGCCATTTTTGTGCCTGGCGCGGTGCCCAGTGGGAAAGGGTGGTGTCGAGGCTGAAGGCAGCAGGAAAGCCTGCAGCCCCCAGGTCTGTGGGGCTACGCAAGCGGTTCCCAAAGAGCTTTAGAACAAGGCATAGTTTTCCCTGCTGGCTCCTTGGGCGGGGGACCCATCTCCAGCCGTATGGCCATTTTTGTGCATGGCGCGGCGCCAAGTGGGAAAGGGTGGCTTTGATGCTGAAGGCAGCAGCAAAGCCCGCAGCCCCCAGGTCTGTGGGGCTACGCAAGCGGTTCCCAAAGAGCTTTACAACAAGGCATAGTTTTCCCTGCTGGCTCCTTGGGCGGGGGACCCATTGCCTGCCGTATGGCCATTTTTGTGCCTGGCGTGGCACCAAGTGGGAAAGGGTGGTGTTGAGGCTGAAGCTAGCAGGAAAGCCTGCAGCCCCCAGGTCTGTGGGGCTACGCAAGCGGTTCCCAAAGAGCTTTAGAACAAGGCACAGTTTTCCCTGCTGGCTCCTTGGGCGGGGGACCCACCTCCATCCATATGTCCATTTTTGTGCTTGGCGCGGCGCCAAGTGGGAAAGGCTGGTGTCGAGGCTGAAGGCAGCAGGAAAGCCCGCAGCCCCCAGGTCTGTGGGGCTACGCAAGCGGTTCCCAAAGACCTTTAGAACAAGGCATAGTTTTCCCTGATGGCTCTTTGGGCGTGGCACACATCTCCAGCCATATGGCCATTTTTGGGCCTGGCGCGGCACCAAGTGGGAAAGGGTGGCTTTGAGGCTGAAGGTAGCAGGAAAGCCTGCAGCCCCCAGGTCTGTGGGGCTACGCAAGCGGTTCCCAAAGAGCTTTAGAACAAGGCATAGTTTTCCCTGCTGGCTCCTTGGGCGGGGGACCCATTGCCTGCCGAATGGCCATTTTTGTGCATGGCGTGGCACCAAGTGGGAAAGGGTGGTGTCGAGGCTGAAGCTAGCAGGAAAGCCTGCAGCCCACAGGTCTGTGGGGCTAGGCAAGCGGTTCCCAAAGAGCTTTAGAACAAGGCATAGTTTTCCCTGCTGGCTGTTTGGGCGGGGGATCCATCTCCATCCATATGTCCATTTTTGTGCTTGGCGCGACGCCAAGTGGGAAAGGCTGGTGTCGAGGCTGAAGGCAGCAGGAAAGCCCGCAGCCCCCAGGTCTGTGCGGCTACGCAAGCGGTTCCCAAAGAGCTTTAGAACAAGGCATAGTTTTCCCTGCTGGCTCTTTGGGCCGGAGACCCATCTCCAGTCATAGGCCATTTTTGTGTCTGTCCCGGCGCCCAGAGGGAAAGGGTGGTTTTGAGGGTGAAGGCAGCAGGAAAGCCTGCAGCCCGCAGGTCTGTGGGGCTACGCAAGCGGTTCCCAAAGAGCTTTAGAACAAAGCATAGTTTTCCCTGCTGGCTCCTTGGGCGGGGGACCCATCTCCAGCCGTATGGCCATTTTTGTGCATGGCGCGGCGCCAAGTGGGAAAAGGTGGTGTCGAGGCTGAAGGCAGCAGTAAAGCCCGCAGCCTCCAGGTCTGTGGGGCTACGCAAGTGGTTCCCAAAGAGCTTTAGAACAAGGCATAGGTTTCCCTGCTGGCTCTTTGGGCGGGGGACCCATCTCCAACCGTATGGCCATTTTTGTGCCTGGCGCGGCGCCAAGTGGGAAAGGGTGTTGTCGAGGCTGAAGGCAGCAGGAAAGCCCGCAGCCCCCAGGTCTGTGGGGCTACGCACGCGGTTCCCAAAGAGCTTTAGAACAAGGCATAGTTTTCCCTGCTGGCTCCTTGGGTGGGGGACCCATCTCCAGCCGTATGGCCATTTTTGTGCATGGCGTGGCGCCAAGTGGGAAAGGGTGGCTTTGAGGCTGAAGTCAGCAGCAAAGCCCGCAGCCCCCAGGTCTGTGAGGCTACGCAAGCAGTTCCCAAAGAGCTTTAGAAGAAGGCATAGTTTTCCCTGCTGGCTCTTTGGGCGGGGGACCCATTGCCTGCCGTATGGCCATTTTTGTGCCTGGTGTGGCACCAAGTGGGAAAGGGTGGTTTCGAGGCTGAAGCTAGCAGGAAAGCCCGCAACCCCCAGGTCTGTGGGGCTACGCAAGCGGTTCCCAAAGACCTTTAGAACAAGGCATAGTTTTCCCTGCTGGCTCTTTGCGCGTGGCACACATCTCCAGCCATATGGCCATTTTTGTGCCTGGCGCGGCACCAAGTGGGAAAGGGTGGTGTCGAGGCTGAAGGCAGCAGGAAAGCCTGCAGCCCCCAGGTCTGTGGGGCTACGCAAGCGGTTCCCAAAGAGCTTTAGAACAAGGCATAGTTTTCCCTGCTGGCTCCTTGGGCGGGGGACCCATCTCCAACCGTATGGCCATTTTTGTGCATGGTGCGGCGCCAAGTGGGAAAGGGTGGATTTGAGGCTGAAGGCAGCAGGAAAGCCCGCAGCCCCCAGGTCTGTTGGGCTACGCAAGCGGTTCCCAAAGAGCCTTAGAACAAGGCATAATTTTCCCTGCTGGCTCTTTGGGCGGGAGACCCATCTCCAGCCGTATGGCCATTTTTGTGCCTGGCGCGGTGCCCAGTGGGAAAGCGTGGTGTCGAGGCTGAAGGCAGCAGGAAAGCCTGCAGCCCCCAGGTCTGTGAGGCTACGCAAGCGGTTCCATAAGAGATTTAGAACAAGGCATAGTTTTCCCTGCTGGCTCTTTGCGCGTGGCACACATCTCCAGCCATATGGCCATTTTTGTGCCTGGCGCGGCACCAAGTGGGAAAGGGTGGTGTCGAGGCTGAAGGCAGCAGGAAAGCCTGCAGCCCCCAGGTCTGTGGGGCTACGCAAGCGGTTCCCAAAGAGCTTTAGAACAAGGCATAGTTTTCCCTGCTGGCTCCTTGGGCGGGGGACCCATTGCCTGCCGTATGGCCATTTTTGTGCCTGGCGTGGCACCAAGTGGGAAAGGGTGGTGTCGAGGCTGAAGGCAGCAGGAAAGCCCGCAGCCCCCAGGTCTGTGGGGCTACGCAAGCGGTTCCCAAAGACCTTTAGAACAAGGCATAGTTTTCCCTGCTGGCTCTTTGGGCGTGGCACCCATCTCCAGCCATATGGCCATTTTTGGGCCTGGCGCGGCACCAAGTGGGAAAGGGTGGCTTTGAGGCTGAAGGCAGCAGGAAAGCCTGCAGCCCCCAGGTCTGTGGGGCTACGCAAGCGGTTCCCAAAGACCTTTAGAACAAGGCATAGTTTTCCCTGCTGGCTCCTTGGGCGGGGGACCCATTGCCTGCCGAATTGCCATTTTTGTGCATGGCGTGGCACCAAGTGGGAAAGGGTGGTGTCGAGGCTGAAGCTAGCAGGAAAGCCTGCAGCCCCCAGGTCTGTGGGGCTACGCAAGCGGTTCCCAAAGAGCTTTAGAACAAGGCATAGTTTTCCCTGCTGGCTCCTTGGGCGGGGGATCCATCTCCATCCATATGTCCATTTTTGTGCTTGGCGCGACGCCAAGGGGGAAAGGCTGGTGTCGAGGCTGAAGGCAGCAGGAAAGCCCGCAGCCCCCAGGTCTGTGCGGCTACGCAAGCGGTTCCCAAAGAGCTTTAGAACAAGGCATAGTTTTCCCTGCTGGCTCTTTGGGCGGGAGACCCCTCTCCAGCCATAGGCCATTTTTCTGCCTGGCGCGGTGCCCAGTGGGAAAGGGTGGTGTCGAGGCTGAAGCTAGCAGGAAAGCCTGCAGCCCACAGGTCTGTAGGGCTACGCAAGCGGTTCCCAAAGAGCTTTAGAACAAGGCACAGTTTTCCCTCCTGGCTGTTTGGTCGGGGGATCCATCTCCATCCATATATCCATTTTTGTGCTTGGCGCAGCGCCAAGTGGGAAAGGCTGGTGTCGAGGCTGAAGGCAGCAGGAAAGCCCGCAGCCCCCAGGGTCTGTGGGGCTACGCAAGCGGTTCCCAAAGACCTTTAGAACAAGGCATAATTTTCCCTGCTGGCTCCTTGGGTGGGGGACCCATCTCCAACCGTATGGCCCTTTTTGTGCCTGGCGCGGTGCCCAGTGGGAAAGTGTGGTGTCGAGGCTGAAGGCAGCAGGAAAGCCTGCAGCCCCCAGGTCTGTGGGGCTACGCAAGCGGTTCCCAAAGAGCTTTACAACAAGGCATAGTTTTCCCTGCTGGCTCTTTGGGCGGGGGACCCATTGCCTGCCGTATGGCCATTTTTGTGCCTGGCGCGGCGCCAAGTGGGAAAGGGTGGCTTTGAGGCTGAAGTCAGCAGGAAAGCCTGCAGCCCCCAGGTCTGTGAGGCTACGCAAGCGGTTCCCAAAGAGCTTTAGAACAAGGCATAGTTTTCCCTGCTGGCTCTTTGGGCGGGGGACCCATTGCCTGCCGTATGGCCATTTTTGTGCATGGTGTGGCACCAAGTGGGAAAGGGTGGTGTCGAGGCTGAAGCTAGCAGGAAAGCCCGCAACCCCCAGGTCTGTGGGGCTACGCAAGCGGTTCCCAAAGAGCTTTAGAACAAGGCATAGTTTTCCCTGCTGGCTCTTTGCGCGTGGCACACATCTCCAGCCATATGGCCATTTTTGTGCCTGGCGCGGCACCAAGTGGGAAAGGGTGGTTTTGAGGCTGAAGGCATCAGGAAAGCCTGCAGCCCCCAGGTCTGTGGGGCTACGCAAGCGGTTCCCAAAGAGCTTTAGAACAAGGCATAATATTCCCTGCTGGCTCTTTGGGCGGGAGACCCATCTCCAGCCGTATGGCCATTTTTGTGCATGGTGCGGCGCCAAGTGGGAAATGGTGGATTTGAGGCTGAAGGCAGCAGGAAAGCCCGCAGCCCCCAGGTCTGTGGGGCTACGCAAGCGGTTCCCAAAGAGCCTTAGAACAAGGCATAATATTCCCTGCTGGCTCTTTGGGCGGGAGACCCATCTCCAGCCGTATGGCCATTTTTGTGCCTGGCGCGGTGCCCAGTGGGAAAGCGTGCTGTCGACGCTGAAGGCAGCAGGAAAGCCTGCAGCCCCCAGGTCTGTGGGGCTACGCAAGCGGTTCCCAAAGAGCTTTAGAACAAGGCATAGTTTTCCCTGCTGGCTCCTTGGGCGGGGGACCCATCTCCAGCCGTATGGCCATTTTTGTGCATGGCGCGGCGCCAAGTGGGAAAGGGTGGCTTTGATGCTGAAGGCAGCAGCAAAGCCCGCAGCCCCCAGGTCTGTGGGGCTACGCAAGCGGTTCCCAAAGAGCTTTAGAAGAAGGCATAGTTTTCCCTGCTGGCTCCTTGGGCGGGGGACCCATTGCCTGCCGTATGGCCATTTTTGTGCCTGGCGTGGCACCAAGTGGGAAAGGGTGGTGTCGAGGCTGAAGCTAGCAGGAAAGCCTGCAGCCCCCAGGTCTGTGGGGCTACGCAAGCGGTTCCCAAAGAGCTTTAGAACAAGGCACAGTTTTCCCTGCTGGTTCCTTGGGCGGGGGACCCACCTCCATCCATATGTCCATTTTTGTGCTTGGCGCGGCGCCAAGTGGGAAAGGCTGGTGTCGAGGCTGAAGGCAGCAGGAAAGCCCGCAGCCCCCAGGTCTGTGGGGCTACGCAAGCGGTTCCCAAAGACCTTTAGAACAAGGCATAGTTTTCCCTGATGGCTCTTTGCGCGTGGCACACATCTCCAGCCATATGGCCATTTTTGGGCCTGGCGCGGCACCAAGTGGGAAATGGTGGCTTTGAGGCTGAAGGCAGCAGGAAAGCCTGCAGCCCCCAGGTCTGTGGGGCTACGCAAGCGGTTCCCAAAGAGCTTTAGAACAAGGCATAGTTTTCCCTGCTGGCTCTTTGGGCGGGGGACCCATTGCCTGCCGAATGGCCATTTTTGTGCATGGCGTGGCACCAAGTGGGAAAGGGTGGTGTCGAGGCTGAAGCTAGCAGGAAAGCCTGCAGCCCCCAGGTCTGTGGGGCTACGCAAGCGGTTCCCAAAGAGCTTTAGAACAAGGCATAATTTTCCCTGCTGGCTGTTTGGGCGGGGGATCCATCTCCATCCATATGTCCATTTTTGTGCTTGGCGCGACGCCAAGTGGGAAAGGCTGGTGTCGAGGCTGAAGGCAGCAGGAAAGCCCGCAGCCCCCAGGTCTGTGCGGCTACGCAAGCGGTTCCCAAAGAGCTTTAGAACAAGGCATAGTTTTCCCTGCTGGCTCTTTGGACCGGAGACCCATCTCCAGCCATAGGCCATTTTTGTGTCTGTCCCGGCGCCCAGAGGGAAAGGGTGGTTTTGAGGGTGAAGGCAGCAGCAAAGCCTGCAGCCCCCAGGTCTGTGGGACAATTCAAGCGGTTCCCAAAGAGCTTTAGAACAAGGCATAGTATTCCCTGCTGGCTCCTTGGGCGGGGGACCCATCTCCAGCCGTATGGCCATTTTTGTGCCTGGCGCGGTGCCCAGTGGGAAAGGGTGGCTTTGAGGCTGAAGTCAGCAGCAAAGACCGCAGCCCCCAGGTCTGTGGGGCTACGCAAGCGGTTCCCAAAGAGCTTTAGAACAAGGCATAGTTTTCCCTGCTGGCTCTTTGGGCGGGAGACCCATCTCCAGCCATAGGCCATTTTTGTGTCTGTCCCGGCGCCCAGAGGGAAAGGGTTGTTTTGAGGCTGAAGGCAGCAGGAAAGCCCGCAGCCCCCAGGTCTGTGGGGCTACGAAAGCGGTTCCCAAAGAGCTTTAGAACAAGGCACAGTTTTCCCTGCTGGTTGTTTGGGCGGGGGACCCATCTCCAGCCGTATGGCCATTTTTGTGCATGGCGCGGCGCCAAGTGGGAAAGGGTGGCTTAGAGGCTGAAGTCAGCAGCAAAGCCCGCAGCCCCCAGGTCTGTGAGGCTACGCAAGCGGTTCCCAAAGAGCTTTAGAACAAGGCATAGTTTTCCCTGCTGGCTCTTTGGGCGGGGGACCCATTGCCTGCCGTATGGCCATTTTTCTGCCTAGCGCGGCGCCAAGTGGGAAAGGGTGGTGTCGAGGCTGAAGGCAGCAGGAAAGCCCGCAGCCCCCAAGTCTGTGGGGCTACACATGTGGTTCCCAAAGAGCTTTAGAACAAGGCATAGTTTTCCCTGCTGGCTCCTTGGGCAGGGTACCAACCTCCAGCCGTATGGCCATTTTTGTGCCTGGCGCGGCGCCAAGTGGGAAAGGGTGGTGTCGAGGCTGAAGGCAGCAGGAAAGCCCTCAGCCCCCAGGTCTGTGGTGCTAGAGCAAGCGGTTCCCAAAGAGCTTCAGACTAAGGCATAGTTTTCCCTGCTGGCTCCTTGGGCAGGGTACCAACCTCCAGCCATATGCCATTTTTGTGCCTGGCGCGGCGCCCAGAGGGAAAGGGTGGTTTTGAGGCTGAGGCAGCACGCAAGCCCACAGCCTCCAGCTCTGTGGGGCTACGCAAGCGGTTCCCAAAGAGCTTTGGAACAAGGCATAGTTTTCCCTGCTGGCTCCTTGGGCGGGAGACCCATCTCCAGCCGTATGGCCATTATTGTGCCTGGCGTGGTGCCCAGTGGGAAAGCGTGGTGTCGAGGCTGAAGGCAGCAGGAAAGCCCGCAGCCCCCAGGTCTGTGGGGCTAGGCAAGCGGTTCCCAAAGAGCTTTAGAACAAGGCATAGTTTTCCCTGCTGGCTCCTTGGGCGGGGGACCCATCTCCAACCGTATGGCCATTTTTGTGCCTGGCGCGGCGCCAAGTGGGAAAGCGTGGTGTCGAGGCTGAAGGCAGCAGGAAAGCCCGCAGCCCCCAGGTCTGTGGGGCTACGCAAGCGGTTCCCAAAGAGCTTTAGAACAAGGCATAGTTTTCCCTGCTGGCTCTTTGGGCGGGAGACCCATTGCCGCGGTATGGCCATTTTTGTGCCTGGCGCGGCGCCAAGTGGGAAAGGGTGGTGTCGAGGCTGAAGGCAGCAGGAAAGCCTGCAGCCCCCAGGTCTGTGGGGCTACGCAAGCGGTTCCCAAAGAGCTTTAGAACAAGGCATAGTTTTACCTGCTGGCTCCTTGGGCAGGGGACCCATCTCCAACCGTATGGCCATTTTTGTGCATGGTGCGGCGCCAAGTGGGAA
This sequence comes from Rissa tridactyla, assembly GCF_028500815.1. Taxonomy (NCBI): domain Eukaryota; kingdom Metazoa; phylum Chordata; class Aves; order Charadriiformes; family Laridae; genus Rissa; species Rissa tridactyla. The sequence goes on from NW_026529350.1 coordinate 253,934, forward strand.
AGGGTGGTTTTGAGGCTGAAGGCAGCAGGAAAGCCCGCAGCCCCCAGGTCTGTGGGGCTACGCAAGCGGTTCCCAAAGAACCTTAGAACAAGGCATAGTTTTCCCTGCTGACTCCTTGGGCGTGGCACCCATCTCCAACCGTATGGCGATTTTTGTGCATGGCGCGGCGCCAAGTGGGAAAGGGTGTTGTCGAGGCTGAAGGCAGCAGCAAAGCCCGCAGCCCCCAGGTCTGTGGGTCTACACAAGCGGTTCCCAAAGAGCTTTAGAACAAGGCATAATTTTCCCTTCTGGCTCCTTGGTCGGGGGACCCATTGCCTGCCATATGGCCATTTTTGTGCCTGGCGTGGCACCAAGTGGGAAAGGGTGGTGTCGAGGCTGAAGCTAGCAGGAAAGCCTGCAGCCCACAGGTCTGTGGGGCTACGCAAGCGGTTCCCAAAGAGCTTTAGAACAAGGCACAGTTTTCCCTCCTGGCTGTTTGGTCGGGGGATCCATCTCCATCCATATGTCCATTTTTGTGCTTGGCGCAGCGCCAAGTGGGAAAGGCTGGTGTCGAGGCTGAAGGCAGCAGGAAAGCCCGCAGCCCCCAGGTCTGTGGGGCTACGGAAGCGGTTCCCAAAGACCTTTAGAACAAGGCATAGTTTTCCCTGCTGGCTCCTTGGGTGGGGGACCCATCTCCAGCCATATGGCCATTTTTGTGCCTGGCGCGGCGCCAAGTGGGAAAGGGTGGTGTTGAGGCTGAAGGCAGCAGGAAAGCCTGCAGCCCCCAGGTCTGTGGGGCTACGCAAGCGGTTCCCAAAGAGCTTTAGAACAAGGCATAGTTTTCCCTGCTGGCTCTTTGGGCGGGGGACCCATTGCCTGCCGTATGGCCATTTTTGTGCATGGCGCGGCGCCAAGTGGAAAAGGGTGGCTTTGAGGCTGAAGTCAGCAGCAAAGCCCGCAGCCCCCAGGTCTGTGGGGCTACGCAAGCGGTTCCCAAAGAGCTTTAGAACAAGGCATAGTTTTCCCTGCTGGCTCTTTGGGCGTGGCACACATCTCCAGCCATATGGCCATTTTTGTGCCTGGCGCGGCACCAAGTGGGAAAGGGTGGTGTCGAGGCTGAAGGCAGCAGGAAAGCCTGCAGCCCCCAGGTCTGTGGGGCTACGCAAGCGGTTCCCAAAGAGCTTTAGAACAAGGCATAGTTTTCCCTGCTGGCTCCTTGGGAGGGGGACCCATCTCCAACCGTATGGCCATTTTTGTGCATGGTGCGGCGCCAAGTGGGAAAGGGTGGATTTGAGGCTGAAGGCAGCAGGAAAGCCCGCAGCCCCCAGGTCTGTGGGGCTACGCAAGCGGTTCCCAAAGAGCCTTAGAACAAGGCATAATTTTCCCTGCTGGCTCTTTGGGCGGGAGACCCATCTCCAGCCGTATGGCCATTTTTGTGCCTGGCGCGGCGCCAAGTGGGAAAGGGTGTTGTCGAGGCTGAAGGCAGCAGCAAAGCCCGCAGCCCCCAGGTCTGTGGGTCTACACAAGCGGTTCCCAAAGAGCTTTAGAACAAGGCATAATTTTCCCTTCTGGCTCCTTGGTCGGGGGACCCATTGCCTGCCATATGGCCATTTTTGTGCCTGGCGTGGCACCAAGTGGGAAAGGGTGGTGTCGAGGCTGAAGCTAGCAGGAAAGCCTGCAGCCCACAGGTCTGTGGGGCTACGCAAGCGGTTCCCAAAGAGCTTTAGAACAAGGCACAGTTTTCCCTCCTGGCTGTTTGGTCGGGGGATCCATCTCCATCCATATGTCCATTTTTGTGCTTGGCGCAGCGCCAAGTGGGAAAGGCTGGTGTCGAGGCTGAAGGCAGCAGGAAAGCCCGCAGCCCCCAGGTCTGTGGGGCTACGCAAGCGGTTCCCAAAGACCTTTAGAACAAGGCATAGTTTTCCCTGCTGGCTCCTTGGGTGGGGGACCCATCTCCAGCCATATGGCCATTTTTGTGCCTGGCGCGGCGCCAAGTGGGAAAGGGTGGTGTTGAGGCTGAAGGCAGCAGGAAAGCCTGCAGCCCCCAGGTCTGTGGGGCTACGCAAGCGGTTCCCAAAGAGCTTTAGAACAAGGCATAGTTTTCCCTGCTGGCTCTTTGGGCGGGGGACCCATTGCCTGCCGTATGGCCATTTTTGTGCATGGCGCGGCGCCAAGTGGAAAAGGGTGGCTTTGAGGCTGAAGTCAGCAGCAAAGCCCGCAGCCCCCAGGTCTGTGGGGCTACGCAAGCGGTTCCCAAAGAGCTTTAGAACAAGGCATAGTTTTCCCTGCTGGCTCTTTGGGCGTGGCACACATCTCCAGCCATATGGCCATTTTTGTGCCTGGCGTGGCACCAAGTGGGAAAGGGTGGTGTCGAGGCTGAAGGCAGCAGGAAAGCCTGCAGCCCCCAGGTCTGTGGGGCTACGCAAGCGGTTCCCAAAGAGCTTTAGAACAAGGCATAGTTTTCCCTGCTGGCTCCTTGGGAGGGGGACCCATCTCCAACCGTATGGCCATTTTTGTGCATGGTGCGTCGCCAAGTGGGAAAGGGTGGATTTGAGGCTGAAGGCAGCAGGAAAGCCCGCAGCCCCCAGGTCTGTGGGGCTACGCAAGCGGTTCCCAAAGAGCCTTAGAACAAGGCATAATTTTCCCTGCTGGCTCTTTGGGCGGGAGACCCATCTCCAGCCGTATGGCCATTTTTGTGCCTGGCGCGGTGCCCAGTGGGAAAGCGTGCTGTCGAGGCTGAAGGCAGCAGGAAAGCCTGCAGCCCCCAGGTCTGTGGGGCTACGCAAGCGGTTCCCAAAGAGCTTTAGAACAAGGCATAGTTTTCCCTGCTGGCTCCTTGGGCGGGGGACCCATCTCCAGCCGTATGGCCATTTTTGTGCATGGCGCGGCGCCAAGTGGGAAAGGGTGGCTTTGATGCTGAAGGCAGCAGCAAAGCCCGCAGCCCCCAGGTCTGTGGGGCTACGCAAGCGGTTCCCAAAGAGCTTTAGAACAAGGCATAGTTTTCCCTGCTGGCTCTTTGGGCGGGGGACCCATTGCCTGCCGTATGGCCATTTTTGTGCCTGGCGTGGCACCAAGTGGGAAAGGGTGGTGTTGAGGCTGAAGCTAGCAGGAAAGCCTGCAGCCCCCAGGTCTGTGGGGCTACGCAAGCGGTTCCCAAAGAGCTTTAGAACAAGGCACAGTTTTCCCTGCTGGCTCCTTGGGCGGGGGACCCACCTCCATCCATATGTCCATTTTTGTGCTTGGCGCGGCGCCAAGTGGGAAAGGCTGGTGTCGAGGCTGAAGGCAGCAGGAAAGCCCGCAGCCCCCAGGTCTGTGGGGCTACGCAAGCGGTTCCCAAAGACCTTTAGAACAAGGCATAGTTTTCCCTGATGGCTCTTTGGGCGTGGCACACATCTCCAGCCATATGGCCATTTTTGTGCCTGGCGCGGCAGCAAGTGGGAAAGGGTGGCTTTGAGGCTGAAGGTAGCAGGAAAGCCTGCAGCCCCCAGGTCTGTGGGGCTACGCAAGCGGTTCCCAAAGAGCTTTAGAACAAGGCATAGTTTTCCCTGCTGGCTCCTTGGGCGGGGGACCCATTGCCTGCCGAATGGCCATTTTTGTGCATGGCGTGGCACCAAGTGGGAAAGGGTGGTGTCGAGGCTGAAGCTAGCAGGAAAGCCTGCAGCCCCCAGGTCTGTGGGGCTAGGCAAGCGGTTCCCAAAGAGCTTTAGAACAAGGCATAGTTTTCCCTGCTGGCTGTTTGGGCGGGGGATCCATCTCCATCCATATGTCCATTTTTGTGCTTGGCGCGACGCCAAGTGGGAAAGGCTGGTGTCGAGGCTGAAGGCAGCAGGAAAGCCCGCAGCCCCCAGGTCTGTGCGGCTACGCAAGCGGTTCCCAAAGAGCTTTAGAACAAGGCATAGTTTTCCCTGCTGGCTCTTTGGGCCGGAGACCCATCTCCAGTCATAGGCCATTTTTGTGTCTGTCCCGGCGCCCAGAGGGAAAGGGTGGTTTTGAGGGTGAAGGCAGCAGGAAAGCCTGCAGCCCGCAGGTCTGTGGGGCTACGCAAGCGGTTCCCAAAGAGCTTTAGAACAAGGCATAGTTTTCCCTGCTGGCTCCTTGGGCGGGGGACCCATCTCCAGCCGTATGGCCATTTTTGTGCATGGCGCGGCGCCAAGTGGGAAAAGGTGGTGTCGAGGCTGAAGGCAGCAGTAAAGCCCGCAGCCTCCAGGTCTGTGGGGCTACGCAAGTGGTTCCCAAAGAGCTTTAGAACAAGGCATTGTATTCCCTGCTGGCTCTTTGGGCGGGGGACCCATCTCCAACCGTATGGCCATTTTTGTGCCTGGCGCGGCGCCAAGTGGGAAAGGGTGTTGTCGAGGCTGAAGGCAGCAGGAAAGCCCGCAGCCCCCAGGTCTGTGGGGCTACGCACGCGGTTCCCAAAGAGCTTTAGAACAAGGCATAGTTTTCCCTGCTGGCTCCTTGGGTGGGGGACCCATCTCCAGCCGTATGGCCATTTTTGTGCATGGCGTGGCGCCAAGTGGGAAAGGGTGGCTTTGAGGCTGAAGTCAGCAGCAAAGCCCGCAGCCCCCAGGTCTGTGAGGCTACGCAAGCAGTTCCCAAAGAGCTTTAGAAGAAGGCATAGTTTTCCCTGCTGGCTCTTTGGGCGGGGGACCCATTGCCTGCCGTATGGCCATTTTTGTGCCTGGTGTGGCACCAAGTGGGAAAGGGTGGTTTCGAGGCTGAAGCTAGCAGGAAAGCCCGCAACCCCCAGGTCTGTGGGGCTACGCAAGCGGTTCCCAAAGACCTTTAGAACAAGGCATAGTTTTCCCTGCTGGCTCTTTGCGCGTGGCACACATCTCCAGCCATATGGCCATTTTTGTGCCTGGCGCGGCACCAAGTGGGAAAGGGTGGTGTCGAGGCTGAAGGCAGCAGGAAAGCCTGTAGCCCCCAGGTCTGTGGGGCTACGCAAGCGGTTCCCAAAGAGCTTTAGAACAAGGCATAGTTTTCCCTGCTGGCTCCTTGGGCGGGGGACCCATCTCCAACCGTATGGCCATTTTTGTGCATGGTGCGGCGCCAAGTGGGAAAGGGTGGATTTGAGGCTGAAGGCAGCAGGAAAGCCCGCAGCCCCCAGGTCTGTTGGGCTACGCAAGCGGTTCCCAAAGAGCCTTAGAACAAGGCATAATTTTCCCTGCTGGCTCTTTGGGCGGGAGACCCATCTCCAGCCGTATGGCCATTTTTGTGCCTGGCGCGGTGCCCAGTGGGAAAGCGTGGTGTCGAGGCTGAAGGCAGCAGGAAAGCCTGCAGCCCCCAGGTCTGTGAGGCTACGCAAGCGGTTCCATAAGAGATTTAGAACAAGGCATAGTTTTCCCTGCTGGCTCCTTGGGCGGGGGACCCATCTCCAGCCGTATGGCCATTTTTGTGCATGGCGCGGCGCCAAGTGGGAAAGGGTGGCTTTGATGCTGAAGGCAGCAGCAAAGCCCGCAGCCCCCAGGTCTGTGGGGCTACGCAAGCGGTTCCCAAAGAGCTTTAGAACAAGGCATAGTTTGCCCTGCTGGCTCCTTGGGCGGGGGACCCATTGCCTGCCGTATGGCCATTTTTGTGCCTGGCGTGGCACCAAGTGGGAAAGGGTGGTGTCGAGGCTGAAGGCAGCAGGAAAGCCCGCAGCCCCCAGGTCTGTGGGGCTACGCAAGCGGTTCCCAAAGACCTTTAGAACAAGGCATAGTTTTCCCTGCTGGCTCTTTGGGCGTGGCACCCATCTCCAGCCATATGGCCATTTTTGGGCCTGGCGCGGCACCAAGTGGGAAAGGGTGGCTTTGAGGCTGAAGGCAGCAGGAAAGCCTGCAGCCCCCAGGTCTGTGGGGCTACGCAAGCGGTTCCCAAAGACCTTTAGAACAAGGCATAGTTTTCCCTGCTGGCTCCTTGGGCGGGGGACCCATTGCCTGCAGAATGGCCATTTTTGTGCCTGGCGTGGCACCAAGTGGGAAAGGGTGGTGTCGAGGCTGAAGCTAGCAGGAAAGCCTGCAGCCCCCAGGTCTGTGGGGCTACGCAAGCGGTTCCCAAAGAGCTTTAGAACAAGGCATAGTTTTCCCTGCTGGCTCCTTGGGCGGGGGATCCATCTCCATCCATATGTCCATTTTTGTGCTTGGCGCGACGCCAAGGGGGAAAGGCTGGTGTCGAGGCTGAAGGCAGCAGGAAAGCCCGCAGCCCCCAGGTCTGTGCGGCTACGCAAGCGGTTCCCAAAGAGCTTTAGAACAAGGCATAGTTTTCCCTGCTGGCTCTTTGGGCGGGAGACCCCTCTCCAGCCATAGGCCATTTTTCTGCCTGGCGCGGTGCCCAGTGGGAAAGCGTGGTGTTGAGGCTGAAGTCAGCAGGAAGGCCCGCAGCTCCCAGGTCTGTGCGGCTACGCAAGAGGTTCCCAAAGAGCTTTAGAACAAGGCATAGTTTTCCCTGCTGGCTCTTTGGGCCGGAGACCCATCTCCAGCCATAGGCCATTTTTGTGTCTGTCCCGGCGCCCAGAGGGAAAGGGTGGTTTTGAGGGTGAAGGCAGCAGGAAAGCCTGCAGCCCCCAGGTCTGTGGGACAATTCAAGCGGTTCCCAAAGAGCTTTAAAACAAGGCAGTGTTTTCCCTGCTGGCTCTTTGGGCGGGGGACCCATCTCCAACCGTATGGCCATTTTTGTGCCTGGCGCGGCGCCAAGTGGGAAAGAGTGGTGTCGAGGCTGAAGGCAGCAGGAAAGCCCGCAGCCCCCAGGTCTGTGAGGCTACGCACGCGGTTCCCAAAGAGCTTTAGAACAAGGCATAGTTTTCCCTGCTGGCTCCTTGGGCGGGGGACCCGTTGCCTGCCGAATGGCCATTTTTGTGCCTGGTGTGGCACCAAGTGGGAAAGGGTGTTGTCGAGGCTGAAGCTAGCAGGAAAGCCTGCAGCCCACAGGTCTGTGGGGCTACGCAAGCGGTTCCCAAAGAGCTTTAGAACAAGGCATAGTTTTCCCTGCTGGCTCTTTGGGCGGGAGACCCATCTCCAGCCGTATGGCCATTATTGTGCCTGGCGCGGTGCCCAGTGGGAAAGGGTTTTTTTGTGGCGGAAGGCAGTAGGAAAGCCCGCAGCCTCCAGGTCTGTGGGGCTACGCAAGAGGTTCCCAAAGAGCTTTAGAACAAGGCATAGTTTTCCCTGCTGGCTGTTTGGGTGGGGGACCCATCTCCAACCGTATGGCCATTTTTGTGCATGGTGCGGCGCCAAGTGGGAAAGGGTGGATTTGAGGCTGAAGGCAGCAGGAAAGCCCGCAGCCCCCAGGTCTGTGGGGCTACGCAAGCGGTTCCCAAAGAGCCTTAGAACAAGGCATAATTTTCCCTGCTGGCTCTTTGGGCGGGAGACCCATCTCCAGCCGTATGGCCATTTTTGTGCCTGGCGCGGTGCCCAGTGGGAAAGCGTGCTGTCGAGGCTGAAGGCAGCAGGAAAGCCTGCAGCCCCCAGGTCTGTGGGGCTACGCAAGCGGTTCCCAAAGAGCTTTAGAACAAGGCATAGTTTTCCCTGCTGGCTCCTTGGGCGGGGGACCCATCTCCAGCCGTATGGCCATTTTTGTGCATGGCGCGGCGCCAAGTGGGAAAGGGTGGCTTTGATGCTGAAGGCAGCAGCAAAGCCCGCAGCCCCCAGGTCTGTGGGGCTACGCAAGCGGTTCCCAAAGAGCTTTACAACAAGGCATAGTTTTCCCTGCTGGCTCCTTGGGCGGGGGACCCATTGCCTGCCGTATGGCCATTTTTGTGCCTGGCGTGGCACCAAGTGGGAAAGGGTGGTGTTGAGGCTGAAGCTAGCAGGAAAGCCTGCAGCCCCCAGGTCTGTGGGGCTACGCAAGCGGTTCCCAAAGAGCTTTAGAACAAGGCACAGTTTTCCCTGCTGGCTCCTTGGGCGGGGGACCCACCTCCATCCATATGTCCATTTTTGTGCTTGGCGCGGCGCCAAGTGGGAAAGGGTGGCTTTGAGGCTGAAGGCAGCAGGAAAGCCTGCAGCCCCCAGGTCTGTGGGGCTACGCAAGCGGTTCCCAAAGAGCTTTAGAACAAGGCACAGTTTTCCCTGCTGGCTCTTTGGGCGTGGCACCCATCTCCAGCCATATGGCCATTTTTGGGCCTGGCGCGGCACCAAGTGGGAAAGGGTGGCTTTGAGGCTGAAGGCAGCAGGAAAGCCTGCAGCCCCCAGGTCTGTGGGGCTACGCAAGCGGTTCCCAAAGACCTTTAGAACAAGGCATAGTTTTCCCTGCTGGCTCCTTGGGCGGGGGACCCATTGCCTGCCGAATGGCCATTTTTGTGCATGGCGTGGCACCAAGTGGGAAAGGGTGGTGTCGAGGCTGAAGCTAGCAGGAAAGCCTGCAGCCCCCAGGTCTGTGGGGCTACGCAAGCGGTTCCCAAAGAGCTTTAGAACAAGGCATAGTTTTCCCTGCTGGCTCCTTGGGCGGGGGATCCATCTCCATCCATATGTCCATTTTTGTGCTTGGCGCGACGCCAAGGGGGAAAGGCTGGTGTCGAGGCTGAAGGCAGCAGGAAAGCCCGCAGCCCCCAGGTCTGTGCGGCTACGCAAGCGGTTCCCAAAGAGCTTTAGAACAAGGCATAGTTTTCCCTGCTGGCTCTTTGGGCGGGAGACCCCTCTCCAGCCATAGGCCATTTTTCTGCCTGGCGCGGTGCCCAGTGGGAAAGCGTGGTGTTGAGGCTGAAGTCAGCAGGAAGGCCCGCAGCTCCCAGGTCTGTGCGGCTACGCAAGAGGTTCCCAAAGAGCTTTAGAACAAGGCATAGTTTTCCCTGCTGGCTCTTTGGGCCGGAGACCCATCTCCAGCCATAGGCCATTTTTGTGTCTGTCCCGGCGCCCAGAGGGAAAGGGTGGTTTTGAGGGTGAAGGCAGCAGGAAAGCCTGCAGCCCCCAGGTCTGTGGGACAATTCAAGCGGTTCCCAAAGAGCTTTAAAACAAGGCAGTGTTTTCCCTGCTGGCTCTTTGGGCGGGGGACCCATCTCCAACCGTATGGCCATTTTTGTGCCTGGCGCGGCGCCAAGTGGGAAAGAGTGGTGTCGAGGCTGAAGGCAGCAGGAAAGCCCGCAGCCCCCAGGTCTGTGAGGCTACGCACGCGGTTCCCAAAGAGCTTTAGAACAAGGCATAGTTTTCCCTGCTGGCTCTTTGGGCGGGGGACCCGTTGCCTGCCGAATGGCCATTTTTGTGCCTGGTGTGGCACCAAGTGGGAAAGGGTGTTGTCGAGGCTGAAGCTAGCAGGAAAGCCTGCAGCCCACAGGTCTGTGGGGCTACGCAAGCGGTTCCCAAAGAGCTTTAGAACAAGGCATAGTTTTCCCTGCTGGCTCTTTGGGCGGGAGACCCATCTCCAGCCGTATGGCCATTATTGTGCCTGGCGCGGTGCCCAGTGGGAAAGGGTTTTTTTGTGGCGGAAGGCAGTAGGAAAGCCCGCAGCCCCCAGGTCTGTGGGGCTACGCAAGCGGTTCCCAAAGAGCTTTAGAACAAGGCATAATTTTCCCTGCTGGCTCTTTGGGCGGGAGACCCATCTCCAGCCGTATGGCCATTTTTGTGCCTGGCGCGGTGCCCAGTGGGAAAGGGTGGTGTCGAGGCTGAAGGCAGCAGGAAAGCCTGCAGCCCCCAGGTCTGTGGGGCTACGCAAGCGGTTCCCAAAGAGCTTTAGAACAAGGCATAGTTTTCCCTGCTGGCTCCTTGGGCGGGGGACCCATCTCCAGCCGTATGGCCATTTTTGTGCATGGCGCGGCGCCAAGTGGGAAAGGGTGGCTTTGATGCTGAAGGCAGCAGCAAAGCCCGCAGCCCCCAGGTCTGTGGGGCTACGCAAGCGGTTCCCAAAGAGCTTTACAACAAGGCATAGTTTTCCCTGCTGGCTCCTTGGGCGGGGGACCCATTGCCTGCCGTATGGCCATTTTTGTGCCTGGCGTGGCACCAAGTGGGAAAGGGTGGTGTTGAGGCTGAAGCTAGCAGGAAAGCCTGCAGCCCCCAGGTCTGTGGGGCTACGCAAGCGGTTCCCAAAGAGCTTTAGAACAAGGCACAGTTTTCCCTGCTGGCTCCTTGGGCGGGGGACCCACCTCCATCCATATGTCCATTTTTGTGCTTGGCGCGGCGCCAAGTGGGAAAGGCTGGTGTCGAGGCTGAAGGCAGCAGGAAAGCCCGCAGCCCCCAGGTCTGTTGGGCTACGCAAGCGGTTCCCAAAGACCTTTAGAACAAGGCATAGTTTTCCCTGCTGGCTCTTTGGGCGTGGCACCCATCTCCAGCCATATGGCCATTTTTGGGCCTGGCGCGGCACCAAGTGGGAAAGGGTGGCTTTGAGGCTGAAGGCAGCAGGAAAGCCTGCAGCCCCCAGGTCTGTGGGGCTACGCAAGCGGTTCCCAAAGAGCTTTAGAACAAGGCATAGTTTTCCCTGCTGGCTCCTTGGGCGGGGGACCCATTGCCTGCCGAATGGCCATTTTTGTGCATGGCGTGGCACCAAGTGGGAAAGGGTGGTGTCGAGGCTGAAGCTAGCAGGAAAGCCTGCAGCCCCCAGGTCTGTGGGGCTAGGCAAGCGGTTCCCAAAGAGCTTTAGAACAAGGCATAGTTTTCCCTGCTGGCTGTTTGGGCGGGGGATCCATCTCCATCCATATGTCCATTTTTGTGCTTGGCGCGACGCCAAGTGGGAAAGGCTGGTGTCGAGGCTGAAGGCAGCAGGAAAGCCCGCAGCCCCCAGGTCTGTGCGGCTACGCAAGCGGTTCCCAAAGAGCTTTAGAACAAGGCATAGTTTTCCCTGCTGGCTCTTTGGGCCGGAGACCCATCTCCAGTCATAGGCCATTTTTGTGTCTGTCCCGGCGCCCAGAGGGAAAGGGTGGTTTTGAGGGTGAAGGCAGCAGGAAAGCCTGCAGCCCGCAGGTCTGTGGGGCTACGCAAGCGGTTCCCAAAGAGCTTTAGAACAAGGCATTGTATTCCCTGCTGGCTCCTTGGGCGGGGGACCCATCTCCAGCCGTATGGCCATTTTTGTGCATGGCGCGGCGCCAAGTGGGAAAGGGTGGCTTTGAGGCTGAAGTCAGCAGCAAAGCCCGCAGCCCCCAGGTCTGTGAGGCTACGCAAGCAGTTCCCAAAGAGCTTTAGAAGAAGGCATAGTTTTCCCTGCTGGCTCTTTGGGCGGGGGACCCATTGCCTGCCGTATGGCCATTTTTGTGCCTGGTGTGGCACCAAGTGGGAAAGGGTGGTTTCGAGGCTGAAGCTAGCAGGAAAGCCCGCAACCCCCAGGTCTGTGGGGCTACGCAAGCGGTTCCCAAAGACCTTTAGAACAAGGCATAGTTTTCCCTGCTGGCTCTTTGCGCGTGGCACACATCTCCAGCCATATGGCCATTTTTGTGCCTGGCGCGGCACCAAGTGGGAAAGGGTGGTGTCGAGGCTGAAGGCAGCAGGAAAGCCTGCAGCCCCCAGGTCTGTGGGGCTACGCAAGCGGTTCCCAAAGAGCTTTAGAACAAGGCATAGTTTTCCCTGCTGGCTCCTTGGGCGGGGGACCCATCTCCAACCGTATGGCCATTTTTGTGCATGGTGCGGCGCCAAGTGGGAAAGGGTGGATTTGAGGCTGAAGGCAGCAGGAAAGCCCGCAGCCCCCAGGTCTGTTGGGCTACGCAAGCGGTTCCCAAAGAGCCTTAGAACAAGGCATAATTTTCCCTGCTGGCTCTTTGGGCGGGAGACCCATCTCCAGCCGTATGGCCATTTTTGTGCCTGGCGCGGTGCCCAGTGGGAAAGCGTGGTGTCGAGGCTGAAGGCAGCAGGAAAGCCTGCAGCCCCCAGGTCTGTGAGGCTACGCAAGCGGTTCCATAAGAGATTTAGAACAAGGCATAGTTTTCCCTGCTGGCTCCTTGGGCGGGGGACCCATCTCCAGCCGTATGGCCATTTTTGTGCATGGCGCGGCGCCAAGTGGGAAAGGGTGGCTTTGATGCTGAAGGCAGCAGCAAAGCCCGCAGCCCCCAGGTCTGTGGGGCTACGCAAGCGGTTCCCAAAGAGCTTTAGAACAAGGCATAGTTTGCCCTGCTGGCTCCTTGGGCGGGGGACCCATTGCCTGCCGTATGGCCATTTTTGTGCCTGGCGTGGCACCAAGTGGGAAAGGGTGGTGTCGAGGCTGAAGGCAGCAGGAAAGCCCGCAGCCCCCAGGTCTGTGGGGCTACGCAAGCGGTTCCCAAAGACCTTTAGAACAAGGCATAGTTTTCCCTGCTGGCTCTTTGGGCGTGGCACCCATCTCCAGCCATATGGCCATTTTTGGGCCTGGCGCGGCACCAAGTGGGAAAGGGTGGCTTTGAGGCTGAAGGCAGCAGGAAAGCCTGCAGCCCCCAGGTCTGTGGGGCTACGCAAGCGGTTCCCAAAGACCTTTAGAACAAGGCATAGTTTTCCCTGCTGGCTCCTTGGGCGGGGGACCCATTGCCTGCCGAATGGCCATTTTTGTGCATGGCGTGGCACCAAGTGGGAAAGGGTGGTGTCGAGGCTGAAGCTAGCAGGAAAGCCTGCAGCCCCCAGGTCTGTGGGGCTACGCAAGCGGTTCCCAAAGAGCTTTAGAACAAGGCATAGTTTTCCCTGCTGGCTCCTTGGGCGGGGGATCCATCTCCATCCATATGTACATTTTTGTGCTTGGCGCGACGCCAAGGGGGAAAGGCTGGTGTCGAGGCTGAAGGCAGCAGGAAAGCCCGCAGCCCCCAGGTCTGTGCGGCTACGCAAGCGGTTCCCAAAGAGCTTTAGAACAAGGCATAGTTTTCCCTGCTGGCTCTTTGGGCGGGAGACCCCTCTCCAGCCATAGGCCATTTTTCTGCCTGGCGCGGTGCCCAGTGGGAAAGCGTGGTGTTGAGGCTGAAGTCAGCAGGAAGGCCCGCAGCTCCCAGGTCTGTGCGGCTACGCAAGAGGTTCCCAAAGAGCTTTAGAACAAGGCATAGTTTTCCCTGCTGGCTCTTTGGGCCGGAGACCCATCTCCAGCCATAGGCCATTTTTGTGTCTGTCCCGGCGCCCAGAGGGAAAGGGTGGTTTTGAGGGTGAAGGCAGCAGGAAAGCCTGCAGCCCCCAGGTCTGTGGGACAATTCAAGCGGTTCCCAAAGAGCTTTAAAACAAGGCAGTGTTTTCCCTGCTGGCTCTTTGGGCGGGGGACCCATCTCCAACCGTATGGCCATTTTTGTGCCTGGCGCGGCGCCAAGTGGGAAAGAGTGGTGTCGAGGCTGAAGGCAGCAGGAAAGCCCGCAGCCCCCAGGTCTGTGAGGCTACGCACGCGGTTCCCAAAGAGCTTTAGAACAAGGCATAGTTTTCCCTGCTGGCTCCTTGGGCGGGGGACCCGTTGCCTGCCGAATGGCCATTTTTGTGCCTGGTGTGGCACCAAGTGGGAAAGGGTGTTGTCGAGGCTGAAGCTAGCAGGAAAGCCTGCAGCCCACAGGTCTGTGGGGCTACGCAAGCGGTTCCCAAAGAGCTTTAGAACAAGGCATAGTTTTCCCTGCTGGCTCTTTGGGCGGGAGACCCATCTCCAGCCGTATGGCCATTATTGTGCCTGGCGCGGTGCCCAGTGGGAAAGGGTTTTTTTGTGGCGGAAGGCAGTAGGAAAGCCCGCAGCCTCCAGGTCTGTGGGGCTACGCAAGAGGTTCCCAAAGAGCTTTAGAACAAGGCATAGTTTTCCCTGCTGGCTGTTTGGGTGGGGGACCCATCTCCAACCGTATGGCCATTTTTGTGCATGGTGCGGCGCCAAGTGGGAAAGGGTGGATTTGAGGCTGAAGGCAGCAGGAAAGCCCGCAGCCCCCAGGTCTGTGGGGCTACGCAAGCGGTTCCCAAAGAGCCTTAGAACAAGGCATAATTTTCCCTGCTGGCTCTTTGGGCGGGAGACCCATCTCCAGCCGTATGGCCATTTTTGTGCCTGGCGCGGTGCCCAGTGGGAAAGCGTGCTGTCGAGGCTGAAGGCAGCAGGAAAGCCTGCAGCCCCCAGGTCTGTGGGGCTACGCAAGCGGTTCCCAAAGAGCTTTAGAACAAGGCATAGTTTTCCCTGCTGGCTCCTTGGGCGGGGGACCCATCTCCAGCCGTATGGCCATTTTTGTGCATGGCGCGGCGCCAAGTGGGAAAGGGTGGCTTTGATGCTGAAGGCAGCAGCAAAGCCCGCAGCCCCCAGGTCTGTGGGGCTACGCAAGCGGTTCCCAAAGAGCTTTACAACAAGGCATAGTTTTCCCTGCTGGCTCCTTGGGCGGGGGACCCATTGCCTGCCGTATGGCCATTTTTGTGCCTGGCGTGGCACCAAGTGGGAAAGGGTGGTGTTGAGGCTGAAGCTAGCAGGAAAGCCTGCAGCCCCCAGGTCTGTGGGGCTACGCAAGCGGTTCCCAAAGAGCTTTAGAACAAGGCACAGTTTTCCCTGCTGGCTCCTTGGGCGGGGGACCCACCTCCATCCATATGTCCATTTTTGTGCTTGGCGCGGCGCCAAGTGGGAAAGGCTGGTGTCGAGGCTGAAGGCAGCAGGAAAGCCCGCAGCCCCCAGGTCTGTTGGGCTACGCAAGCGGTTCCCAAAGACCTTTAGAACAAGGCATAGTTTTCCCTGATGGCTCTTTGGGCGTGGCACACATCTCCAGCCATATGGCCATTTTTGGGCCTGGCGCGGCACCAAGTGGGAAAGGGTGGCTTTGAGGCTGAAGGCAGCAGGAAAGCCTGCAGCCCCCAGGTCTGTGGGGCTACGCAAGCGGTTCCCAAAGAGCTTTAGAACAAGGCATAGTTTTCCCTGCTGGCTCCTTGGGCGGGGGACCCATTGCCTGCCGAATGGCCATTTTTGTGCATGGCGTGGCACCAAGTGGGAAAGGGTGGTGTCGAGGCTGAAGCTAGCAGGAAAGCCTGCAGCCCCCAGGTCTGTGGGGCTAGGCAAGCGGTTCCCAAAGAGCTTTAGAACAAGGCATAGTTTTCCCTGCTGGCTGTTTGGGCGGGGGATCCATCTCCATCCATATGTCCATTTTTGTGCTTGGCGCGACGCCAAGTGGGAAAGGCTGGTGTCGAGGCTGAAGGCAGCAGGAAAGCCCGCAGCCCCCAGGTCTGTGCGGCTACGCAAGCGGTTCCCAAAGAGCTTTAGAACAAGGCATAGTTTTCCCTGCTGGCTCTTTGGGCCGGAGACCCATCTCCAGTCATAGGCCATTTTTGTGTCTGTCCCGGCGCCCAGAGGGAAAGGGTGGTTTTGAGGGTGAAGGCAGCAGGAAAGCCTGCAGCCCGCAGGTCTGTGGGGCTACGCAAGCGGTTCCCAAAGAGCTTTAGAACAAGGCATTGTATTCCCTGCTGGCTCCTTGGGCGGGGGACCCATCTCCAGCCGTATGGCCATTTTTGTGCATGGCGCGGCGCCAAGTGGGAAAAGGTGGTGTCGAGGCTGAAGGCAGCAGTAAAGCCCGCAGCCTCCAGGTCTGTGGGGCTACGCAAGTGGTTCCCAAAGAGCTTTAGAACAAGGCATAGGTTTCCCTGCTGGCTCTTTGGGCGGGGGACCCATCTCCAACCGTATGGCCATTTTTGTGCCTGGCGCGGCGCCAAGTGGGAAAGGGTGTTGTCGAGGCTGAAGGCAGCAGGAAAGCCCGCAGCCCCCAGGTCTGTGGGGCTACGCACGCGGTTCCCAAAGAGCTTTAGAACAAGGCATAGTTTTCCCTGCTGGCTCCTTGGGTGGGGGACCCATCTCCAGCCGTATGGCCATTTTTGTGCATGGCGTGGCGCCAAGTGGGAAAGGGTGGCTTTGAGGCTGAAGTCAGCAGCAAAGCCCGCAGCCCCCAGGTCTGTGAGGCTACGCAAGCAGTTCCCAAAGAGCTTTAGAAGAAGGCATAGTTTTCCCTGCTGGCTCTTTGGGCGGGGGACCCATTGCCTGCCGTATGGCCATTTTTGTGCCTGGTGTGGCACCAAGTGGGAAAGGGTGGTTTCGAGGCTGAAGCTAGCAGGAAAGCCCGCAACCCCCAGGTCTGTGGGGCTACGCAAGCGGTTCCCAAAGAGCTTTAGAACAAGGCATAGTTTTCCCTGCTGGCTCTTTGCGCGTGGCACACATCTCCAGCCATATGGCCATTTTTGTGCCTGGCGCGGCACCAAGTGGGAAAGGGTGGTGTCGAGGCTGAAGGCAGCAGGAAAGCCTGCAGCCCCCAGGTCTGTGGGGCTACGCAAGCGGTTCCCAAAGAGCTTTAGAACAAGGCATAGTTTTCCCTGCTGGCTCCTTGGGCGGGGGACCCATTGCCTGCCGAATGGCCATTTTTGTGCATGGCGTGGCACCAAGTGGGAAAGGGTGGTGTCGAGGCTGAAGCTAGCAGGAAAGCCTGCAGCCCCCAGGTCTGTGGGGCTAGGCAAGCGGTTCCCAAAGAGCTTTAGAACAAGGCATAGTTTTCCCTGCTGGCTGTTTGGGCGGGGGATCCATCTCCATCCATATGTCCATTTTTGTGCTTGGCGCGACGCCAAGTGGGAAAGGCTGGTGTCGAGGCTGAAGGCAGCAGGAAAGCCCGCAGCCCCCAGGTCTGTGCGGCTACGCAAGCGGTTCCCAAAGAGCTTTAGAACAAGGCATAGTTTTCCCTGCTGGCTCTTTGGGCCGGAGACCCATCTCCAGTCATAGGCCATTTTTGTGTCTGTCCCGGCGCCCAGAGGGAAAGGGTGGTTTTGAGGGTGAAGGCAGCAGGAAAGCCTGCAGCCCGCAGGTCTGTGGGGCTACGCAAGCGGTTCCCAAAGAGCTTTAGAACAAGGCATAGTATTCCCTGCTGGCTCCTTGGGCGGGGGACCCATCTCCAGCCGTATGGCCATTTTTGTGCATGGCGCGGCGCCAAGTGGGAAAAGGTGGTGTCGAGGCTGAAGGCAGCAGTAAAGCCCGCAGCCTCCAGGTCTGTGGGGCTACGCAAGTGGTTCCCAAAGAGCTTTAGAACAAGGCATAGTTTTCCCTGCTGGCTCTTTGGGCGGGGGACCCATCTCCAACCGTATGGCCATTTTTGTGCCTGGCGCGGCGCCAAGTGGGAAAGGGTGTTGTCGAGGCTGAAGGCAGCAGGAAAGCCCGCAGCCCCCAGGTCTGTGGGGCTACGCACGCGGTTCCCAAAGAGCTTTAGAACAAGGCATAGTTTTCCCTGCTGGCTCCTTGGGTGGGGGACCCATCTCCAGCCGTATGGCCATTTTTGTGCATGGCGTGGCGCCAAGTGGGAAAGGGTGGCTTTGAGGCTGAAGTCAGCAGCAAAGCCCGCAGCCCCCAGGTCTGTGAGGCTACGCAAGCAGTTCCCAAAGAGCTTTAGAAGAAGGCATAGTTTTCCCTGCTGGCTCTTTGGGCGGGGGACCCATTGCCTACCGTATGGCCATTTTTGTGCCTGGTGTGGCACCAAGTGGGAAAGGGTGGTTTCGAGGCTGAAGCTAGCAGGAAAGCCCGCAACCCCCAGGTCTGTGGGGCTACGCAAGCGGTTCCCAAAGAGCTTTAGAACAAGGCATAGTTTTCCCTGCTGGCTCTTTGCGCGTGGCACACATCTCCAGCCATATGGCCATTTTTGTGCCTGGCGCGGCACCAAGCGGGAAAGGGTGGTGTCGAGGCTGAAGGCAGCAGGAAAGCCTGCAGCCCCCAGGTCTGTGGGGCTACGCAAGCGGTTCCCAAAGAGCTTTAGAACAAGGCATAGTTTTCCCTGCTGGCTCCTTGGGCGGGGGACCCATCTCCAACCGTATGGCCATTTTTGTGCATGGTGCGGCGCCAAGTGGGAAAGGGTGGATTTGAGGCTGAAGGCAGCAGGAAAGCCCGCAGCCCCCAGGTCTGTTGGGCTACGCAAGCGGTTCCCAAAGAGCCTTAGAACAAGGCATAATTTTCCCTGCTGGCTCTTTGGGCGGGAGACCCATCTCCAGCCGTATGGCCATTTTTGTGCCTGGCGCGGTGCCCAGTGGGAAAGCGTGGTGTCGAGGCTGAAGGCAGCAGGAAAGCCTGCAGCCCCCAGGTCTGTGAGGCTACGCAAGCGGTTCCATAAGAGATTTAGAACAAGGCATAGTTTTCCCTGCTGGCTCCTTGGGCGGGGGACCCATCTCCAGCCGTATGGCCATTTTTGTGCATGGCGCGGCGCCAAGTGGGAAAGGGTGGCTTTGATGCTGAAGGCAGCAGCAAAGCCCGCAGCCCCCAGGTCTGTGGGGCTACGCAAGCGGTTCCCAAAGAGCTTTAGAACAAGGCATAGTTTGCCCTGCTGGCTCCTTGGGCGGGGGACCCATTGCCTGCCGTATGGCCATTTTTGTGCCTGGCGTGGCACCAAGTGGGAAAGGGTGGTTTTGAGGCTGAAGGCAGCAGGAAAGCCTGCAGCCCCCAGGTCTGTGGGGCTACGCAAGCGGTTCCCAAAGACCTTTAGAACAAGGCATAGTTTTCCCTGCTGGCTCTTTGCGCGTGGCACACATCTCCAGCCATATGGCCATTTTTGTGCCTGGCGCGGCACCAAGTGGGAAAGGGTGGTGTCGAGGCTGAAGCTAGCAGGAAAGCCTGCAGCCCCCAGGTCTGTGGGGCTACGCAAGCGGTTCCCAAAGAGCTTTAGAACAAGGCATAGTTTTCCCTGCTGGCTGTTTGGGCGGGGGATCCATCTCCATCCATATGTCCATTTTTGTGCTTGGCGCGACGCCAAGGGGGAAAGGCTGGTGTCGAGGCTGAAGGCAGCAGGAAAGCCCGCAGCCCCCACGTCTGTGCGGCTACGCAAGCGGTTCCCAAAGAGCTTTAGAACAAGGCATAGTTTTCCCTGCTGGCTCTTTGGGCGGGAGACCCCTCTCCAGCCATAGGCCATTTTTCTGCCTGGCGCGGTGCCCAGTGGGAAAGCGTGGTGTTGAGGCTGAAGTCAGCAGGAAGGCCCGCAGCTCCCAGGTCTGTGCGGCTACGCAAGAGGTTCCCAAAGAGCTTTAGAACAAGGCATAGTTTTCCCTGCTGGCTCTTTGGGCCGGAGACCCATCTCCAGCCATAGGCCATTTTTGTGTCTGTCCCGGCGCCCAGAGGGAAAGGGTGGTTTTGAGGGTGAAGGCAGCAGGAAAGCCTGCAGCCCCCAGGTCTGTGGGACAATTCAAGCGGTTCCCAAAGAGCTTTAAAACAAGGCAGTGTTTTCCCTGCTGGCTCTTTGGGCGGGGGACCCATCTCCAACCGTATGGCCATTTTTGTGCCTGGCGCGGCGCCAAGTGGGAAAGGGTGGTGTCGAGGCTGAAGGCAGCAGGAAAGCCCGCAGCCCCCAGGTCTGTGAGGCTACGCACGCGGTTCCCAAAGAGCTTTAGAACAAGGCATAGTTTTCCCTGCTGGCTCCTTGGGCGGGGGACCCATTGCCTGCCGAATGGCCATTTTTGTGCCTGGCGTGGCACCAAGTGGGAAAGGGTGTTGTCGAGGCTGAAGCTAGCAGGAAAGCCTGCAGCCCACAGGTCTGTGGGGCTACGCAAGCGGTTCCCAAAGAGCTTTAGAACAAGGCATAGTTTTCCCTGCTGGCTCTTTGGGCGGGAGACCCATCTCCAGCCGTATGGCCATTATTGTGCCTGGCGCGGTGCCCAGTGGGAAAGGGTTTTTTTGAGGCGGAAGGCAGTAGGAAAGCCCGCAGCCTCCAGGTCTGTGGGGCTACGCAAGAGGTTCCCAAAGAGCTTTAGAACAAGGCATAGTTTTCCCTGCTGGCTGTTTGGGTGGGGGACCCATCTCCAACCGTATGGCCATTTTTGTGCCTGGCGCGGTGCCCAGTGGGAAAGCGTGGTGTCGAGGCTGAAGGCAGCAGGAAAGCCTGCAGCCCCCAGGTCTGTGAGGCTACGCAAGCGGTTCCCAAAGAGCTTTAGAACAAGGCATAGTTTTCCCTAATGGCTCCTTGGGCGGGGGACCCATCTCCAGCCGTATGGCCATTTTTGTGCATGGCGCGGCGCCAAGTGGGAAAGGGTGGCTTAGAGGCTGAAGTCAGCAGCAAAGCCCGCAGCCCCCAGGTCTGTGAGGCTACGCAAGCGGTTCCCAAAGAGCTTTAGAACAAGGCATAGTTTTCCCTGCTGGCTCTTTGGGCGGGGGACCCGTTGCCTGCCGTATGGCCATTTTTGTGCCTGGTGTGGCACCAAGTGGGAAAGGGTGGTGTCGAGGCTGAAGCTAGCAGGAAAGCCCGCAACCCCCAGGTCTGTGGGGCTACGCAAGCGGTTCCAAAAGAGCTTTAGAACAAGGCATAGTTTTCCCTGCTGGCTCTTTGCGCGTGGCACACATCTCCAGCCATATGGCCATTTTTGTGCCTGGCGCGGCACCAAGTGGGAAAGGGTGGTGTCGAGGCTGAAGGCAGCAGGAAAGCCTGCAGCCCGCAGGTCTGTGGGGCTACGCAAGCGGTTCCCAAAGAGCTTTAGAACAAGGCATAGTTTTCCCTGCTGGCTCTTTCGCCGTGGCACCCATCTCCAGCCGTATGGCCATTTATGTGCCTGGCGCGGCGACAAGTGGGAAAGGGTGTTGTCGAGTCTGAAGGCAGCAGCAAAGCCCGCAGCCCCCAGGTCTGTGGGGCTACGCAAGCGGTTCCTAAAGAGCCTTAGAACAAGGCATAGTTTTCCCTCCTGGCTGTTTGGGCGGGGGACCCATCTCCAGCCATATGTCCATTTTTGTGCTTGGCGCGGCGCCAAGTGGGAAAGTCTGGTGTCGAGGCTGAAGGCAGCAGGAAAGCCCGCAGCCCCCAGGTCTGTGGGGCTACGCAAGCGGTTCCCAAAGAGCTTTAAAACAAGGCATAGTTTTCCCTGCTGGCTCTTTGGGCGTGGCACACATCTCCAGCCATATGGCCATTTTTGTGCCTGGCGCGGCGCCAAGTGGGAAAGGGTGGTGTCGAGGCTGAAGGCAGCAGGAAAGCCCGCAGCCCCCAGGTCTGTGGGGCTACGCAAGCGGTTCCCAAAGAGCCTTAGAACAAGGCACAATTTTCCCTGCTGGCTGTTTGGGCGGGTGACCCATCTCCATCCATATGTCCATTTTTGTGCCTGGCGCGGCGCCAAGTGGGAAAGGGTGTTGTCGAGCCTGAAGGCAGCAGGAAATCCTGCAGCCCCCAGGTCTGTGCGGCTACGCAAGCGGTTCCCAAAGAGCTTTAGAACAAGGCGTAGTTTTCCCTGCTGGCTCCTTGGGCAGGTGACCCATCTAAAGCCGTATGGCCATTTTTGTGCCTGGCGCGGCGCCAAGTGGGAAAGGGTGGTGTCGAGGCTGAAGCTAGCAGGAAAGCCCGCAGCCCCCAGGTCTGTGGGGCTACGCAAGCGGTTCCCAAAGAGCTTTAGAACAAGGCATAGTTTTCCCTGATGGCTCTTTGGGCGGGGGACCCATCTCCAGCCGTACGGCCATTTTTGTGCCTGGTGCGGCGCCAAGTGGGAAAGGGTAGTTTTGCGGCTGAAGGCAGCAGGAAAGCCTGCAGCCCCCAGGTCTGTGGGGCTATGCAAGCGGTTCCCAAAGAGCTTTAGAACAAGGCGTAGTTTTCCCTGCTGGCTCCTTGGGCAGGGTACCAATCTCCAGCCATATGGCCATTTTTGTGCCTGGCGCGGCGCCAAGTGGGAAAGGGTGGTGTCGAGGCTGAAGGCAGCAGGAAAGCCCGCAGCCCCCAGGTCTGTGGGACAACGCAAGCGGTTCCCAAAGAGCTTTAGAACAAGGCATTATTTTCCCTGCTGGCTCTTTGGGCGGGGGACCCATCTCCAGCCATATGGCCATTTTTGTGCCTGGCGCGGCGCCAAGTAGGAAAGGGTGGTGTTGAGGCTGAAGGCAGCAGGAAAGCCCGCAGCCCCCAGGTCTGTGGGGCTACGCAAGCGGTTCCCAAAGAGCTTTAGAACAAGGCACAGTTTTCCATGCTGGCTCTTTGGGCAGGTGACCCATCTAAAGCCGTATGGCCATTTTTGTGCCTGGCGCGGCGCCAAGTGGGAAAGGGTGGTGTCGAGGCTGAAGCTAGCAGGAAAGCCCGCAGCCCCCAGGTCTGTGGGGCTACGCAAGCGGTTCCCAAAGAGCTTTAGAACAAGGCATAGTTTTCCCTGATGGCTCATTGCGCGTGGCACACATCTCCAGCCATATGGCCATTTTTGGGCCTGGCGCGGCGCCAAGTGGGAAAGGTGGTGTCGAGGCTGAAGGCAGCAGGAAAGCCTGCAGCCCCCAGGTCTGTGGGCCTACGCAAGCGGTTCCCAAAGAGCTTTAGAACAAGGCATAGTTTTCCCTGCTGGCTCTTTGGGCTGGGGACCCATCTCCAGCCGTATGGCCATTTTTGTGCCTGTCCCGGCGCCCAGAGGGAAAGGGTGATTTTGAGGCTGAAGGCAGCTGGAAAGCCCGCAGCCCCCAGGTCTGTGGGGCTACGCAAGCGGTTCCCAAAGACCTTTAGAACAAGGCGTAGTTTTCCCTGCTGGCTCTTTGCGCGGGGGACCCATCTCCAGCCGTACGGCCATTTTTGTGCCTGGTGCGGCGCCAAGTGGGAAAGGGTAGTTTTGCGGCTGAAGGCAGCAGGAAAGTCTGCAGCCCCCAGGTCTGTGGGGCTATGCAAGCGGTTCCCAAAGACCTTTAGAACAAGGCGTAGTTTTCCCTGCTGGCTCTTTGGGCGGGGGACCCATCTCCAGCCATAGGCCATTTTTGTGCCTGGCGCGGTTCCCAGTGGGAAAGGGTGGTGTTGAGGCTGAAGGCAGCAGCAAAGCCTGCAGCCCCCAGGTCTGTGGGGCTATGCAAGCGGTTCCGAAAGAGCTTTAGAACAAGGCATAGTTTTCCCTGCTGGCTCCTTGGGCAGGGTACCAATCTCCAGCCATATGGCCATTTTTGTGCCTGGTGCGGCGCCAAGTGGGAAAGGGTGGTGTCGAGGCTGAAGGCAGCAGGAAAGCCCGCAGCCCCCAGGTCTGTGGGACAACGCAAGCGGTTCCCAAAGAGCTTTAGAACAAGGCATTATTTTCCCTGCTGGCTCTTTGGGCGGGGGACCCATCTCCAGCCATATGGCCATTTTTGTGCCTGGCGCGGCGCCAAGTAGGAAAGGGTGGTGTTGAGGCTGAAGGCAGCAGGAAAGCCCGCAGCCCCCAGGTCTGTGGGGCTACGCAAGCGGTTCCCAAAGAGCTTTAGAACAAGGCACAGTTTTCCATGCTGGCTCTTTGGGCAGGTGACCCATCTAAAGCCGTATGGCCATTTTTGTGCCTGGCGCGGCGCCAAGTGGGAAAGGGTGGTGTCGAGGCTGAAGCTAGCAGGAAAGCCCGCAGCCCCCAGGTCTGTGGGGCTACGCAAGCGGTTCCCAAAGAGCTTTAGAACAAGGCATAGTTTTCCCTGATGGCTCATTGCGCGTGGCACACATCTCCAGCCATATGGCCATTTTTGGGCCTGGCGCGGCGCCAAGTTGGAAAGGTGGTGTCGAGGCTGAAGGCAGCAGGAAAGCCTGCAGCCCCCAGGTCTGTGGGCCTACGCAAGCGGTTCCCAAAGAGCTTTAGAACAAGGCATAGTTTTCCCTGCTGGCTCTTTGGGCTGGGGACCCATCTCCAGCCGTATGGCCATTTTTGTGCCTGTCCCGGCGCCCAGAGGGAAAGGGTGATTTTGAGGCTGAAGGCAGCTGGAAAGCCCGCAGCCCCCAGGTCTGTGGGGCTACGCAAGCGGTTCCCAAAGACCTTTAGAACAAGGCGTAGTTTTCCCTGCTGGCTCTTTGCGCGGGGGACCCATCTCCAGCCGTACGGCCATTTTTGTGCCTGGTGCGGCGCCAAGTGGGAAAGGGTAGTTTTGCGGCTGAAGGCAGCAGGAAAGTCTGCAGCCCCCAGGTCTGTGGGGCTATGCAAGCGGTTCCCAAAGACCTTTAGAACAAGGCGTAGTTTTCCCTGCTGGCTCTTTGGGCGGGGGACCCATCTCCAGCCATAGGCCATTTTTGTGCCTGGCGCGGTTCCCAGTGGGAAAGGGTGGTGTTGAGGCTGAAGGCAGCAGCAAAGCCTGCAGCCCCCAGGTCTGTGGGGCTATGCAAGCGGTTCCGAAAGAGCTTTAGAACAAGGCATAGTTTTCCCTGCTGGCTCCTTGGGCAGGGTACCAATCTCCAGCCATATGGCCATTTTTGTGCATGGCGCGGCGCCAAGTGGGAAAGGGTGGTTTTGAAGCTGAAGGCAGCACGAAAGCCCGCAGCCCCCAGGTCTGTGGGACAACGCAAGCGGTTCCCAAAGAGCTTTAGAACAAGGCATAGTTTTCCCTGCTGGCTCTTTGGGTGGGTGACCCATCTCCAGCCGTATGGCCATTTTTGTGCCTGGCGCGGCGCCAAGTGGGAAAGGGTGGTGTTGAGGCTGAAGGCAGCAGGAAAGCCCGCAGCCCCCAGGTCTGTGGGGCTACGCAAGCGGTTCCCAAAAAGCCTTAAAACAAGGCATAATTTTCCCTGCTGGGTACTTGGGCGGGGGACCCATCTCCAGCCATATGGCCATTTTTGTGCCTGGCGCGGCGCCAAGTGGGAAAGGGTGGTGTTGAGGCTGAAGGCAGCAGGAAAGCCCGCAGCCCCCAGGTCTGTGGGGGTACGCAAGCGGATCCCAAATAGCTTTAGAAGAAGGCATAGTTTTCCCTGCTGGCTCTTTGGGCGGGAGACCCATGTCCAGCCATATGGCCATTTTTGGGCCTGGCGCGGCGCCAAGTGGGAAAGGGTGGTGTCGAGGCTGAAGGCAGCATGAAAGCCCGCAGCCCCCAGGTCTGTGGGGCTACGCAAGCGGTTCCCAAAGAGGTTTAGAACAAGGCATAGTTTTCCCTGCTGGCTCCTTGGGCGGTGGAGCCATCTCCAGCCATATGGCCATTTTGTGTCTGGCCCGGCGCCCATAGGGAAAGGGTGGTGTTGAGGCTGAAGGCAGCAGGAAAGACCGCTGCCCCCAGGTCTGTGGGGCTACGCAAGCGGTTCCCAAAAAGCCTTAGAACAAGGCATAATTTTCCCTGCTGGGTACTTGGGCGGGGGACCCATCTCCAGCCATATGGCCATTTTTGTGCCTGGCGCGGGGCCAAGTGGGAAAGGGTGGTGTTGAGGCTGAAGGCAGCAGGACAGCCCGCAGCCCCCAGGTCTGTGGGACAATGCAAGCGGTTCCCAAAGAGCTTTAGAAGAAGGCATAGTTTTCCCTGCTGGCTCTTTGGGCGGGGGACACATCTCCAGCCATATGGCCATTTTTGTGCCTGGCGCGGCACCTAGTTGGAAAGGGTGTTGTCCAGGCTGAAGGCAGCAGGAAACCCGCAGCCCCCAGGTCTGTGGGGCTACGCAAGCGGTTCCCAAAGAGCTTTAGAACAAGGCATAGTTTTCCCTGCTGCCTCCTTGGGCGGGAGACCCATCTCCAGCCATATGGCCATTTTTGTGCCTGTCCCGGCGCCCAGAGGGAAAGGGTGGCTTTGAGGCTGAAGGCAGCTGGAAAGCCCGCAGCCCCCAGGTCTGTGGGGCTACGCAAGCGGTTCCCAAAGACCTTTAGAACAAGGCGTAGTTTTCCCTGCTGGCTCTTTGAGCGGGGGACCCATCTCCAGCCGTACGGCCATTTTTGTGCCTGGTGCGGCGCCAAGTGGGAAAGGGTAGTTTTGCGGCTGAAGGCAGCAGGAAAGCCTGCAGCCCCCAGGTCTGTGGGGCTATGCAAGCGGTTCCCAAAGAGCTTTAGAACAAGGCATAGTTTTCCCTGCTGGCTCTTTGGGCGGGGGACCCATCTCCAGCCATAGGCCATTTTTGTGCCTGGCGCGGTTCCCAGTGGTAAAGGGTGGTGTTGAGGCTGAAGGCAGCAGCAAAGCCTGCAGCCCCCAGGTCTGTGGGGCTATGCAAGCGGTTCCCAAAGAGCTTTAGAACAAGGCGTAGTTTTCCCTGCTGGCTCTTTGGGCGTGGGACCCATCTCCAGCCATATGGCCATTTTGGTTCCTGGCGAGGCGCCAAGTGGGAAAGGGTGGTGTCGAGGCTGAAGGCAGCAGGAAAGCCCGCAGCCCCCAGGTCTGTGGGGCTACGCAAGCGGTTCCCAAAGAGCTTTAGAACAAGGCATAGTTTTCCCTGCTGGCTCTTTGGGCGTGTGACCAATCTCTAGGCATAGGACATTTTTGTGCCTGGCACGGCGCCAAGTGGGAAAGGGTGGTTTTGAGGCTGAAGGCAGCAGGAAAGCCCGCAGCCCCCAGATCTGTGGGACAACGCAAGCGGTTCCCAAAGAGCTTTAGAACAAGGCATAGTTTTCCCTGCTGGCTCTTTGGGCGGGGGACCCATCTCCACCCATATGGCCATTTTGGTGCCTGGCGCGGCGCCAAGTGGGAAAGGGTGGTGTCGAGGCTGAAGGCAGCAGGACAGCCCGCAGACCCCAGGTCTGTGGGGCTACGCAAGCGGTTCCCAAAGAGGTTTAGAACAAGGCATAGTTTTCCCTGCTGGCTCCTTGGGCGGGGGACCCATCTCTAGCCATAGGCCATTTTTGTGCCTGGCCCGGCACCAAGTGGAAAAGGGTGGTTATGAGGCTGAAGGCAGCAGGACAGCCCGCAGCCCCCAGGTCTGTGCGACAACGCAAGCGATTCCCAAAGAGCTTTAGAAGAAGGCATAGTTTTCCCTGCTGGCTCTTTGGGCGGGGGACCCATCTCCAGCCATATGGCCATTTTTGTGCCTGGCGCGGCACCTAGTGGGAAAGGGTGTTGTCCAGGCTGAAGGCAGCAGGAAAACCCGCAGCCCCCAGGTCTGTGGGGGTACACAAGCGTTTCCCAAAGAGCTTTAGAAAAAGGCATAGTTTTCCCTGTTGGCTCTTTGGGCGTGGGACCCATCTCTAGCTGTATATCCATTTTTATGCCTAGCGCGGCACGAAGTGGGAAAGGGTGTTGTTGAGGCTGAAGTCAGCAGCAAAGCCCGCAGCCCCCAGGTCTTTCGGGCTACGCAAGTGGTTCTCAAAGAGCTTTAGAACAAGGCATAGTTTTCCTTGCTGGCTCTTTGGACATGGGACCCATCTCCAGCCATATGGCCATTTTGGTGCCTGGCGCGGCGCCAAGTGGGAAAGGGTGGCTTTGAGGCTGAAGGCAGCAGGAAAGCCCGCAGCCCCCAGGTCTGTGGGGCTACGCAAGCGGTTCCCAAAGAGCTTTAGAAGAAGGCATAGTTTTCCCTGCTGGCTCTTTGGGCGGGGGACCCATCTCCAGCCGTATGGCCATTTTTGTGCCTGGCGCGGCACCTAATGGGAAAGGGTGTTGTTGAGGCTGAAGGCAGCAGGAAAGCCCGCAGCTCCCAGGTCTGTGGGGCTAAGCAAGCGGTTCCCAAAGAGCTTTAGAACAAGGCATAGTTTTCCCTGCTGGCTCCTTGGGCGGGGGACCCATCTCCAGCCATAGACCATTTTTGTGCCTAGCGCGGCGCCAAGTGGGTAAGGGTGGTGTCGAGACTGAAGGCAGCAGGAAAGTCCGCAGCCCCCAGGTCTGTGGGGCTACGCAAGCGGTTCCCAAAGACCTTTAGAACAAGGCAGAGTTTTCCCTGCTGGCTCTTTGGGCGTGGGACCCATCTCCACCCATAGGCCATTTTGGTGCCTGGCGCGGCGCCAAGTGGGAAAGGGTGGTGTCGAGGCTGAAGGCAGCAGGAAAGCCTGCAGCCCCCACGTCTGTGGGGCTACGCAAGCGGTTCCCAAAGAGCTTTAGAACAAGGCATAGTTTTCCTTGCTGGCTCTTTGGGCATGGGACCCATCTCCAGCCATAGGCCATTTTTGTGCCTGATGCGGCGCCAAGTGGGAAAGGGTGGCTTTGAGGCTGAAGGCAGCAGGAAAGCCTGCAGCTCCCAGGTCTGTGGGGCTAAGCAAGCGGTTCCCAAAGAGCTTTAGAACAAGGCATAGTTTTCCCTGCTGGCTCCTTGGGCGGGGGACCATCTCCAGCCATAGGCCATTTTTGCGCCTGGCGCGGCGCCAAGTGGGAAAGGGTGGTGTCGAGGCTGAAGGCAGCAGGAAAGCCCGCAGCCCCCAGGTCTGTGGGGCTACGCAAGCGGTTCCCAAATAGCTTTAGAACAAGGCATAGTTTTCCCTGCTGGCTCTTTGAGCATGGGACCCATGTCCAGCCATATGGCCATTTTTGTGCCTGGCGTGGCGCCAAGTGTGAAAGGGTGGTTTTGAGTGAGAAGGCAGCAGGAAAGCCCGCAGCCCCCAGGTCTGTGGGGCTACGCAAGCGGTTCCCAAAGAGCTTTAGAACAAGGCATAGTTTTCCTTGCTGGCTCTTTGGGCATGGGACCCATCTCCAGCCATAGGCAATTTTTGTGCCTGGCGCGGCGCCAAGTGGGAAAGGGTGGCTTTGATGCTGAAGGCAGCAGGAAAGCCTGCAGCTCCCAGGTCTGTGGGGCTAAGCAAGCGGTTCCCAAAGAGCTTTAGAACAAGGCATAGTTTTCCCTGCTGGCTCCTTGGGCGGGGGACCCATCTCCAGCCATAGGCCATTTTTGTGCCTGGCGCGGCGCCAAGTGGGAAAGGGTGGCTTTGAGGCTGAAGGCAGCAGGAAAGCCCGCAGCCCCCAGGTCTCTGGGGCTACGCAAGCGGTTCCCAAAGAGGTTTAGAACAAGGCATAGTTTTCCCTGCTGGCTCTTTGGGCGGGTGACCCATCTCCAGCCATAGGCCATTTTTGTGCCTGATGCGGCGCCAAGTGGGAAAGGGTAGTTTTACGGCTGAAGGCAGCAGGAAAGCCTGCAGCCCCCAGGTCTGTGGGGCTATGCAAGCGGTTCCCAAAGACCTTTAGAACAAGGCGTAGTTTTCCCTGCTGGCTCTTTGGGCGGGGGACCCATCTCCAGCCATAGGCCATTTTTGTGCCTGGCGCGGTTCCCAGTGGTAAAGGGTGGTGCTGAGGCTGAAGGCAGCAGCAAAGCCTGCAGCCCCCAGGTCTGTGGGGCTATGCAAGCGGTTCCGAAAGAGCTTTAGAACAAGGCATAGTTTTCCCTGCTGGCTCCTTGGGCAGGGTACCAATCTCCAGCCATATGGCCATTTTTGTGCCTGGCGCGGCGCCAAGTGGGAAAGGGTGGTTTTGAGGCTGAAGGCAGCACGAAAGCCCGCAGTCCCCAGGTCTGTGGGACAACGCAAGCGGTTCCCAAAGAGCTTTAGAACAAGGCATAGTTTTCCCTGCTGGCTCTTTGGGTGGGTGACCCATCTCCAGCCGTATGGCCATTTTTGTGCCTGGCGCGGCGCCAAGTGGGAAAGGGTGGTGTTGAGGCTGAAGGCAGCAGGAAAGCCCGCAGCCCCCAGGTCTTTGGGGCTACGCAAGCGGTTCCCAAAAAGCCTTAAAACAAGGCATAATTTTCCCTGCTGGGTACTTGGGCGGGGGACCCATCTCCAGCCATATGGCCATTTTTGGGCCTGGCGCGGCGCCAAGTGGGAAAGGGTGGTGTCGAGGCTGAAGGCAGCATGAAAGCCCGCAGCCCCCAGGTCTGTGGGGCTACGCAAGCGGTTCCCAAAGAGGTTTAGAACAAGGCATAGTTTTCCCTGCTGGCTCCTTGGGCGATGGACCCATCTCCAGCCATAGGCCATTTTTGTGTCTGGCCCGGCGCCCAGAGGGAAAGGGTGGTGTTGAGGCTGAAGGCAGCAGGAAAGACCGCTGCCCCCAGGTCTGTGGGGCTACGCAAGCGGTTCCCAAAAAGCCTTAGAACAAGGCATAGTTTTCCCTGCTGGCTCTTTGGGCGGGGGACACATCTCCAGCCATATGGCCATTTTTGTGCCTGGCGCGGCACCTACTGGGAAAGGGTGTTGTCCAGGCTGAAGGCAGCAGGAAAGCCCGCAGCCCCCAGGTCTGTGGGGCTACGCAAGCGGTTCCCAAAGAGCTTTAGAACAAGGCATAGTTTTCCCTGCTGGCTCCTTGGGCGGGAGACCCATCTCCAGCCATATGGCCATTTTTGTGCCTGTCCCGGCGCCCAGAGGGAAAGGGTGGCTTTGAGGCTGAAGGCAGCTGGAAAGCCCGCAGCCCCCAGGTCTGTGGGGCTACGCAAGCGGTTCCCAAAGACCTTTAGAACAAGGCGTAGTTTTCCCTGCTGGCTCTTTGGGCGGGGGACCCATCTCCAGCCGTACGGCCATTTTTGTGCCTGGTGCGGCGCCAAGTGGGAAAGGGTAGTTTTGCGGCTGAAGGCAGCAGGAAAGCCTGCAGCCCCCAGGTCTGTGGGGCTATGCAAGCGGTTCCCAAAGACCTTTAGAACAAGGCGTAGTTTTCCCTGCTGGCTCTTTGGGCGGGGGACCCATCTCCAGCCATAGGCCATTTTTGTGCCTGGCGCGGTTCCCAGTGGTAAAGGGTGGTGTTGAGGCTGAAGGCAGCAGCAAAGCCTGCAGCCCCCAGGTCTGTGGGGCTATGCAAGCGGTTCCCAAAGAGCTTTAGAACAAGGCGTAGTTTTCCCTGCTGGCTCTTTGGGCGTGGGACCCATCTCCAGCCATATGGCCATTTTGGTTCCTGGCGAGGCGCCAAGTGGGAAAGGGTGGTGTCGAGGCTGAAGGCAGCAGGAAAGCCCGCAGCCCCCAGGTCTGTGGGGCTACGCAAGCGGTTCCCAAAGAGCTTTAGAACAAGGCATAGTTTTCCCTGCTGGCTCTTTGGGCGTGTGACCAATCTCTAGGCATAGGACATTTTTGTGCCTGGCACGGCGCCAAGTGGGAAAGGGTGGTTTTGAGGCTGAAGGCAGCAGGAAAGCCCGCAGCCCCCAGATCTGTGGGACAACGCAAGCGGTTCCCAAAGAGCTTTAGAACAAGGCATAGTTTTCCCTGCTGGCTCTTTGGGCGGGGGACCCATCTCCACCCATATGGCCATTTTGGTGCCTGGCGCGGCGCCAAGTGGGAAAGGGTGGTGTCGAGGCTGAAGGCAGCAGGACAGCCCGCAGACCCCAGGTCTGTGGGGCTACGCAAGCGGTTCCCAAAGAGGTTTAGAACAAGGCATAGTTTTCCCTGCTGGCTCCTTGGGCGGGGGACCCATCTCTAGCCATAGGCCATTTTTGTGCCTGGCCCGGCACCAAGTGGAAAAGGGTGGTTTTGAGGCTGAAGGCAGCAGGACAGCCCGCAGCCCCCAGGTCTGTGCGACAACGCAAGCGATTCCCAAAGAGCTTTAGAAGAAGGCATAGTTTTCCCTGATGGCTCTTTGGGCGGGGGACCCATCTCCAGCCATATGGCCATTTTTGTGCCTGGCGCGGCACCTAGTGGGAAAGGGTGTTGTCCAGGCTGAAGGCAGCAGGAAAACCCGCAGCCCCCAGGTCTGTGGTGGTACACAAGCGTTTCCCAAAGAGCTTTAGAAAAAGGCATAGTTTTCCTTGTTGGCTCTTTGGGCGTGGGACCCATCTCTAGCTGTATATCCATTTTTATGCCTAGCGCGGCACGAAGTGGGAAAGGGTGTTGTTGAGGCTGAAGGCAGCAGGAAAGCCCGCAGCCCCCAGGTCTTTCGGGCTACGCAAGTGGTTCTCAAAGAGCTTTAGAACAAGGCATAGTTTTCCTTGCTGGCTCTTTGGACATGGGACCCATCTCCAGCCATATGGCCATTTTGGTGCCTGGCGCGGTGCCAAGTGGGAAAGGGTGGCTTTGAGGCTGAAGACAGCAGGAAAGCCCGCAGCCCCCAGGTCTGTGGGGCTACGCAAGCGGTTCCCAAAGAGCTTTAGAAGAAGGCATAGTTTTCCCTGCTGGCTCTTTGGGCGGGGGACCCATCTCCAGCCGTATGGCCATTTTTGTGCCTGGCGCGGCACCTAATGGGAAAGGGTGTTGTTGAGGCTGAAGGGAGCAGGAAAGCCCGCAGCTCCCAGGTCTGTGGGGCTAAGCAAGCGGTTCCCAAAGAGCTTTAGAACAAGGCATAGTTTTCCCTGCTGGCTCCTTGGGCGGGGGACCCATCTCCAGCCATAGGCCATTTTTGTGCCTGGCGCGGCGCCAAGTGGGTAAGGGTGGTGTCGAGGCTGAAGGCAGCAGGAAAGTCCGCAGCCCCCAGGTCTGTGGGGCTACGCAAGCGGTTCCCAAAGACCTTTAGAACAAGGCAGAGTTTTCCCTGCTGGCTCTTTGGGCGTGGGACCCATCTCCACCCATAGGCCATTTTGGTGCCTGGCGCGGCGCCAAGTGGGAAAGGGTGGTGTCGAGGCTGAAGGCAGCAGGAAAGCCTGCAGCCCCCACGTCTGTGGGGCTACGCAAGCGGTTCCCAAAGAGCTTTAGAAGAAGGCATAGTTTTCCTTGCTGGCTCTTTGGGCATGGGACCCATCTCCAGCCATAGGCCATTTTTGTGCCTGATGCGGCGCCAAGTGGGAAAGGGTGGCTTTGAGGCTGAAGGCAGCAGGAAAGCCTGCAGCTCCCAGGTCTGTGGGGCTAAGCAAGCGGTTCCCAAAGAGCTTTAGAACAAGGCATAGTTTTCCCTGCTGGCTCCTTGGGCGGGGGAGCATCTCCAGCCATAGGCCATTTTTGCGCCTGGCGCGGCGCCAAGTGGGAAAGGGTGGTGTCGAGGCTGAAGGCAGCAGGAAAGCCCGCAGCCCCCAGGTCTCTGGGGCTACGCAAGCGGTTCCCAAATAGCTTTAGAACAAGGCATAGTTTTCCC
Source organism: Rissa tridactyla (assembly GCF_028500815.1). Lineage (NCBI taxonomy): Eukaryota > Metazoa > Chordata > Aves > Charadriiformes > Laridae > Rissa > Rissa tridactyla. Next base: position 286,220 of record NW_026529350.1, read on the forward strand.
TGCTGGCTCTTTGAGCATGGGACCCATGTCCAGCCATATGGCCATTTTTGTGCCTGGCGTGGCGCCAAGTGTGAAAGGGTGGTTTTGAGTGAGAAGGCAGAAGGAAAGCCCGCAGCCCCCAGGTCTGTGGGGCTACGCAAGCGGTTCCCAAAGAGCTTTAGAACAAGGCATAGTTTTCCTTGCTGGCTCTTTGGGCATGGGACCCATCTCCAGCCATAGGCAATTTTTGTGCCTGGCGCGGCGCCAAGTGGGAAAGGGTGGCTTTGAGGCTGAAGGCAGCAGGAAAGCCTGCAGCTCCCAGGTCTGTGGGGCTAAGCAAGCGGTTCCCAAAGAGCTTTAGAACAAGGCATAGTTTTCCCTGCTGGCTCCTTGGGCAGGGGACCCATCTCCAGCCATAGGCCATTTTTGTGCCTGGCGCGGCGCCAAGTGGGAAAGGGTGGCTTTGAGGCTGAAGGCAGCAGGAAAGCCCGCAGCCCCCAGGTCTCTGGGGCTACGCAAGCGGTTCCCAAAGAGGTTTAGAACAAGGCGTAGTTTTCCCTGCTGGCTCTTTGGGCGGGTGACCCATCTCCAGCCATAGGCCATTTTTGTGCCTGATGCGGCGCCAAGTGGGAAAGGGTGGCTTTGAGGCTGAAGGCAGCAGGAAAGCCTGCAGCTCCCAGGTCTGTGGGGCTAAGCAAGCGGTTCCCAAAGAGCTTTAGAACAAGGCATAGTTTTCCCTGCTGGCTCCTTGGGCGGGGGACCATCTCCAGCCATAGGCCATTTTTGCGCCTGGCGCGGCGCCAAGTGGGAAAGGGTGGTGTCGAGGCTGAAGGCAGCAGGAAAGCCCGCAGCCCCCAGGTCTGTGGGGCTACGCAAGCGGTTCCCAAATAGCTTTAGAACAAGGCATAGTTTTCCCTGCTGGCTCTTTGAGCATGGGACCCATGTCCAGCCATATGGCCATTTTTGTGCCTGGCGTGGCGCCAAGTGTGAAAGGGTGGTTTTGAGTGAGAAGGCAGCAGGAAAGCCCGCAGCCCCCAGGTCTGTGGGGCTACGCAAGCGGTTCCCAAAGAGCTTTAGAACAAGGCATAATTTTCCTTGCTGGCTCTTTGGGCATGGGACCCATCTCCAGCCATAGGCCATTTTTGTGCCTGGCGCGGCGCCAAGTGGGAAAGGGTGGCTTTGAGGCTGAAGGCAGCAGGAAAGCCTGCAGCTCCCAGGTCTGTGGGGCTAAGCAAGCGGTTCCCAAAGAGCTTTAGAACAAGGCATAGTTTTCCCTGCTGGCTCCTTGGGCGGGGGACCCATCTCCAGCCATAGGCCATTTTTGTGCCTGGCGCGGCGCCAAGTGGGAAAGGGTGGCTTTGAGGCTGAAGGCAGCAGGAAAGCCCGCAGCCCCCAGGTCTCTGGGGCTACGCAAGCGGTTCCCAAATAGCTTTAGAACAAGGCATAGTTTTCCCTGCTGGCTCTTTGGGCGGGTGACCCATCTCCAGCCATAGGCCATTTTTGTGCCTGATGCGGCGCCAAGTGGGAAAGGGTGGTGTCGAGGCTGAAGGCAGCAGGAAAGCCCGCAGCCCCCAGGTCTGTGGGGCTACACAAGCGGTTCCCAAAGAGCTTAAGAACAAGGCATAGTTTTCCCTGCTGGCTCTTTGGGTAGGGGACCCATCTCCAGCCATATGGCCATTTTTGTGCCTGATGCGGCGCCTAGTGGGAAAGGGTGGCTTTGAGGCTGAAGGCAGCAGGAAAGCCTGCAGCTCCCAGGTCTGTGGGGCTAAGCAAGCGGTTCCCAAAGAGCTTTAGAACAAGGCATAGTTTTCCCTGCTGGCTCCTTGGGCGGGGGACCATCTCCAGCCATAGGCCATTTTTGCGCCTGGCGCGGCGCCAAGTGGGAAAGGGTGGTGTCGAGGCTGAAGGCAGCAGGAAAGCCCGCAGCCCCCAGGTCTGTGGGGCTACGCAAGCGGTTCCCAAAGAGCTTTAGAACAAGGCATAATTTTCCCTGCTGGCTCTTTGGGCATGGGACCCATGTCCAGCCATATGGCCATTTTTGCGCCTGGCGCGGCGCCAAGTGGGAAAGGGTGGCTTTGAGGCTGAAGGCAGCAGGAAAGCCTGCAGCTCCCAGGTCTGTGGGGCTAAGCAAGCGGTTCCCAAAGAGCTTTAGAAGAAGGCATAGTTTTCCCTGCTGGCTCCTTGGGCGGGGGACCCATCTCCAGCCGTATGGCCATTTTTGTGCCTGGCGCGGCGCCCAGAGGGAAAGGGTGGTGTTGAGGCTGAAGGCGGCACGACAGCCTGCCGCCCGGGGTTTTCTTAATGACTTTTCTTAATGATGTCTCCACAGTGTGAAGTTTTGCAGGATTTGAAAAAGTAATAGACACAGTGAAATTGAGTCTATTGGAAACTTTCATACCTTTCCCTCCAAATCTCTGCTGTCCTGTAGTATCCACTGCCTGCAGCTGCTGTTGCAGGAGCAGACAGAGTGGTATCAGATTTAGAAAAAAGGGACATCATTAAGAGGATTCACTCGCCTTATTTTTCACCGGTGTGGCCAGTAAAGAAACCAAAAAGGCAATAGCTGTTCACAGTAGATTACCAAAAGTTGGATGCCAACACTGCATCCCTGACTGCTGCGGTTCCGACTATCGCGGAAATTGTGACAATGATACAAGGAGCTGCCCATCCTTGGAGGGTTGCCTTAGATGTTAAAGACATATTTTTTTATGATTCCCCTCCTTGAGCAGGACAAAGCGCAGTTTGCATTCACATGGAAAGGAGTCCAATATACCTTTAACCGCTTTCCGCAAGGATACAAACATTCCCCCACTATTGCCCATAATGCTTTAGCTAAAGCGCTATCAGAGATTCCTGTTTCACAGGGATGTACAGTATACCAATATATTATTGATGACATCTTAATAGGGGAGAGAACTAAGAAAGTGTACAAGACATGATGGAAAACATCCGAAAAACATTATCAGATTTGGGATTGGAAATTCCCGACTCAAAGTGTCAGGGACCCGCACAGGAAGTTAAATTCCTGGGGGTCTGGTGGATTAAGGGAGCTGCTTCCGTCCCTCAGGATACCCTGGAAAAAATAGAGCATGGCCAGAATCCATCCAGCGTGAAGGAGTTACAGCAAGTCCTGGGACTTTAAGTTATTGGCGTAAACACGTCCCTGGCTTTTCCATCATTGCTCGCCCCTTCATAGCTTGCCAAAAAAGGGTAAATCCTGGGTGTGGACTGAACAACACACTAATGCTCTGCAATTACTAATAAAGGAGCTAAGGTTATTCCAACAGCTTGGTCCTATACATCCAACTGACCCTGTCCATGTAGAATGGGGGTTCAGTGAACATGGTTCCCGTTGTAATTTATGGCAGAAGGGACCAGCAGGACCGGAGAGACCATTAGAATTTTGCTCCCACTCCTTCAATGATACTGAGAGCAGATATTCAGACCTGGAGAAGGGTTTACTGTCCCTAGTGCGAGCGTTGCAACGAGCAGAGCAGATAAGGAGAGAACAGAGCGTGATCTTTCCTGGGACCTTTTCGCCTCCCAGATGTGGTCCGTAAAGGGACACCACCACCAGCTGGCATTGCCCAGAGACCTACAGTTCGAAAGTGGTATGCTTATTTAGAAGGCATTAATGAAATCAAGCCAGTCTCTGAAGGCAGTGTTAAAGTATCCAAGGCTACTTCACAAGGATACCAAAGGATATAGATGGTGCCCTATTGTTCCACTCCCCACAAAATAGACCATCTCCGATCCAAGAAGCACCTCCTTTGAGGGACAGCAGTGATCTACAGGAGTGTGGTTTACTGGTGCGTCATCTCACTGTGAAAAAAATAAGTGGAAATATAAGGCCGTAGCACTGGAAGTAACAACGGGAGAAAGAGCGATTGAAACAGGGGAGGGTAGGGGAACAAGTAGGGGAACTCAGAGCTGTCCTACTAGCTGCACAACATGGAGCCACCTCCTTTTACGCTGAGTCATATGCTGTTTTTAAAGGAGCCACTGAATGGCTAGGACACTGGGCAGCCAATGATTGGCAGGTGAATAGAGTCCCAGTTTGGGAGACAGATAATTGGAAGCAACTGTTGGAAATAGGAGGACAGAGACCATTGCACATTGCTTGGGTAAAAGGCCACGATCGTTCAAACTCGATCACTGCTCAGTTCAACCAACAGGTAGATGGCCTCACGCGGCTACAACAAATTGACATTGTAGATGATGGTCGGGAATGGGAACGCTTACTTGAATCGTTACATGTTAAACGTGGCCGCACAGGCCGTCCTGACCTGTATCGGGAAGGTGGGTGGCTTGTGTCGGTTAAGCTGTGCGAACAAATAGTAACTGCCTGGTCACAATGTCGCCTACGACTCAGCAAAGATCATCCGAGTAAGGCGCCTCCCTTACACATGCGGGACAAGAAAGCGTTGTGGCATTCATGGCAGCTTGATTATATTGGGCCCTTGAGATCATCAGGTGGGAAAAGATATGTCCTGGTAGGAGTGGAGATTATCTCCAGCCTCAGTATGGCCAGCAGTTTCAAACCAGCTACCAGGGACAACACAGTGAAAGGCCTAAAAGGGTGGCTCAGCACACTTCCCCTTCCCGAGGAAATCCAAAGTGATAACGGTTCACACTTTCCGGCTTCGGTGGTACAAGATTGGGCCAAAGAAGAAGGGATTCGATGGGTATTTCATACTCCCTATTATCCCCAGGCTAATGGCATTGTTGAACGCACCAATAGATTGGTTAAGCGTTTTGCAAAAAGTCATGAACCTGGTTGGCATTTGCGATTGGATGATGCCATCTATCAACTAAATAACAGATGGAGTGGAGACGGCTGTCCTAAAATGAAAGCTTTCTGTGTGCCTGCCAATATTATCTCTCCAAAAGCTGCCAATGAACCGGGAAAATACCCTGGAAGATTTCACCCTGGACTACCTGTGCTAGTGAAAATGCCTCAAAATGGGACGGTGCCAATGGTGCTAGCTACTCCCAAAAATCCCTATGCATGGGAAGCCAAGGATTGTTCAGGGAAGATGCACCGGATCAGCACCCGGTGGATCGCACCTTCTTTTTAACCCCGTCGGTCGAATAAGACCGAGCAGAGTTTCTTTTCCTTTATGTCTTACAGGAACCTTGGATGAGCTGTACAGACGGATTGGCCTACGCTACCTTTGAATGTCTCCAGGGAATCCTGACATTGAACCTGGCAATAATACTACTTTTATGAAGTATGGCTACCTGGAGGCCCAAATTCTAAAATGACGAATTGGCAGATGGAATTGATGCTATTCAGTTTTACCTTTTTATTCCCTGTTGTTTGTAGTCAGAGAGACCCAGAGTGGCCATGGTCTCAAGCCTTTGTCGTCTGTAATACAAGACTACAGGGAGACCTCATGCTAACGCACCCTTTCCCAATCTAGACAAGCACAGTCTCTGGGGTTTCATCGGGATGTGTCTCAAAGTGACAAACATTCTGGTTGGTGTCAAGACAAAGGTCTTGTGCTTTGAGAGTATTACTCTCACAAATGAATCCTTGTTGGTCTCGTGAAACGCATGCGTCAACATCAGCAGTTTGCCATTTAGTCTCATTTTGTCGTGCCCAACCTCTGTGCTGTGTTGGATAGAGTAGAGCTCCTTGGTGATTCAACCCCAGTGCGATGATTGGGTATATGGTGTATACTGAGGCATTGCGTATCGTTAAGGCAAAAGCTGTGGCTTTGCTCTCAGTGGGATCGTAGGTGAAATTAACCAGATACCACCTGGACTGAAATTTTCTCTCAAACTCAATTGCATTATCCCATATTACTTTTCGAATGTCAGTGGGCAAGGTGCCTTCTTCACCTTCCCTTATGATTTATGAGTTTTTGCAAAACGCTTAATCAATCCGTTGGTGCATTCAACAATGCCATTAGCCTGAGAATAATAGGGAGTATGAAATACCCATCGAATCCCTTCTTCTTTGGCCCAATCTTGTACCACCGAAGCCGTAAAGTGTGAACCGTTATCACTTTGGATTTCCTCGGGAAGGGGAAGTGTGCTGAACCACCCTTTTAGGCCTTTCACTGTGTTGTCCCTGGTAGCTGGTTTGAAACTGCTGGCCATACTGAGGCTGGAGATAATCTCCACTCCTACCAGGACATATCTTTTCCCACCTGATGATCTCAAGGGCCCAATATAATCAAGCTGCTATGAATGCCACAACGCTTTCTTGTCCCGCATGTGTAAGGGAAGCGCCTTACTCGGATGATCTTTGCTGAGTCGTAGGCGACATTGTGACCAGGCAGTTACTATTTGTTCGCACAGCTTAACCGACACAGGCCACCCCCGGGCTAGACCTTCCTGATACAGATCAGTACGGCCTGTATGGCCAGGCTTAATATGTAACCATTCGAGTAAGCGTTCCCATTCCCGACCGTCATCTACAATGTCAATTTGTTGTAGCCGCGTGAGGCTATCTACCTGTTGGTTGAACTGAGCAGTGATCGAGTTTGAACGATCGTGGCCTTTTACCCAAGCAATGTGCAATGGTCTCTGTCCTCCTATTTCCAACAGTTGCTTCCAGCTATCTGTCTCCCAGATTGGGACTCTATTCACCTGCCAATCATTGGCTGCCCAGTGTCCTATCCATTCAGTGGCTCCTTTAAAAACAGCATATGACTCAGCGTAAATGTAAGTAGCCCCATGTTGTGCAGCTAGTAGGACGGCTCTGAGTTCCCCTACTTGTGCCCTACCTTCTCCTGTTTCAAGTGCTCTTTCCCCCGCTGCTACTTCCAGTGCTACGGCCTTGTATTTCCACTTGCTGTTCTCACGGTGAGGTGACGCACCAGTAAACCACACTCCTGTAAGATCACTGCTGTCCCTCAAAGGAGGTGCTTCTTGGATTGGAGATGGTCTGTTTGGCGGGGAGTGGAACAATAGGGCACCATCTATATCCTTCTGGAGCATGGATACTTTGATACTACCTTCAGAGATTGGCATGATATCATTAATGCCTTCTAAATAAGCATACCACTTTCGAACTGTGGGCTTCTGGGCAATGCCGGCTGGCGGTGCTGTCCCTTTACGGACCACATCTAGGAGTCGAAAAGGGCCCCGAACAATCACGCTCTGTTCTCTCCTTATCTGCTCTGCTCGTTGCAACGCTCGCACCAGGGACAGTAAACCCTTCTCCAGGTCTGAATATCTGCTCTCAGTATCATTAAGGCGTGAGAGCTAAATTCTAATGGTCTCTCCGGTCCTGCTGGTCCCTTTTGCCATAAATTACAACGGGAACCATGTTCACTGAACCCCCATTCTACATGGACAGGGTCAGTTGGATGTATGGGGCCAAGTTGTTGGAATAACCTTAGCTCTTTTATTAGCAATTCTAGTGCATTAGTATGTTGTTCAGTCCACTCGCAGGATTTACCTTTTTTGAGCAAACAATAAAGGGGGCGAGCAATGATGGAAAAGCCAGGGATGTGTTTACGCCAATAACTTAAAGTCCCAGGACTTGCTGTAACTCCTTCACGCTGGATGGATTCTGGCCATGCTCTATTTTTTCAGGGTATCCTGAGGGACGGAAGCAGCTCCCTTAATCCACCAGACCCCCCAGGAATTTAACTTCCTGTGCGGGTCCCTGACACTTTGAGTCGGGAATTTCCAATCCCAAATCTGATAATGTTTTTCGGATGTTTTGCATCATGTCTTGTACACTTTCTTGGCTCTCTCTCCCCCTATTAAGATGTCGTCAATATATTGGTATACCGTACATCCCTGTGAAACAGGAATCTCTGATAGCACTTTAGCCGAAACATTATGGGCAATAGTGGGGGAATGTTTGTATCCTTGCGGAAAGCGGTTAAAGGTATATTGGACTCCTTTCCATGTGAATGCAAACTGCGCTTTGTCCTGCTCAAGGAGGAGAATCATAAAAAAAAATATGTCTTTAACATCTAAGGCAGCCACCCAAGCATGGGCAGCTCCTTTTATCATTGCCACAATTTCCGCGATATTAGGAACCGCAGCGGTCAGGGGTGCAGTGTTGGCGTTTAATTTTCCGTAATCTACTGTGAAACGCCATTGCCTTTTTGGTTTCTTTACTGGCCACACTGGTGAATTATAAGGCGCGTGAGTCCTCTTAATGATGTTTCTTTTTTCTAAATCTGATACCACCCCGTCTGCTCCTGCAAGTGCAGCTGCAGGCAGTGGGTACTGTCAGACGTTGGTAATTTTAGAAGGAGGCAAAAGTATAGATGTTTCTAATAGCCCCAATTTAACTGTGTCTAATCCTTTTTTGCGTCCTGCAAAACTCCACACAGTTCCATCTCCATCTGGGAGTTTCCACATTCGCCCACGCAGTACGTCAAATCCTAGGAGGTTAGTACGTGAGGCACCCACTAACGCTTCTGCCCTAGTCATTCGCTGCTCTCCCGGCAACCAGAGGTTAATTTTTGCAGTGGGGCATGTTTTTACCACACCATCAATTCCCGTGAAGTTGACTCTGCGTCGGGTGGGATTTATACCTAGAAGTTGTGCTGTTTCGTTAGTGATTGCAGACATTTGGGCTCCGGTATCAATAATAAAATTTACCAATATCTTCCGGGGGTCCAACAGGAATGACAATAACGGGTTCGGAGTCTTTATGAGAGCGCCATTGGATTGCTAGTACCTGCCGGACAGGGTGGCTCACTGCCCTCCCCGGGGATAGGAGTGTTTTGGCTGGGACTCTGTCAAATCAATCAAGTTACGTTCCGGTGCAGAAGGCACAATTTTCTCACGGCTTGGGGAGTCTCTGGTTAGGCTTTTCTCCCCAGCCGCATTATTCTTTCTAGGTAGAGATTGGACTAGCGTACGGAGATCTCCCGTAGGGTCACCGCGCAAGAATTGTCGGGGCACCCCTAATTGTAGGGCTTTACGCCACAACTCATTTCGGTCCTTATCAGGCTTAAACCTTCCCTCTGATTTAGGGTTTTGAGTGTGAGTTTGGACTTGGCGAACCTTTCGCGGGTGTTCGGAGGATTTCTCACTAGTTTGGCTGGCCCAGCCCACTCGGCGCCCATATTGATCTATTTCCTGTACATTCCAGGTGGGCATGTAGTGACGACGGCCCCGCCCATGAGCACCCCGAGCATCCCGTATACGATCTTGAGTGCGAACAAGGAACGGTTTCAGGCAATCGGGCAGACCACGGATGAGAGGGGCTAATCGATCCGGGTCGATAGCGGCTGACATTGGGGATTTCCGAAATTCCTCTCTGTCATACATGGCTTGCAGACAAGCTGCTTTCCGTACAGCCGCAAACAGATCAGAGTAGCCTGTAGCTCTAATCTCTAACGGCTCCCCCCTCTCTCGCGGATCCATACCCCTTGCCCAAAAGGCTGCTCGAGCGGTTAGGGAATAATTATGATCCCCAGGCATAGTGGTTAAAAACACTCCTGGTCCCCAAGAGTCTCCTGCTTCTTCCTCACTCAGCATAATTCTGTGCCCCCCTTCAGAAGAAACTCGCCACACGTACTCAACAGCCGACTCTTCTGGTCGCCTCGAATATTTCTCCCTTATTTTTGTTAACTTGGTTGGTGTCCATGGAACGGTACGCACAGTGGTGTGAATTTCATCACCATCATCAACTGCAGTTTCAGTTTTAACCAGAGGACGGAAAGGAAAAACTTGGGATTTCAAAGTAAAAGTCCTTTCCTCCTCATCTTCTTCCTCATCCTCACTGTTAGACAAAAAAATCTCCGGTCTGGGTTCCGGAATTTGGATAACACAGTAACTTACGAATCTGTTGGACCTGAGTCGAGGGCTGCATTTTATCTAAGAGCCCGGTCACCCTTTCAATAACATTTTAAGTTGGCGATTTTTCACTCCCAAGTTGAGCATTCCGGTTTCCTAAACATTCATTCTCACTCACAAGCTTATCGACTTGAGTTCTTAATTTTTCTCCTGTCTCCTTTTGCAAGGCTAATGATGACTTCAGCACCTCATTCTCCGATTTCAGGGTTGCATATTCTACAGCTGAAATCAGATTAGGAGCGGGGGTTTCTCTAGCTTCTTGTTGTGCACAAGATAAACAGGCGCCTAACACCGCACAAATCACACCCTTGCCTTTCCCCGCTCTGAGCTTCTGTGAAACCCGACGCTCTTCAATACGTTCCACCACTTTCTCTTCATCCTTCCAAAATTTTTGGGCCCACTCCTTCCCAGCCTGGGAAGGGGCACAATCATATTTTTGCAGCAGTTTATCCATGGCAATCCTGCCGACTACGCCAAATTCTGTTGCGTGAAACGGGGCCAAGCGGTTTTGGCAGAAGATAAACCCCCTTGCGTTCTAACACTCCTCACCGAGGTGGGAGGCCAGGTGCGGCTGGGTTTCAATTCTGAGTGATGCCCAATTCAGCACTATCAGGCCAATCGCGTTTAATATGTGTTAAACTAGTACGATTTGGAGACACTAATAGTGGGCTGCACCTTCAGTCTAGTCGTGCTCCTGAACCAGCATGGCCTCTCTCAAGTTTTGGTCGCCTTCAGGGAGAAAGCGAAACGACTAGCTACTGAAACAGTGCAGTTTATTTAAACAACAGATATACAGGTTCTTTAGGATTGCCGGTGATAAATACACTGTCTGCAAAGCACGTGCAAATAAAGACATTGTTAAATATACAAACGCGCGACAAAATTATAAACGATACAGCCTGGCTATAAATGTAGGGTAGAGATTCTCTAGAGAAATTTCTAGAGTCCCCGAGAAAGCACTCGGTGTAATCAAAGTCTTACCCAAAGGCATCCTTATGGGGGGGAAGAAAGGCTCAGCCCGTCGACTGATCCCAGAAAACAGCGGTGGGATTCTTCGCGATGGTGTCTTCCCTGACATCCCCTCTCTCTTGGGCTATTTTTATATTATTTTTTTATCTTCAAAGTGGAGTTTGAGTGACTTTAGTCATATGTACTTTTATTATGATTAATGTACTCAAGGAGGAGTGTTCACACCTCGGGGGCGGATAGCCTCCGGGATGGAGGTGTGTTTTGGTACATTGTGGTGAGCAAAGTTCACACAAAAGGACAGCATTTCATCAACATTTGACGAAATGTTGGCTCGGGTAGCGTGTAGGCCGCTTATCAGTTCCGTAGTACCATCTCGTCCCCATATCTGCTATTCGTCACAAGGGAAGGCCACGGAACAAGCGCGTTCCGTTCCATCCCTCGTGTAGTTTCGCAAACAACCTTGTACAGGGAATCACAGCTGTTGCATTCTTCGTGTGCTAGCTGCGGCTGTATTCTACCTCAGAAGCCTCTTGATTTTATGACTTTCCTTAATGTGTGAACAATGCTGTATTTTTGTATTCTTGGCCAATTTAGTAATTATTCCACAAGAACACACATTGGTTGCCGATTTGTCGACGGGTCTAATCACCACAGGCCAACTGTAATTAAAACCATCTATGTAGACTCTACCAAAGCGGACAAATACAACACTGGTTGTTACAAAATTATGGAGCCAAATTCAGATTGCTGGCACAATTTCACTTTCATCAAACCTACAGTAGTGTACTGTATTTGGGGCTACAAGGGCACAGAATTGTTATTTGCATTTATGATTGACTCAAATACACCTGAACTTGCTGAAATGAATCCAGAACCTACACCCCACAAACTCTCAAAGGCTCTCTCTTCTAAGAGAAAAAAAAAACACCTCTCTCTTTTCTAAGCCCTCCATTAGACTAACTCCTTACATTTTCAACATTGGCCCTTACGTTATTAAACACACGCAGGTCAACAACAGGTACTGTTTAATCCCACATATTCCCTCAAACGAGCAGAATTGTCAATGCAGATTAAAATCCCTGCGATCAAACCCACCTGCTTACCGTTCCTGAGTACATCTTATGCAGAATGGTCAGCATGGTTACGCAAACGAACTCTTGCCACTTCACACGGACGGAAGAGGGATGCGACTGGTATCTTAGGAACAGGCCTGGGAGTCTTGAATAGTATAGATGCTGAGATACTTGCCAACAAACTAGTCACAACCACTACTGATCTGGACAAATTAAGACATCCCCTACGGTCCTCTCTATTAGCATTGGGAAACCACCAAGGGCTTTTATCGAATATATTGCCTCAATGGGAAGAAACGGGTGAAAAAGACCATCAGCTGATCACAGATGCACTTGGTACAACCCAAACCAATGTTTCCTTGGCTCTTAGTTGTATCCAAGCCCAATTGTGGATGCAATCTATGACAGCCGCAATCATAAGGGAAGGTGAAGAAGGCACCTTGCCCACCGAAATTCGAAAAGTAATATGGGATAACGCAATTGAATTTGAGAAAAGATTTCAGTCCAGGTGGTATCTGGTTAATTTCACCTACGATCCCACTGAGAGCAAAGCCACAGCTTTTGCCTTAACGATACGCAATGCCTCAGTATACACCATATAGCCAATCATCGCACTGGGGTTGAATCACCAAGGAGCTCTACTCTATCCAACACAGCACAGAGGTTGGGCACGACAAAATGAGACTAAATGGCAAACTGCTGATGTTGACGCATGCGTTTCACGAGACCAACGAGGATTCATTTGTGAGAGTAATACTCTCAAAGCACAAGACCTTTGTCTTGACACCAACCAGAATGTTTGTCACTTTGAGACACATCCCGATGAAACCCCAGAGACTGTGCTTGTCTAGATTGGGAAAGGGTGCGTTAGCATGAGGTCTCCCTGTAGTCTTGTATTCAGAGATGACATAGTAATCACTCAAATCTTTGTGTTTGAACTTTACTAACACAAAGTTACGGGATGCGACTTCAATTATTAAGCTCCTGTTACGTCTTTTCAATTGCTACAACCTAATTACACGTTGATTCGAGATTGTTGCCTACCCCTATCGGAATGAATCTCTCCCTGGTGAAGAAGCTGCTAAAACACAATGAATTGAAGCGACTCTTGAAAGAGGCCCAAGAAAATAGACAGACAACTTTGATTACCGTCCATCATCAGGTTGAAGAAATACACCAAGCGTTGGAAAGAGTGAAGAGAGGCGGAGGACATAGATGGGGAGATACTCTTTTTGGATGGTCACTGACAGTTACAGGACTTTATAACAAGATGCTTCACTCTGTTGTTGTTTTACTAATAGTCACTGTATTGTGCTTTGCTTAGACAATTGTTTTGCATGTTAGACTTTGGATTATGACGAAAAGTTTAAATCGCTTGATCACTCCACGAGAAGGATTTCCACTTCATATCCCTCACCAAAAGAACACATGTGATCTTTCTTATCAGAGTTGAATACATCGACCTTGACTGACTGTAGACAAAGCTTTCCCTGCAGGCTCTTTGGGCGTGGCACCCATCTCCAGCCGTATGGCCATTTTTGTGCCTGGCGCGGCGCCAAGTGGGAAAGGGTGGTGTCGAGGCTGAAGGCAGCAGGAAAGCCCGCAGCCCCCAGGTCTCTGGGGCTGCACAAGCGGTTCCCAAAGAGCTTTAGAACAAGGCATAGTTTTCCCTGCTGGCTCTTTGGGCTCGGGACCCATCTCCAGCCATATGGCCATTTTTGTGCCTAGCGCAGCGCCCAGAGGGAAAGGGTGGTTTTGAGGCTGAAGGCAGCAGGAAAGCCTGCAGCCCCCAGGTCTGTGGGACTACGCAAGCGGTTCCCAAAGAGCTTTAGACAAAGGCATAGTTTTCCCTGCTGGCTCTTTGGGCGGGGGACCTATCTCCAGCCATATGGCCGTTTTTGTGCCTGGCGCGGCGCCAAGTGTGAAAGGGTGGTATCGAGGCTGAAGGCAGCAGGAAAGCCCGCAGCCCCCAGGTCTGTGGGG